>NC_036249.1:22314420-22389207 GCF_002742605.1 Olea europaea var. sylvestris | reverse complement strand
TTAGTATTAAGTACTCGAACAATATAATGGATAAGACTTTAACTTCGTTAATTCTCTATTAGTATTGTTCAATACTATATTAACCCAACTTAGCAAACATGTGTACACGTAACTTATGTTGGAATCCTTAATGTGTTCCAACAACTGTTCGTGTGTTTGCTTCGGTTTCATTTCCTCTAAAACTTCTTGTCATGCCAAAATCTAATTTTTTTGGGTTCATATCAACATCCAACAAAAATATTGCCATCCTTTAGATGTCTATTAACTATCCTCAATCGGGAATACTGGTGAAGATAATGTAATCCACGAGCAATTTCATCGATAATTGAAATCGATTCAGCAGGTCCAACAATCTACATTGATCATTGGTTGCAAAAAAAAAAATCACATTTAGCATATGTTACTAGTTTAGATTCTAAGAATGTTCGATATATAGTACTAGACACGAGTATATATACTATTCGGTTGACCATAACAAAATGAAACATGAGAAGGTCTTGAGAAGAACTAATCAAATATGTAAGTATCCAAGCTCTAGTTAAGCGTGAATTCATAGGTAAGCATTTTCTCTTCTTCATGAACGCAACATCCAATAAGATTCCTATGCTGCAATTTTGCAATTAAAATTCCTTCATTTTTAATTCATCATCTCCTTGTATTGAATACTTTGGTAGCTACTTCACACCAATTTTTTCCCCTCTTTGAGTACACCCTGAACAATTTTAGTCTAAACAAATAATAGAGGTTAATATTACATTATAAATTATAGATTCAATTAAATAGAATGATTATAGGACATTGGAAAAATAGTAATGTTATTTATTATCATTGGTGCTTAACATCAGTCTAAGTGACTACACTTGTGTTATTTAATTATAGGTTCAATTAAATATAATGATTTATGACTCGTTTATTAGGACTTATGATATGCGATATCTAGACTAGTGTTGAACACCATTACCATTGGTGCAGTTCGAGTTTGGTTGATTTTGACCCCGCTCTGAAACCAAAACCAATTAGGTCGGCTTGGTTGAATTCCAACCCAAACCAACCGAATTCAGTACTTAAACCAACCTAGCCCAAACTGAATCAATTCGGTTCGATTGGTTTGGGCTTTGGCTTAAATAGAATTTATATGGAAAAATTGTTCCATTTAAGATTGGGCCCAATTTTAGTACATCTTTAATTTGTATCAACTTTTGTCGTGCTTTTCATCAGTAAAGAAATCAATAAAATTTAAACAATGACCAAATGACAGAGCTCAACCAAGTTGTTTTGTCAATGTTTTGCAAAGAAAAAATGTGTTTGGTTTCTCTTGTACAGTTATACTCATCAAATTCAATTTGGCACCCACTAAATTAATTTTTTTTTTCTCTTCCATTTTCAACTACACAATATTTCATGAAATAATATTTCACGTAAATCAAAAATATTTTCTTCTTTTTTAACCACACATTCTTAAAAAAAATTATTATTCTATCCATTAAAAATTGAAAATAATGAGGGCCAAACGGGGCTTTAATATGTACCTAATGCAAAATTTCAGAATTTATGTCTCCAAAATTACGGGGATGTAAACTGTTAATTGAATTCTACAACATAAGTGAAGCCTATGCCTCAAAATTGTCGGGGTTCTCGAAAGTTCAAAATTTTATGTAAATTGTATTCTACAACTTGAGTGAAGCCTATTGAAAATCCTAGAAAGGATTCATTATATTTATAGGGATGTAAGGTTATCCAATCTTTGAAATTTTCATTAAAAAAAAAAAAAAAAGAGTAAGCGAGTTGTGTTTGATGGATTAACAGTTGGGTTGGAGTCTTAACCCATAACCAACCCGATCCAACATAGCAGTGGTCAAATATTAATCGAACCAAGCCGATTTGCTAAATGGACCCAAGTCGGTTTGATTCAATCAGCTCGATCAATTTACCAAACTTTTTACTTATGCCTAGCCATTGGTGCTATAGCATTGTTCTTGGAGAAAAGTGAGACTTTATCTTTATCTTTTTGAATTCTTTACTTTACTTATTTAATTAAAATCAAGTACATGCTTGGTTTAGCTAAAAACCAAATTTTAGTAGATTTTAATACAAATTGATAAATTGTCTAATTGAAAATTGATAAATCATGGTCCTATAAAGCTCATTTTTTGTATAGATTAAAATCAAATTTTTAGTAAAATTTGACAAAATTTCATGAAATGCTTGGTTAAAATTAATCATTGATTTTGACTTAATATTTTAGTTTGATTTTGATATATCCATAGAGTTACAATTGTGATATGCACTTTCCATTTTAACTATTCGTAGGATGGATCTTACTACATATATTTCAAGGTTTACATAAAAGATTACATAATATCCGCATGACACTCTATTCTTTGTTAGTTTAAAATACAGTCAACTTTTTCATCCAATCTTTTTTCTCCACACAATTTTTGATAATTACCTATATACTATTTTTATGTAAAAATAGCAAAAATTTTCTAGGATTTAGTTCACCACTTTTAACAATATAATTTATGGGATTCATATCTTTTATTATTTTTTTTTACACAAAATTAAACAGGCTTTTTAAGTCGTTTGTGGGCTGTGGCCTTTACCATTGAAAAAAAAAAAACGGGGGGAAAAAGGCAAATTTTAGTAGAAATGAGCCGTTATGGAGTCTCCAAAATTATTATGAAAAAAAAAAGTTTCGAAATTATTTATATTTTATTTGAAATTATCCAACAGTCACAAGGAGGTGGAAAAAAAAAAAAAAAAAACCATTAGCCAAGGTTAAAAAAAAAAAAAAAAGAAAGAAGAGGAAGAAGGAGACAGGTTGAGATGACAGCAAATGATTGGATGTTTTTTTTTTAAATTTTTTCAAATTGTCCAACCATGAGATTACACGTGTCACATAGGTTTTTGAGCTTATTTTTCAACCCTGCAGCACAGTTGGAAAAAAAAATAATAAATAAAATTGAAAAGCTTTTGGCGGCGAGTGGCCCACTGGTAATTTGTACAGCAGACAGAGCTGTATACGTATACCAATACATACAAACAGCATATAGCATTTTCAACCCAAAGTGAGTTTTGAAGTGTATAAAAATAAAAAAATGGAGGACCCATTTAACATGGTCCTCTCTCTACTTTGAGCTCATCAGTGAATTTGCTTCACTTTATCAGTATCGAATATCCGGGTTTGCAGAAAAGCAGCAGATTCAAAATGCTAGATGGTTTGTTGGGTCGTGGATTCAGCTCCAAATGGTCTGATCTCTTTCTTTGTCTATATACATGCTTCAATTTTTATTTTTAACTTTTTTTTTTTTTAATACTTGAACTGAAATGTAGTAAATCGCTAATTAAAGCGACTCGGACGAGGATTGAAGTGGTGCGGCGGAGAGCGGAGGCGAAGCAGAGGTTTCTGAAAGAAGATCTGGCGAAATTGCTTTCTAATGGATTAGATATTAACGCCTATGGAAGGGTATAAATCTAGTTTCCGTTTTGGTTTTATTCTTCCTCCTTTATATTTTTGAAATTATTTGTGCTTTGATTTGAGGGTTCTTCTTGAGTTGATTGTTATTATTATATCTGTTTGGTTGTGCTTATAGAAAATTTAATTTTACCCTTCTTTGCAGTATACGCTTGAACTGGATTTTTTGAGAATTTTAAGGGAAAAAATAAATGATACATTATTTGGTGTTTGATTGACCAATTCTCAATAGTTCAAAATTTTAAAGTGTATTGCTGTGAAATGAAGCTCATCCATTTCTCCTTATCTCACTGACTCAATGAAAAAAAGATTTCCAATGATGTGAGAATTCAAAGTCGAAACAGTTATGTCCATAGCGCAAAGTGTTGTCATTAAGTTAAATTTGAAGGTACAATTTTCCAATTTCAGGGACTACTGATTTACATTAAAATCTCCATTCAGCTCTCTTCTTCTGTTTCTTTTTCAAGTTCTCCATCATATAATAAACAAACTTTGAATTTTTATTGATATCTGATTCTACTTGAATGAGATTGTGATATGGACTGTAATGCTCATTCAATTGGCTCGAGTACTGCACGCAGATCTGGTTCCTATTTAACAACGAAAATCCTTCATTAAAAGTTCTCTTTTGTATCTATGAGCATTTTGTTGGCATATCCCTTGAATGTCTTCTTTGCTTGCTTATCAATTCATAACATCCACAAACATTAATTAACCTATGGCAGATGTTTCACACTGGAATTTATTCTTACACTGGTGTTTTTTGTTTTACCTGCAAAACAGACTGAAGAATTTCTCGCTGGACTTAGCCTCTTGTCATGCTATGATTTTATTGAGCAGTCGTGCGAATATGTTGTAAAGCAGCTTTCAAAAATGCAAAAGACTGGGTATGATTAGATTACAGTTTCAAAGCTTCTAATGCATTTTCTTGCACTTCTGATGATTGTGATGATCCACTAGCATATCTTTAGTGCACCATCCAAGTATGGCTTTCTCCCATGCTCCATCTGCTTATATGTTTGGTGGTTTATTTATGCATTGTTATCATATGCATCTATAAATATAAACTGTGACCAAGTCAAAGTACTCATGCAGGACAGAATGCACAGATTGCAAATATTCCTAATTTGATTTTAAAAATCTAAGATCAGTCTCTGGATATTTTTTTCTCTGTAAAGTAGTCAGAGACAGGATTTCACATAATCTAAATCAAGTATCTGGGTTCTACTGGCTTGGTGCACCTTTCCCCAGTATGACCTCGTTTGGTTTATTTATCATTTAGATGTTAATAATCTTTTACACTTAGTGATTAGAAACAATGAAAGTGCATGTAAAAGATGACAAAAATTGAGATGCAAACTTATAAGAACTCAGCATTGTGCTGCATGACAGTATTTTCTTCATAAATTCACAACAGAGAATAAAGTTATATTATTTTTTATGCATTGTTGATTCTGTAAAGTTGGTTAACCTAACCTAATTGTATGCTATCTTTTGCTTATTTATTGTACTCATAACTGGAAACCTCTTCCATATAGAACTTTATGTACCTAAGGAAAACTATATAAAGAGAGAAACATGAGAAACTTGTTATTGAAGGTTGTCATAATTCGTGCAACAGAAGCTGGGGAAACAATTTCAGTGGTATAGATAGTGGTTACGCTGATACATCTTGTTGATTTTGCTAAAACTGTGCGCTGAACTCCTTCAATTAAAATATTAAGCATATGAGTATACTGAACATGTGTGAACTCTATATGCTCCTCGATCGGTTTAATGTTTTGGTTTTTGCTGAAACTTCCAATGAAGTGTTAAATTTGTACTTTGGACCTGGGGCTCATTCATCAGTGGAATATATGCTCTAATGGTTGCAGATAAAAATATAAATCTTCCGTGGTGCGCCTGTATCATCCTATTTGTTTAATTTAACATTTAGCTGTTCAGCTTATACTTCTAGTTATCTAAAATAACAAAAATGTGTAGAAATGATTAAATCTGAGACGTGTTAACTGATAAGAAAATGGTTTCTCCACTGCAAAATAAGTTCTCCTGCTTTATCAGATGATAACAGAGAATACCATCATATTAATTAAGTACTTTTCATTTAGTGAACTCAGTTAATGTGACCCTCTAATGGATAAGAGAAGACAAATGACTTGCACTGTTTGCTTGTTCAATATAGAACTTAATTCTGGGATCCTTTGTCATATTGAACTTTATACACCTTCCGAAAACTACAGAAAAAGGAGATATCGGAAAACTTATAGAACGGTATAATTAGTTAAAAAATAAATGCTTGATACAATTTGGTTTGTAGACACTTTTGTTGTGTTGATGCATCTTGTTGATTGTGCCTATACTATCCATCAAAAGCTAGGAAATTCTGACCTATTACGATTTCAAATATGAGCCATATAATGAAAATATGAAGACTATGATATGCACCGTAATAACCATAATAATGCTCCTGTTCTTGTTAAGCCCCCGTTTTGCCCTCATTATTTCCCATTAAATTATAATTCATTTTTTTCTTTCTTCTTATCAATCAGGCATTCTCCAATAAAATAATATTACACCTAAACCCAAAAACTTTGCCTTTTTTTTTTAACCACACATTCTCCAAAAATTTACTATTCCTCTCATTATAATGTGGAATAATGGGGGCCAAACGGGCGCTAAAACTTGCACGGAATGTGAGAATTATACTTTGGACTTGGGGACTCATTCTTCAGGGAAATTTAATATGCAGAAGATTAATTTGTTTCAATAGTTGTACAAAGTGCACCTGTTAGTGTCGTGGATTATCAGTTGCAGTACAGCATCGGTGCTGAAGAATTTTCAATACATTCTCAATAAAGAGTAGCGTGTTTAAGATTGAATCACGTGTATCGCTGTATTCAAGTATTATTGGAGTAATAATGTTGCACAGTGATGAAAATTAAAGGATAAGTAAACAATCCATGTGGAATGAAGACCCGAAAGAAATGATATTAACAGCAAATGAGGCAATCTGTGCTTGAAATATTTATACAAGACATCATAATTTAAGGAAAAATACTGCAAATTATTTGTTGAAGTGTGAAGACAAAAGGATCACCCTAAGATGATCATTTCAAGGCTATTGAGAACGAATTAAATCAGATAGTAAAATGACAATATTAGATTGATAAGAGAACAAGGAATTCCTTTAATGGGGTTGACTGCTTGGTACTGGCTATTATTGCCGTGAGCACCATAGTGCTCATGATGCTTGCTAGAGAAGCACGGACTGGATGTTTCGTACCAGGACATATGTGTTTAATTGCCAAAATTAAATTAGAATATATGTGGGAGGTGCGCATTGAAGAGTTTACAATCCATTTGGTTTGAGGGGAAGGGAGGAAATAATTGATAATAAGGGAATGAAGGAGAACAATTGTACTCCATTAAGAACATTTATCCATCCAAGTGCAAAACTTGTAAATACTACCCTTTCCCTTACTATCAAACAGAATGAAGCATAATATAAGTAAAATGTAGTAATGTAGTTAAAGAAGAAAGAGAGAGAATATGAATTGCACATTCTTTGCAGGGGGGAAAGCTCCATTTTCAAGTTGTAAGGTTCCATTTTGAATTACATCACGAATGACCCCCAGTTTCTTTGGAACATCAGATCATATCATCAGCATATAATAGTGACATTTGGTCTGCATGATTGGTTTCTTTCCAGGGAGTGTCCGGAAGACTGTAGGGAGGCTGTGTCATCTCTGATATTTGCAGCCGCAAGGTTCTCTGATCTTCCTGAACTTCGAGATCTCAGGGATACATTTCTGGAGAGATATGGAAATTCTTTAGAGTGTTTTGTTAATCAGAAGGTAATGCTCCCATAAACTATGCATAAAAGATGTAACTGTCATTATAACTTTGTTTTAATATCCATATTGCTTGACTTTGGTTCAGTTTATTGAGAAATTCTCATCAACGTCTCCCACAACAGAGAAGAGACTCCAGGTCTTGCAAGATATAGCTTCAGAGTTTTCAATAATGTGGAGCTGTATGGAGTTTGAAAAGAGAATGGCTGCTCCTGCTCCTGCACTTGCACAGGTGTGTCTTTGAATCAAATTGTTATTCTTTCAGATAAGAAGGAAAGTGAAAGTGAACATAATATAATATGACTTTAAGTCATCAGTTTATGCTGTGGAACATTTTTCCATGCTTGGAGTAGATTTTTCGAAACCAGTCAGCTGCCTACAAAGATTTAAATCTTACCTCAGAATATACAATATAACAGAAAGATAGATCTCATGTTATGAAGATTTTTAGAAATTTTAGAAGTGGAAGTTGAATAGAAAGAATGTTCTAAAAATTTTTATTTAAGGGTCCGTTTGATTACAAAGATAAAATTTGGGTGTAAAGAAAACAAATTCCAGGGAATTGAATTACTTAGAAATTGTTTTCCCGAGAATTGTCAATTTATTGTGTTTGATTGGTATAATTTTTCACGTGAAAAATGTTGAAATAAAAGTGATTTTTGGTGTTCGTTTGGCTTTGTTTTACATGAAAATTGTCAATTAAAGGGATAGATTTTACTGGTATTGAAAATGAAATTTGTTTCCATTGCCAAAAAAAAAATTAAAAAAATTCAAGAAAATCCTCTATCTTTTGGTGTTTATTTGACTCTGTTTTACATAGAAATTGTCAATTAAAAAGAAATATTTTTTTACAATAATTCTTAAAATTTGTTTTCATCCGTAAAAGTAGGTTGAAAAACCAATTTCCACCAGATATTGGTAGGAATTGGTTTTCAAGGGAAACCAAGAAAAGAACAATTTCCAAGACAATCAAGAAAATGAAATTCCATGGAAAGAGTGTGCTATCAAACACTACAATTTGGGTGAAAAATGGAATTTGAATTCCATTTTCCATGGAATTGGCCCCTATCAAACACACCCTAAATGAATTTTCTTCAGTTTCTCACCATGTAAACAAATTACTTATTTAAGAGTATGAGATGATCCTTGGGAATGGTTTCTTTCCATAGGCCAGTTAAATATAATGCAGGATCCTTTAATTTGTAATAAGTGAAAGAAAACCATTAATATTTACATGAAACTTGTTTAAAATCATATACTTACATTTTAACATCTTTCCTGACTAGACCAAGGTAGATAAGGAGATAAGTCAGTAGATCACCAGGTTGATCTTTCTGTATCTGTTCCATGTTTTTGTTGACTTCTACTAATTTCGCTGCTCACTACCGAGTAATCATCTTTGTTTATCCTTCTTGCAATTTATTTAATTTCCAGGCGACAATTTCAGAGAGGAATATACCCAAACAGAGGCCTCGGCTTCTTGATGATGGAAAGCAGATACACAACCGACAAGAGGGTAATGCCGTGAAAAGATATGAGTTAAATCATGCTGGAGGGTGGGAAAAAACTAGTTATCACAAACAGAAGTCACTTGTGAAGGGAGAATATAGCACTTCAAGTGGAGGTCACAGCGTTTTAATTCATGGAAGGCAAGGATTAATAGAGGACAAGCATTTGAATCTCGTAGGGAACGTTGATATTTCGCTGAAGGGAGTAACCAAATGCAGTCCATCCCATCGACATACGGGAGATAATATTGTAGGTGGTCACGTTAGGCTCAATAATGGTGTCCATACGCAGAAAGGAGAAACCATAGAAGCATTATCTTGTGAAAAACCTGATCTTTCCACTAGGTGCACGGGATTTCCAGGAAAAAGTGAAGATCTTATTTCTTCCCCTGACCATTTTAATAGAAAGAATATTTTGAACTCGACAGGAAAAGCACCAGCGGAAGAAACAGATCGGTTGAAATCCTGCTACAGCAATCTTCCCCCTCCACCATATATTAAATCAAAAGATAATTCCATTCTCCCTCTCCCTCCATATACTAAACCAAAAGATGATAAACATAGAGCTTGCAGAGGGTCTAAATATGGTGGTTCTGACTTCGATGGACATTTCATTGGATATTCTCCTCACAATAGAAGTAAACAAGTCAACGGCTTGGGCAAGAGTCACAAGGAACCAGTTCATCATGATCATGAAGATGAAGGAAAAAGTCTTGAGCTCGTCAAAATGGACAGTTATGGCTACAAAAATGAGGTTGAGTATCAGGATAATGCAATTCCCTTGCCAAAACAAAGATCAACTCGGAGGAAACACCAAAAATTATCATCCAATCGTGACAGTGTAGGTAATGTTGATGATTTCAGTAGTGCAAAGAGGAGTTCAAGTAGCAGGAGAAGGGACCATTCAAAAAAGGGGTTGCAGATATTGTTTGATAATGAGCACCATCAAAATGATGAAGAAGAACGGGTGATAGATAAACTACTAATCCATTACAGCAAGAAACCATCAGATTATGATGCCGGTAAAGTGAAGAAAAAGTTACTAGCTCATTCTTCACATCAGAGAGCCATTCAAAGAGCCATTGATGCTGGTGAATTATCACTGGACCAGAGGAGAGATGGGCACGATGTTGAGTCAGAAATAATTCCACATCCTGCCAGATCAATCTCTCTTCCTAACACAGAAAGTGGTTCACCACAGGTGAAGAAAGTGTTTACTCGTGCCAATACTTTCCAGCCCGATAACCAGGCACGACATGTGCATCCGAAATTGCCTGATTACGATGATTTGGCTGCTAGGTTTGGTGCCCTTAAAGGGCATTGAAATTACAAGAACTAGTTTTGATGGATCATGCAGTTGTCAAATATCAACAGAGATGATTCCTTTTATTGATCTGCTGGCAAAATACTGCTATTGAAATTCCTGATACATGTACATCAGGTCTTAAGATGGGCTGGATATTCCAACCCCTTGGAAGTTCAAAACCTAAGTATACATTAAAATTGCACATTTGTAGTGCTCATCTTGTGGTTTGCTTTAACTGATTGAAAATGAATGAGAGAATTATATACATGTTTGATTGTATTTCATATGGGTTGTGAAATTGTAACCAATCGTGGATTATGCAATTCTGTGTTGAACCTGAACCAATATCACCATTTGGGTGTCCACGTGTTGCATTAAAGGATTTGAAGTATCTATTTGTTGAAAAAAACTTTGGTGGGACGATTGCACTACCACCCAATGTAACGCCCCGAATTCTAATAACCCGAAACGTTACGAAACATGAATATACCTTGAAATAAACAGTTTTAATATAACGAGAAATTCTGTAAAAGATTGAATAACATTTAATCAAAAGATAAATTTAAATATGCGGAACGTTTGAAAACATATCATTCATCCAAAAATTATTAGAACAGTTAAAACTAATTGAAAATTTATAATGCACTCACAATTGGGTCAAAAATGAATAACCCATTATTAGTTCTAGTATTTTTGAAAATTAAAATACTTCATGACGAGGATCCGTTAGTCCAATAGCAAATTCATCCACCGCCATCCAACATACTAATTATTACCTGAAAATTGTAAATAAGGGGATGAGTATAACGAATTATATTCAATGAGATACTTGCTACTCCACATTCAAGTCAAACATGAAATTACAAATAAATTATCTTACCAACATAACATGAGAATTATCACACCATGACAAATGATAATTCTAGCAAGCGCCGCAAAATAACGTAAAGGCTAAATTGTGCCTTGAAAATAACGTGAAGGCTAAATTGTGCCTTAAAATGTATGATTTCTCCCGAAGGAGCCTAAATTGAAGTAATTAAATTCATAATAACGTATTTGAAAAGATGTGGAAAAATCACTAATAGCACTGAGTATCTCACCTTTTGAAGATGAAAGTGGAGAATAAAATTGCACAAATGTGACTCCAATTTCAAAGCCTTAAAAAATCTAAATAATATAGAGGAATATTTTAAAGAGGGAGAGGTAATGGACGTGTAGTAAAATGTGGTTTTAGTGTTCTATTTATACTATAGAAGTCGGGTAATCACGTGGGGGAAGTGGAATTTCAGTCATATTTAAATTCGTATTTCATGCAATCTTCTGAGAAATTGATTCATAATTCCCGATTGATATAGTATGACTGGAAATTAATTATTGATTTTCTTTCAATTTCTATATCAATGACAATTACAACAAGGAAATGATAGGTATTACACTGCATGACTTTTACACGTGGGCGGGGAAAACAAATCTGCCTCCTATTTGCATAATTTACTCTAATACAAACATCTTAAATTGTCAATCTTCTAATGGCCGAAAATTATAAAATGTATGCTTATTAATTAAATTAGAATTTCAGTCCAATCTTCCCAAAATTTGTTCCAATTAGGGGACACAATGATTCCTAATTATATGGACACGTGAAAGTTGTAATGAAATGCATGGATTACTCATGTACTAAAGTCTAACATCAAATAATTCAAATTCCTTTGATTTGCATTTAACTAAATTTGTAAGCAGGAATTACGTTTTAATTGATTACCTCTTAATTAAAAAATGTATAATTATTAATACTTAACATAAAGATTTTGTTTAACCAAAACTTAAAATTCTAATTTATTTAGCTAAACTAGTGGTGGCAGTCAACTGACGAAAAATCTAATCTTTTAAAACTCTTATAACCATAATATTCTTTAGACGGTTAAAACTCGGGTTTAACTTGACCAAATTAAATTTTTCTTGAGTCTATAATTCGCCATTTATTATGAGCTTCAAAATGAACCCAATATTGGTAGAGTAATTCTAACTCCTTCAATAGTTAACTATTTGGCCCATCTAATAAAGTATAAAATAATTTGATATTTTTTTTTTTTCAATTTGGTCCCTTAACTAATAAGATAACTATAGAGATAATCAATTAACTTGCATAAGAACTTAACCAAACATTGCATTCCTATTATTAAATGGCAAATAAAAATATATCCGAATTTAAGTTAAAAATTCGGGATTCGACACCCAATGAGGTAGTGGCTCTCCATTTGGCGGTCACACCACGTAGGATGGTGCGATCGTCTCACCAAAATTTTTCTCCTATTTGTTGGATACAAAAGATTCATCTACAAGGTTGGGAGCTATACATAGTGTTATAACCTTACAAAATAATTTTCATTTTGAGCCCTCACAGTTTTGTTGAACCACCAATATCTCCTTAGACACCCAATGAGTGTGGTTTATCTTTAACGGGGCTTCTCCATGTTTTAAGGTATTGTTTGACATACAATTTTAAACAACTACATAATATTGCTTATAGCATTTAGTTACTTTTATTTAATTTTTCTTAATTAACGTACCATAAACAACTTGCTAGCTCTCGTTTGGCCCCCATTAATTTTCATTCCATTACATTTTCATTTCTCTCTCTCCTATTTTTAGCCATAAAAATTTCTATAAAATAAACACGTAAATTGAAAACTTTTCAACCACTGATTTTTTAAAAAAACACTATTTCACCCTTTCGTTTTTTCACAAAATGGGGGCCAAACGAGAGCTATGGTTATTGGCACCTACAAGATGGATTTAGAAAAGCAATTTTTTTTTTTTTTTTTATGTACCGTCAATTCGAAGAAACCCAAATGAGATAATTCCATTTTCACTATTTGTTAATGGATATTTTACCTCATCACTACTGTCTTCTTTCTTGGAATCTGATGCACGCAGCCCACGAAACACACAAAATGTTACGTGGAGTTGTTTGATGAGAAAGATGAATAATAATAATAATAATAATAATAATAATAATAATAATAATAATAATAATAATAATATCATTTATAAAATGTTATGCCAAAGGTTAGACGAGAAAGACAAAACAATATATATTTTTGGAAAAATATATATAATTTTCTTATGTCAGCCAAGTAAAATACACCTTTAAAAATTAGCTTTTTACCCACTTCTGGTCTTTGCCAAACGTGACTAGATTGGTAACAAGTGGCAACGGGATGTGATGTTTGACTTGCCAACTATATCCCCATTCTAGTTTGAATTGTTAGATTGCTAGAAAGGAAAATAGCATCATAGGTCCCCAATCTTCGACTTCTGTTGTATCTTGGCCCAAATCTTAAAACGTAGTGTACACGTTCCCAATCTTTCATTTTTATAGAACTTAAGTCCCCTATTGAACAATTTAACCTCTTGTATCAAATTAAAAAGCTAAAACTTTATTAAAAATACAATACCTCTTTAAGTAAACAAAATAAATATATGTAATTTTGTGATTAATAGAAGATAAGTGTAAAACTAGTATACTTATCCTTAACCTTCAAAATAGCAAATCTTGTCTATGATAGTTTCTATCCAAATATTTTTTTAGCACATTAAAAATATTTTATCAAATTTTTGTTTATTTAAAAATGCTGTTGGAAAATAAATATTTCAAATTTCAAATTAATACCTTTTAATTTGTTGTTTCTATTTTAATTTCAATTCAATACAAATTAAATTAATAATATTTTAGTGTAACATATATTTTAAATAAGTGAGGGGTTAAATGTATCCCTATAAAAGAAGTGATTTTCATTGAGATAGACAACGTGAGAATACATAACTTGAAACAAATAATTATATCTATATTTTATAATATTTTCCTATATTTTGGTAATTTGATAAATGCTCACTCTTTATTTTTTTATGGTCGTGTTTATAGATAGAGAACTGACTGTGAGTTACATGAGTTTTATCTTAGAGTCATATAGTGTCGAAAGTACCCGTACGAATAGAATGCAACTCGACTTTGCATCTTTAACGTGACTCCCTAAAACTTGCATTTCTAACTCTTATCTTCTTACATTAAGGTTATTATTAAATTATGTTTATATTAATTGATAAATATCTACACACAAATCAGTCATCTTTTCCAACAAATACGAGAGACAAATAATTTTTTAAATTTCTCTTAAATTTTTTTTTATCGTTATTGGGGATAAAATATGCTAATTGATAGAAGGTTGGGTATCAAAATAGGATTAAAAAAAGTTAGTGACATAAGTGAAAAAATGAGTTAAAGTTGATGCATGAGACAATAAAAAATTACTACATTAAATTCTTTTGAAAAATAGGGACTAACGAGCAATGTGTTCAAAAGTTTGAGGATCTACACTGCTATTTTCCCTTCTAGAAAGGGTAAGAAATTCCGCTCGTAGGCGACTCTTCAGTGCATCATAGGTTCTCCAAAGCCGGCCGAGTCAAAATTAATTTCTCCGTTTTGACTCTTTTTTGTTTTCTTAAAAAAAAAAAAACGTGCTTTCCTACGCATTTGACGCTAACGTGCTCCATCCTGGAGGCTTCATTTCTCTCTCTCTCTCACGCGCCGCCCTTGGATTCTTCAACTATATATACCGCATCGCGTCCCACTTCCTGTTCAATCTTCAATCCTTCATTTTCTCTTTAAACTCATATCTTTTGTTTGAATCTTTGTTCTAAAATTTTCATTTCTTTTACCGAATTTATTGCTCGATCGAAGATGAATTCAATGTTGAGCGCTAAATCGTGGAGTTTCTCCATTATCGGATTTATGCTGATGGCGTTAATCCGGTACAGTAACGGACAAGGAATGGCGCCGTCGCCGGCACCGGCTGGTCCTTCCAACGACGGTGAGTATATTCATTGGAAATGTATATTTCTCTTTGTGAAACACGTGATTTTACTCATGAAAACTGTTCGAAATTCTAGATTTGTCGCAACATCTTCATTTTCTATTTCAGTTGTTAAAATCGGAAGAAATTGCTGAATTGTTAATTACAGTTTCTTTGTTTCTTTTTGAAAACTTGAATTTCTTTCTTCCAATTTCTTCCTCCTCTTCTATTCGTCATCATCATCATCATCAAGTGAGCAAGGATTTACCAATTATTAACTGAAAATTCATTGATTTATTTGATGCAGGCGCGGCAATTGATCAAGGGATTGCATATGTTCTCCTATTTGTAGCACTCGCGATCACGTACTTAATCCACTGATGTTAGTAATTATTTTAAAAGTTTGAAATTATATTATTAGTGCGATTAATTCAATTTTATTTTTTTTAATGTATTTTCTCCTATTATTGAGAGTATAAATTTGAATTATTTGTATTTTCAAATTTTCACCACTATTGTAAAGAAACTAGTTTTATGCCAATGCAATGCACGAGTTGCTGTTTTCTTAAAGTAATGTTAGTGCGTAAGTATCATGGATTTACGAGACAGATGTACTATAAATGAGTTTCTGAAAACCTAAGAGAGTATTTAATTGATATATGTTAGCATTTTTCAGGGGTCTAGTTGTACCAAATATGGTAGAGGCAACAATGACCATGGAATTGTTCTAACTCCTTCATATCGGCACATGAATATCAAACTCGGTACCATCATCTCGTTTGCGTCCCTTAGCAAATGTGAAAAAGAAAATGACTAAAACGTAAAGGAATATAAATAAGATAATGTATACAAATTCATAAAATTACAAAAGGAGTAACATCAAATACTGAAATTAGCTTAAAATAAGTAGCTAAAACAACAAGAAAATTGCAAAATTGCAAACATGACAAGCAGGAAAGAATTTCAAGAACAGAAAAACATTTTTATTCATTAACTTTCTTTTTCCCATTCAGATATATAGCCACTAAAACTGAGAAAGTAACAGTGTAATAAGCAGCCAAGAAGATCACCCAAAAGAATTGAATTATTATGTTTCTAACCATCTGGTCTATAAATCTCCATACAATATCATTCGACAGCTTCACAATCCTCCAGTTTTCTGATAGAAGTAAATGCCCAATATTGTTTACGTCTTGAGACAATCATTTCTTATACATTCTAACTGAATAATTATAACCATCAACTCTTCGATAATTAAAGGGTATAATATAGTTAAAAATATCAAGTTATTGCCTTCATCATTTATCTTTAAGGTGAGAGAAATATCATTTATTTCACATGATATGGTCTACCGACATAAACATGGTGCATTATAATTAGAAATGGCAGTATGTTGCTATTTAGAAATCAAACCATGAGCACTTCATAGAACAAACAATATTGGAATCATCTGTTTGCAATTTCAGGGACAGAGAATGGAGAAAGAATGTATACCATGACTTTGTCAACTAACAATAAACTTACAAGGCCAAAATTGAAGCAATAATGTTTCATGACCAAGCCTCGGGTAAAGAATAGTCTGTCAAAAATCTATGCCAGTCATAAAAATATGAGAATTTAAATCATCGTCAGTTGTTCTACAGTAAAATATTCGAAAGGAAATCATTTTCAATTGCTCAAGTGCCTCAAGAGAACTGAATGCACAGCAACAAGAAAAACCTAAGATAACTTAAGGAATCATTAAATCAAATCAAGGACGTCCTTTGCATCATACAAATCTGAAGACTCTAAATAATCCAGAGAGATCAAACAGTAATATTGAAGTACTCATTAAAAAATTGGTAGTTGTAGTATAGTCCAAGTATTTCAATGTTGCTAAATCATAACCTCTAGCAACCTTTTCTTCCTTGTCATATCTTCCTATATGATTTTACACAAAAGAATTGAAAGTTACATCAAATATAATCCTTGCTTGAGCTACATTATTTTTCTTAGAATGAATTTTTGAATAGTGTATTGACGAAAAATGCGTGGTTAAAAAATAAAGAAAAATTTTGAATTTGCGTATAATATTATTTTATTGAAGAATGTGTGATTAAAATAATATCAAATCACTGTTTAAAAATGTATTTTTTTGAAAAAATGTGGCTCAAACACGCCCTTAATAAAAGAACAATACTATTATCATTTTCAATGGAAAAATATGCAAATAATGAAAATTGTAAAGAAATAGAAAAAGGATTTCAATACCCAAAGACTCGTTGTTTTACAGATGAATATAACACTATCGAGGTCATTCTTGCCTTTCATCTCATAGAATGTGAGCAATTTTACCTATTTAGAAGGAGAAACAAATAAGATAGGATTAAAGACGTATAAAAGTAATAAGATTTACACATTATTAATCCTAATACGAACATTGTGAAGGGCAAGAAACACTGAAAGAGGAGATATAACAGCAAAGAATGTGTCAACCTAACATTGAGCACCGTCTGAAGCAAATGAACATCGATTTTTTGCATAAAATGCAAGGGAAAGGAAAGGATTGTACAAAGTACAAATTATATATTTAGCCCTTGTTTTGATTCTCATTATTTTCAAAATTAAATTTTTTTCTAACCCATTTTTCAATAGAATAATATTAACAAGAATCCAAAATTTTTCCTTATTTTTTTAACTACACATTTTCCATCAAAATTTAAAAATGCATTTTCATCAAAAAATAATACTCAAACAGGCTTTTGCCTTATTTATGTATTCCAATGCATAAATTGAACTAATCAAGAGTTTTAAATGTATTATCATTAAGGTGAAGAAGATTACCTTGAGCTGTAATTTCTTGTATCTTTTTATTCAAGGCTATAGCTCTCAAGAAATCGCTTGGCGTAGGTAGAACTCACTCTAATTAGAAACTACTTTTTTCGTTGAAGACTAAATTTAAATAAGTAAATGTGTCTCATAACTAACAACTTAATCTTTTAAATGAAAAGTTGGACAAAAGACCTAGGTTGAAGCTTGGTTAATGCAAATTTGTGCACGTGGAGTCCAATATTTTGAAACACCAAAACATAATGAAATGGAACGAAGGAAATTTACAATTATCCTGAAATTTAACAATAATTAGATTATACCAAAAAGAAACGGGAAAGGAAGGAAGAAAATCGTAAGTACAAAATGCTTCAAAGACATATCTTTGAAACCCAAATAGTCAACAAAAGTAGGACGTTAACTTACCAAAGGAAAAAAATTGCCAAAAATATGTATTTGTTACCGAAAAAGGATTTGTACTTCAGAGGCCTCTTCTCAAGGAAATCTTGCACGTGGGAGAGCGAAATGTTGTAAAGGGATAATCTGGTAGCCAAAGCTTCCTCCAAAGAACTAACAAAGCCAGCACACTAATAGTAAATAAAAGTTTTTAGTAACAAGAATTTCCATAGAACTGTAGTATACAAAATATCAATAGACTTAATAGTTCACTCTACAATTGGCTTTCCAGCTACACAATACTCTGCAAGTTCATCCATGCCCTCATCCAAGCATACTCTACTATTTGTATCAAAGCATACATAATCAGCATTTATTCATGTCTCAAAGACCTCTTACAAAATGAAAGAAACATCGTATGAGCAACATAAGCATGTTAGAATTCTACCATCGTAAGTTTTACATGTATATACACTGAAAAGACATGCATGGTTTTTCGAAAAAGTAAGCAACGTTTAGTGTTAAAACGAAGTATTACATAGAAATGACATTCTATCATAAGCAGATACATCAATTTTAATTGAGTTATTTTTTAAAGCTCAATGCAAATCCAAGGCCATTGCATATGTATTTAATATTATTACTACTTACTGATAAGAGTGTTTTTGTACACTTGTTTAATATTTATATAAGCTTAAATATTGATTAAACAAGCGAATTTATATTCACAATTATGTAATTATTGTTTTTGTATGTAAAAATCACCCAATGGAAGAGAACAAAGCAAAATGGAGAGAAAAATGACCAAAAACATACAAAACGTGCAATGGGACCAAAGTGCACAAGTGACAAAACTTGAGGACCTTGGGCCGCAATTTTATAGAGGGCAAAATTGATATAGAAGTCAAAATCTAGAGACCAAACTGTGCAAGATCAAAGTTGAGGAACTTGACGTGCATTTATCTAAGGGACCAAGCTGCAAAAAGAGGAAACGCCGCAGCGCCACTCTACAGTTTGTTACGGAATTAGGGCGTCATAGCTCCCCTTTTCGGCGCCGCGGCGCCACGTCTTCATTACCGGAGACTATTTTAAATGATTTTCAAATGCCCAGGGACTTAATTGCAAATTTTCTAGGTTTTAATATAAAAAACCAAAGCTGGGTCTTGATTCTTCTTCTTCCAGAGCCGGCTTCCGCTCCCTCTTTTTCATTTTCATTTTCTTTTCTTTTTTTTCTTTACTCTTTCTTTTATTTTTCCTTCCATTTTCTTGGTGTTTTGGATAAGGATTTGAAGAAATATTTGAATAAGTCATAGCCAAACTTTAAGAAGGGTTGTATCTTTATAACTTTTTATTTTCTCAATTATTTTGTCATATTTGCAATATGTTGTGTAAAATATTCTCATTTTATTTATTTATATAATATAGGCTAAGTTATTGTATTAAAATTTATGGTAGTAACTTAGCCTCCGTTTGGCCCCTATTAAATTTTATTTCATTTTTCTCTCTCCTATTTTCAACCATATAATATTTCATAAAATAATATTACACATAAATAGAAAACTTTTCATTCTTTTTTAACTACTCATTTTTCAAAAAAACACTATTCTATCAATTTTCATTACAACAAAATTGGGGCCAAACGGGGACTTAATCTAACTTTAATTAACGTTAATAGCACAAAACATTCTTATATTTGATATTTATTGCGAAAATCGTCCGTCCCTACATTTCTTTCTTTTTTTTGATATTTTTGCCTTTATTTTAACATTTCATTATAGCAAGTGTCATTTTCATTATTTTTAATGTAAAATGACCATAATACCCTTCCATTTAAATAAAACGAAAAAAAGAAAAGAAAAATAAAGAATAAGTTGCAAGTTTATTATTAAATGTTTTAAAAAGTGCAAATGATTATTAAAAGACCTAATAGCACAAAATGCTCCTACGTTTGGCCTGTAGTGTGTAAAACGTCCATACATTTCAAATTAGTGAAAACGACGTTTTTCACAATAAAACATATAAATAGGGATGAAAATGCAAAAAAAAAAATGAAATGTAGGGACGTTTTTCGCAAGAAATGTCAAACATAGAGACATTTTATGCTATTAGGCCTTATTAAAATTGAAATCATTGCGCCAAACCGTTGAACCTCCATACCATTTCTAAAATATCATCACCCAAACTCCGGCGGCACCACCTGTTCCAAAGAGACCGATGACATTTCCAACACACCAATTGATCATAATCACCAGAGCGTTTCTCTTCATAGTTTTAAAACGTCAACAAAGGGTTCAGCGGTATGGAGGTTAGACGGTTTGGACGATAATTGGTCTGAGTTTTTTCACTTCTGATGTGACAATCCCATTTGAAGAAGAAGAGAATAGAAGAGGAGAAGAGAGAGAGAGAGAGAGTTTTTTTTCAATATTTTAATAAAACATAATAGCACAAACACATCCATACGTTCGACACTTCTTGCGGAAAGCATCTCTATCTTTCATTTTATTTTATTTTTGCATTTTCATCCATATTTTCACGTTTTATTGCGAAAAACGTCATTTTCACTAATTTGAAATGTATAGACGTTTTGCACACTACAGGCCAAACGTAAGGACATTTTGTGCTATTATACTTTTTAATAATTATTTGGACTCACTTGCACTTTTTAAAATATTTAGGAGTAAGATTGCAATTTATTCTTTATTTTTATTTTTTAGTTTTATTTAAATATGAGGGTATTTTGGTCATTTTATATTAAAAAAATGGTGCAAGTGACTTTTTTGCAATGAAAAGTTGAAATGAGTGCAAAATTGCCAAAAAAAGGAACGTATGGACGTCTCTTGCAATAAGTGTTAAACGTATGGACATTTGTGCTATTAATCTCTTTAATTAATTTCAATGTTTGCTCTTTAATGTTAAATTATTTATTTTCATGTTTTTTTTACTATTATTATTAGTGTATTTTCCTTTATATTGTCAATGAATGATTATATTTAGTGATTTGTACATCGTTTAAGAGAAGATTGTGTATTTTAGATCAAATAGTAGAAACTCTAGGTTTGTGTAGAGAATAGAGATATACTACTAACCCTAGGTGACCGTTTGAGTTATTTTCTCAAATATTTAATGTGGTTGTTTTGTTTTAATCAATATAGAGATGTAGTAGGTTAAACCAATCAATTATGATTAATTTCGTTGAGAGAGTCAACTAAAATTGGAAAATCAGGTTTAACATCGTAAATGAGTAACGCATTGATTGGCTTGTGGAGAAATTAATTAGGCGACGATTAACTAAAACCATGAATCCCAACCATGTATTACTCCGAATTTTTCAAGATTTTTATGTTTTTTTATATTGTAAATTTTTATTTAATTTTTCTTACGTTCCAAAATCTAACTTTATTGTGTATTTGCTTTTATTGTTAAAATTAAATTAATTAAAGTTGTGTAATTGAAAGTAAACATTCTTCGAGGAATCGACGACCCGGACTCAAAAGATCTACTCTATTGTTTGAACACGACCCGTGCACTTGCGACATGCACTTTTAGCGAACACTTACTATTCAACATAGGCATGAGTACTCGTGACTGTAGAGAGGAAACTAATATTAATACAAATGAAATAAATGATTTCATTTGTTTGGAGTGTTACAATATAACATAACATAAATGTGCAAAGAAATGACGCAATAAAACTAAAATTTGAGGCAAAATGACAGACGATCTAAATTTATCTATAGTAAAGGAGATAAATTAATAATTTAGAAAGACAGTATCTAGAATTGTAATTCTCATCTTAGGTACTTCGAGATTATTTCTATCAATAATTCCTTTTTAAAAATACACATTGTTAGGATTGAAAGAGTATTAAGCCTCTGTTTGTCATCATTACACAAATTAAATTATTTGTCACAGTAACATTATCCACCACTCATTCACACAATAAAATATTCTACACACAAATCAACAAAGTTTATTTAAATTTTAACCATACATTCTTCAAAAAATATTATTCAAAACTCTTTAATTTCTTCCATAATGGAAGACAAATAGGCTATAAAACTATATGGATAATAAAACTGCTAGCATAATATTGTTTGGTACTGAGGAAAAATGAGAAGAAACCATCCCTTGCCAACCCAAGATTTCAGTTAAAAAATAATAATAATAATTAATTTAAATTAAAATTTGCTAGGAAAGTTCATAAAAAACAAAAAAAAAACAAAAAACAAAAATAAATATATGATAAAGTGATTCACTTACAACGGCTATCTAAATGAATTATTTAATTTCTGCTAAGCTTAAAAAGATAAAATTGAAACGAAAATCATATATATACATAACAGAATTATAGAGAATGAGAAGAACATACCTCTGTCCAACTCAAATTCCACAGAATCCAGCTCGATCTCAAGA
This sequence comes from Olea europaea var. sylvestris, assembly GCF_002742605.1. Classification (NCBI taxonomy): domain Eukaryota; kingdom Viridiplantae; phylum Streptophyta; class Magnoliopsida; order Lamiales; family Oleaceae; genus Olea; species Olea europaea. The sequence continues at coordinate 22,366,597 of NC_036249.1, read as the reverse complement.
CTGGTCACAATATCTTGGAGATGATCGATATGTAAGTGTTATGCCCTACATCCAATCGATTTAGGTTGTAAACGCTTTTAATATATTTAATGCATTTGATTTTGGTGAGCTCTATTATTTATTTAAATTAATTTTGTAATAAATAATATTAAATAATAGAATCAAAAGATCCAATTTTTAGGTAATCTGTTAATCGCAAGGAGTTGTGATTATGAGATACAAATTACATATAATTGGATCTTGAATAAACCATGGTCGTAAGTAATAACGAGATACGGATATCGTTAATACAGTTAGACCATCACGTTTGACATTTCTTACTTGTGAAGTAAGTAGCTGATCTCACGAGTTAAAGTGTGGTGACACTTAAATGAACACGTGGATGTTTTGTTATCGAACAAAATATTGGAGACCCACTAAGAGATTCCACATGGATAACTATCTGAGTGTCAGTGGCTAATCTCTAACGTTCGGTAGTGGAATTGGTCCTTTGACTTGAGGTCGTCATGGTACCTTATATGAGGACAGTCATACTTTGGCGGTGTTGGATGTTGCTCTGAAAGGGGCCGCTAATACGACATCGTTCGGGTACGTCAAGAATCGTATGAAGGTTGTGATTGATCAATAAAAGATTCGTCACTCTTAGATAGTAGGAGATTATGATCTGCGTTTCATTCAATTAAGTCGATGATGAAATCCTTGGCCAATGTGTACTCATAAGTCGAAAATGAGTTTTCGATTTATATTGACTTAATAGTGGAGTGAAAGATATGATCAATGATCGAGATTGACACAATTTCATATCTCGTAATTGATCGGATCGTATTGACGCAGGGATAATAGTTTCACGGTAAACGAACGAATTTGGTTTTGTCATACCACGTGACATTTTTCATCACATGTATTGCCCTGACACATTGTTAGATGTTAATCAGGGACGGCGAGTGTGAATTGACGATAAATTAAAAGGGTGTATTAATTTATCAATTTTGATTAGATCAAAATAATATTTCACGACGTTAGGCATCGTGGTCGGGAACCTAATGTGTCGCACACAAAAGAGAATTGGAAGATTGCAAATTGTCAATTGGTTAATTTAACAATCGTTGGATAAATTAATTAATTGAATTTGTTATTTATAATCCCGAATTAATTAATTGGATTAATTAATTCACGGACCGGGTTTAATTAATTGGATTAATTAAATATTGGACCGGACCGGGTCGGGTCCGTTTGAGTTTATATATATATATATACGTAGCTAGGGTTTGAGGTCCATAAGGGTTTTCATTATTCTTGCTGGCACAAGAGAGAAACCCTAGCAGTTGCAGTCTATTCTCTGTGTGGATTTCATTGGAGGCTGGACAATTGGACAGCTGTGGGAGGCAGATTCAAGCTGCTGGAAAGGAATAACGCGAAGGAGTTTGCAAATTACAAGTAAATGTATATTTCTTATCACAATTTTTATCTAAATTCAAAGTTGAATCCTGAATGAAAATTGAAATTTGTTAAATTTCGCTGTGCATGTTTAAGTAAATTCCCTACACGATATGCATGTCAATTTTGTGAACAACAAAATTTCACATCGATTTTAGCATTAGAATATCTTCTTCTTCAGAAAGATTCATTGTTAAGAGGAAATTAAGAATGTGTTATCTACGCATTGTCTAGCCCCTTTGCTTATGTTCTCTATCGACGTAACTTGGACTCTCCATAACCAAAATCTCCAAAAAGATGAGTCTCATTTGCTGGCGAGAAGCCCAATATTGGGACACAGCATAATGATACAGTGATAACTCAACTCTCGATAATTGTAGTTGCAATTTTAAATGTAAATTTGTTATAGGTCGAGCTTAATGAATTAACTTTGAACATGAGCACCATCGACATCCCCACAAAAAGGTCTATTACTAGTAAGTGAAAGAATGTCCTTAAGCTTCAATGATGGGCATAGAATGTCAATAAGTTATCGCGCAAATTGTTACGGCTTCTGATTCCATTTCGAAAGCTCAACTTGGTACCACAAAACTCTTTCCCGGTACCTTCAGCAAGGTCCCAATCCTTGTTATAGTAATCCCCATCTCTATCAAATATGTAAGCCATTTGCCTCATAGGATAACGTGAGTGAGGATAATGATTTTCCCTAAAATTATTAGGGAACGAAGCTCTCTATTTATTTCCTCTCCTTGACCATCTGTATGATTTATCTCCGTAAATATTATCAATTGTCATTCATTAATCAATCCGAAAAAACTCAATGATTACAAACAAATTCCAATATTGTACGTTTCCTACATATATAAAAGAGCGAAACTTTGGCTGAACACGTGTCGCAATTTCCCATCATCTTCCTTTTTTTTCCCTTTCATTATTTCATTACTTCACGTAACCATCAACTCAAATATCTCCTCATTCCACTCCACAATCTCATACCTCCAAAATCTGATCAAATCCTTACCCAAAAGCTTATTTGTACGCACGACCATATATTATCTCCATCCAATTCTGTCCAAAATTGCAACACTCGCGACCAAACTCTATCACAGGCTGTTTATACAGCCGAAGACGAGCAATTCCATAGTCACGTATCATCAACAGACATTTTAAAATAGAACCTCTGTAATTTTTATGTAAGTATATGTTTATTGTAATTTCAAATAACCATTTCTTTTCTATTTTTTTAATTCTGCTTTTCAATTTTTTGTTCTCTTAAATTAATCATCATTTTTTCGATACATATTTTCTCAATTCTTGTAATTTGATTTGTATAAATTAAATAAGCTGGTGGCAATCTTGTTCACAAAAAATGTATTAAGATGATAAAAAATAAACAAGATTTTTGGTGGAGGCAGAGGGGACTCCCTCATAACCACTGTCCCTAATAATTGATAAAAGTTTAATCACTGCTTAATTAAATATGGATGAACCTTTTTTGATTACCAATGTAGTCTCAACAATTAATCATATGATGAGATACATATCATTAATAAATTAAAATTATCTTTTTACATTGTTGTTTAGAGTTGCAATTTCATTGTTTGTTGGCATATTCTTGGATCGGTGGAAAATAGTGGGGTTATTGCAATATAAATAAGAGAAAGGGCCAATAACTAGAGCGCAAGAAAATCTCTCCAGTTTTGGAACTTGTAGGAAAGAATCACAAGGGTAATTTGAATGTTGAAACTATAGAAGTTTTCAATAAATTCAGCTTTTTCTTTTTTTCCCCTCTTAAAAACAAGAATGTTTAATAATATTATTCTATAACCACACATAGATTTAATTATAATCATAAAAATAAGAATAAAGTTATATCTAAAATTTTAGGAAGTTTATCATTCATTTTCAGAGAGTTTCCATAATTGCGTCTTCACAAAAACAAAATTTTAACTGCACGGAGACATCAACTTCGTGTTGCACGGACATGCACGAAGCTACTGCTCCATGTAAGGGGAGCTGTTGCTCCCTTCAGTTTTTTTTTTTTTTTTTTGTAGGGGCTTTTGTTTTGGGCCCCTTATTTTTTTTAATAGATAGTTGCTTCATTTACGAATTTTTTATTTTGTTTAAAAGGAATTTTGTTTATGGGAATTCGAGAATTGGACTTTTTTTTTAATGTGAATAAATAGTTAGAATTCTTTTATTTTTTTTGTTTAGCATTTTATGTATTATTTATATTTCGTATATTTTAGTGCTAAAAATTTAAATAAAAACTATCTCTTGGTAGGATTTAGTTTTTTCTTTGGTTTCATATCCTGCAAATTTGCCCTTTATAATTCTATTAATATATTTTTCTTGTGGATATAATGGACTAACAATGGTGGGTTGTATCATATTACCAATTAGTTAGGCAAATTAACTCTTTATTAAATATTTATAGAATTTAAGGGAGAATATAATTTAACAGGAACATAGAGAGAAAAGCGAGATAGATTGATGGTTAAAGCTCATATTTTGTGAATATAGTTTTAACATTGATGCAGTTGATATTGATGGTCAAAACTCATATTTTGTGAATATAATTTTGATTGTCTATATTACATTTAATTTTTTATAGCTTTTGTGCAGAAAATTATAGCAGTTTAAAATTTAAAGGTCCATTTTATGTGAAATTAGAATTAATGGGTTTTAAAAGACCCTAGTCGATTTTATTTTTTTTACAATTAGCTATGAGTGGTCATTTAAGTATTGATGCATCAAAATCCAAAAGACTATTTTCAAGGTCACTATTTTTCCCCACTTTGGCGTTGTTACGTTGGTTAGTGTGGTCGTAAGAAGTTATTGTATTGTACATGATGGGTTTTTCTTGGAATATACGACATTGTTAAGGAGAGTGGGCTTCTTGATGATGATTCCAATAATATAGAGGAAATGATAGTTCAACAACTGAGATCGAAATTGAGGTAAATATTATTTTCTTCTGGCTAAAATGTATTTTAATTTATTTTTCCAAATCATATGGTTGTTTGCGTGTTTAGAGGGGCAGAGGGGCAGGAATTTCCAATTTTCTGAAATATGAATTCACTTTTTTTTTTTGAATTTCAAGGAGGTAATCTTGAGATTTTTACCCAATTTCCGATGGAATTTTCATGAGCTAAGAGAAAGAAAAAAGGTAATCTCGTCTCTTTCCAGTATTATTATGGCTTATCTGTCGTTTTATCAATGCATTCATTATTTTGTTTTTTATACTATATATTCTTTGGATCCTTTTTAAAATAAGTGGACTCGTTTTTTTCCCTTTGAATACGAGTAGCTCCTCTACATCGTGGCAATTCAGCCTAAATGAGGTGGTGGTTGGAGAAACGAACCAACTAATGGAGCAGCGGAAGAGGCTTTCAATTCATGACCTAACAAGCAAATTCGACAAGAATTTATCTGCTGCTGCAAAATTTTCTGTAGAAGTCATAATGAATTTTTATTTTTTATTTATATTGTTATTAAAGTTCTAAAATCGCATATGCAAAAACCAATTCCTTTTAGTTGCTAAACGCGCGTCTATATAATCGTTTAATCTAGATAGTTGCTAAAAATAGATAGGAACTCAGTTTTTGTTTCTTCTATCATTTCATTTCCTGTTGGATGAGAATTGATGACTCGATGAGTTGTAAGATTCTTTATTTTAAGCTAAACTGAGAGAGGTGCCTTCATTGGATGGACATGTTCTTTTGAAGAAGCTTAGGGATGCATTAGAATGTTTGAAAGGATGACTGGGGACGTAACAAATAAGATGCGGAAAAGGATATTTCTATGGTTAGCATCTTGTTACAAATCGAAGTTTTTAAAGTGATTTTTTTTAAATTCCTTAGTGCCTGCTGTTCATTATATGGGCTATTTGAAAATCCCTTTTCAACATTGAATATGTTTTACATGTACCTATTGTCAATATTAATTGGAAAAATTCAACGGCTCTTTATAACCTTTTCAAAGCAAAGATACATTACAATTTTACTTATTTAAGTTTTGATTGTATCACTTGGTATTATTTTTCACTTTGGGTTGGGGTGGTATACTTGTAAGTGTTTCATTTTCTTCATTTCAACATTTCTATCTTCTAATGGTCATAGAGTTCTTTTGCTATACACTAACTGCAGATAGTGAGTCATGTTTATATTATGTATAAGATGAATGCTTGAGATTTTTAGAATTTAACATCAATGACATTAACTAGAAGAGATCTCAACGATACATGGTCCCATTTAGTGAATTTTACTTTATAGGTTTTACAATTCTATATCCAATCAAATTTCCATAAAAGAAGCATTTTCCCTATCACATTGGTAACATGGTTTCCAATTAATACTTACTACCTCCTTATAAAATCACCACCGGCTTAGGTATTGAAAAGGGTTTAAATTCATAATTTAATAGCATGTTGCTCGCTTGTTTTTTTCCATTTTATGTACTCTGAGGTAGTTTGAAGTGAGTGATAGTTCAATGGGATTCAGAGTAAAATTTGAAGAGAGAGATCCAGAGTCAAATTTGACGAGAGTGTTATCTTGCATTCCATCCAGCAAAGTGTAAGTTAGAAGTTCTTATGTGGGCCAAATGAGGCAGCAAATGTTGTTACTTCTGGTCTTTTCTCTGCACTCGTTCAATGCGAACTTTTCCAGGTGATTGTTAAGCGGAGAAAATCCTCACTTTTAATTGAATTTATGCCCCCAAGTTTGCTAAATATAATTTAGGATGGGAACATGCTAAATCTTGTCAAAAAAAATTGCTTCATTTTGAAAACTTCTCTTCAATGATCTTATACCAACTTTTGACATGGAAATAAGGTCTTGAGAAGGATAATGAATTTCTTTCCAGATGATAGCAATAATATATATTTCTTCTTGAATATCTCTATTTTCAAATGATCTGTAGAACTATAAAAAGAATTTTAAGAAAGAATTGTTGATTGACAATACTTTGCCATTGTTGAATGATAGGTAACCATCAAATCGTTGCTTATATTTAGTTAAGAAAACATTCGTGACAAAAAGTTCAATAAAATTAATAGCAAATGTTCATATGAAAAATAAAAAATATACAAAGAAAATAGATAACAAGTAAATTCATTTGAACTAATTCACGAATAGATTCATGTTTTTGAATGAATTTCTCCAAAATTTATGTGCATTTATTTTCAACATTAACCAATCAACGTGCAATGTACGTTATCCACACTGGTCTTATTCAAAAGAAGAAACAATTAAGAATAAGAGCCAACAAATTCGGGCAAATAAATAATATCATTTAATCTAAATTGTGATCAAACTTCCACAGTTGTCTCAAATTAGTTGACACTTATGCAGTGTAAATTAGAAGATAAATGTAAACTAATACACTTACCTTTAGCCGACCTTTCACATGTGCCTTGAACAGTGCTTTCCCAACAACCTGAAACAAAGGTCAAAAGTTAAACAACGGAATATACCAAATATTATCAATCCAGACAATTTCCCCAATGATGAATATTGTAAAGTCCTTTATAATCAAGTGGATCGAGATATGTAGCTATAACTCCTTCATCCAATCTATCCACCATCTGAGCATGAGATAATCTATTGAGCTTTAGTACAGGAGTCAGAAAACACAAAATGTATAAGAAATAAGACTATATGGTTGAATGGAAATTTAGAAGTTCTGGTATGTATGTACTTCCTAGTATTCTAAAATACATTGCTTCGACAAAGAAAATACATTGTTTTGTTCTATTAATCCCATAAGATTTCGCAAAGTTGGATTGGATCACCCATAACAGCATAAGAAAACATTACATGCTCAATCTTTGACAATATACATATTTCATGTGCTGATGGTTTTTTTCTGGGGAAAAAAGAAACTATCATATCTAGAATCAAATTGGTTCTTGACACAAATGTAAATTCATATTAACACAAAAAGAGGTCACTACTTTTATTTGAAAATATTACAATAGCTCTTACAGTATAAAGTTATGACTTGCATTGAAGTTGTTTCCCTCAAATTTTACTATTTTATTACTCCCAACAGCACAAAATTATCATTTTCTATAAAAACTTTTTATTATTTTATAATTCAGTTAAGTTCATTTCAGTCGAGGGAATACCCCTACATACGAACAAATATCCTGAAAGCGAACACCATAACTAAATAGGACTTATTATATACGGTATGCAAAAGGAAAATGATGAAACATGCTTCCAAACACTAGTGGAACAAAGGTTACATTTCAAGATAATAAACCAACTAAATGAGTGTTTTGTGTTAAAATATTGCCATCTATGCATACTGCAATCACTATCTTCCTTATAAGTAAGACTTGAGCCAGAAAAACCATTTTCTTTTAACATGAGCAGGTGAGAGAAAACGTGGGAGAATTCCTGAGTCTACTGCATATGCCACACATGATCAAATATAAACAAAAACTTCACATATAATTAATCCATATGATCATATCATGATAGTTTGCATCATATATGTCAGACACACGTCCAATGAGTCGGGTTGATTACACCCTAAGTCTGAATGCATCATTTTGTTGGAAAAATAATTAGTTGCGGCAGTGATCAGAACAATATAATGCAGAAATATAAAACTTATCGATCGAGTCTCGTGACAGCACGATGTCCTAAAGTGAAATTGCCCGTCAATAATTGCTGTGACCTCCGTGGACAATCACTCCCAGGATACAACGATCGTAAACCACTTATGCAGCAATCACGAATGGTTTTTCTAGAACTCTCAATTGTACTCCAGAATAGGTATAAAAACCCGAATATAAGAAATTCACAATATGAAAAGAGTGATTGATTCTATTTTCTTTTTGTGTGTCTTTTCCCAAAGCAAGATATGGGTTTATATAGGCAAGATGGTAGTAACAGTCTTCACCATGTTAATGCAGAATTTTAATGACTAAGTAGTGGGTGTTTTAATGACAGTTAGTGGATTGTTACAAAAACAAACAGTCATAAAATACTGGCTAGTTTTACCAATTAAATAACCAAAAAAAAAAAATATTTATTTTAGACAAGAGCCCAAGGCCCCAAGGCCCAAATCAAGACATTTTAATATTTACGTGGGGAGTGATTCGAACCCCTGACGTCCCATACAAATGTCACATTTCCCACCACTTTGGCACTTTATCTAATTTGATTATTTCTTTCACATTTTATATTTATACCATAAATATATAACAATAAATTCATCCACTAATATTTATTTTCATTAAATTCTTTTAGAATTTGTGTTTAACAAAAATCTTAATAATCATAAAATATCATCTTCACGTTTTATGGAAACTTAGCGGATTTTTTTTTAAACGCCAAAAAATGTTCTCTACATGTGTATCTTAGGCCTTCTCCAGCGTTGCACCAAAATTTGCACTAAATCTTACACCAAACCAAAATTCTCCTCCAACGATTACACCAAAACTTACACCAAATGAACAATGCTTTATTATTTTATTCATTCTTTCGATTTTTCCCAATGTATTTATTTAAAAAATTATTTATTTATTTTATAACTATATAAATTATTAAATCATAACTTTGTTAAATTAACAAATATATTGATTACTAAATTATTCACGTGTTTTATCTATTATGTTAAATTGATAAAAATAATTGATTATATTATTAATTTATGATAAATAGTTACGTTAAATTTACAAAAATAATAAACTTTAATAATATAAACTTTACGTCAAATTAACAATTACATTAATTATTATTGATTATATCATTAAAAATAACAAACTTTAATAATATAATTAATAGTGTAATTTATTATTATTATTATCATCTTCATCATCATCATCATTATCATTATCATTATAGAACAAAAATGACATAAATACCCTTAATCATTATCTTTGAAAAATGAAAAATAAGGTCAAAACAGACATTGCACAATTTGGTGCAAAAAATGGTGTAACATGGTGCAACACTATTCACTTTACACCATTGGAGATGCCCTTAGAATATAAAATCAAATACCTAGAATTTGTTTTCATTTTCAGAACCCATCCACCTACGAAGCTAAAAATAACAAATTATGTGGCAAAATACCTTTTCTATTTCACTAACTTCGCTTGCTTTGCTCAACTGAACTTCAACACCTCTTATTTTCGAGCTGCAGCAAAATTAAGTAAATAGATAAAATAAAACCCATAATAACTATTACCATTCTTAATAAGCACCACTGTGAATGTGCAGGCAATAAATGTTGAAGTCACATAAAACTTCAAATTACAGATGCCTTCCAAAGAAAGTGAATGAATATAGGAGATTGAAAGATCTTAAGAAAGTGAATGCATGTACATAAAAATAGAGATCGAATCATTATAAGCATCTTATTCTTGGACTAATATTAACGAAAGGAGGTTGACTTACATAATTTTTTTTATATGCAATTTAATACCTAATATTTGAAATGCACTTCTCGACATTAGAGAAGAGGCTCAAAAGAGATTCTGACATAACTTTCACCAACCCCAAAAACTTCAAAAAGGGAAAAAATCCTAATTAAATCTAAATTAGCTCAATTAGCAACTGATTAACAAAAGAGAGGAGAAAAGAAAGCGAACTGTGTCTTTGGATTTAAATGTCCAAATGTCCAAAATTTAGAAATAATAAAAAATCAGAACACCGAAAGGACAAAGAAACCACAATTCACGTTTTCAACAAAAAACATAGGGACTCCAAAACATAAACAAGAAAGGGCTACTAAAATCTCACAATTTCTCTACATAAACGTTGAAAAAACAAGAATAGGCATAATATTTGATCAATTTCTGATGGGTTTTTGAGATAATGGATGAACCCAGTTGGAGTTGAAGCACCCGAAATTGAAGTTTGAGCCCCATTATTTGGCATTATAATGAGATGAATAGTGTTTTTTTATAAAAAAATGAGTGATTGAAATTTTTTTAATTTACGTATAATATTATTTTATTGAAAATCGTGTGGTTAAAAGTAGGAAAGAAAAAAAATTAATTTAATGTAATGAGAAATAATGGGGCTCAAACGGAGGCTAATTGAAGGTAGAATTTGAAGAAAATATATAGCCCTTGTTTGATTCCCATTCTTCTCTCATTAAAATGAAAAATATGATCGCTATCCATCACATTAAGCCACCAAATTTGAATTTCTATTTTTTGTGTGGGATTCGTAACGACTATATTTTTCATTCTCATTCTTTCAAAAATAAGAAATAAACGGGGGCATAACAAAGAAAACGCAGAGGAAACATATTTGAGAAGCATAAAGAAGAAAACATTGGTCACTGAAATCTCGCGCCATTAGTCAACAATTGTGAAATGAGAGAAATATCCATATTACCCTTTTTTTCCACGCATGAAATAGTAAATTGTGAGAGAGAGAAAATATTTTGTTGTTTGTCTGAGGAGATTTGTTATTTGCTTGAGGATAAAATGGGAGGAAAAGTTACTTCCTAAAGGAATAGTAAATGGAGGATTCCTATTTTAAGAGGAGGGATATATTCATTATTCCCCACATATTATGGAGAAATTTATTATTAGATTCTTTATTGTTAAGCTCAAGTTTGGTGGAAATTAAATTAAAGTTAATTATTAATTTTAACTGTATATTTTATTAGACTCACAACTTTTCAATTATATATTTCATCAATTTTTATCAAAACCTACTAAAAATCTGTTTTTTTCTTTAATAAACATGTTTAGCAAAATTAAAAAAAGGTTAACCCTACAATGTCCCTTCTAATCGGCTCCCTCACAGGGGGTCCAATATTTTTTAATGCACTTTTATTGCACATAAACCCCACATGAATCTCATCTCCATGTGAGTAGAGATATCAAGAAGGGTGTTAAAACCTCATGATAAGCAAGTTTAATCCAAAAAGGTTTGCAATAAATGTACTATGAGAAGTTTGACCGTTAATTGAAACATTGACCAATTTGAAATTAAATTGGAATAATTTGATAACCAATTTAAAATTTCCAACCTCATTTTCTAGTTGGTACTACTATAATTTTGAAATAGTGATTTTTTGTAAAATGTGTAGATAAAAATAAGGAAAAAAAATTATTTATGTGTAATATTATTTTATAGGAGATGTCTGGTAGAAAATAAGTTTCAGAAAATTGAGGTTTTTTTTTTAATAATAAAAATGGAGGCCAAACATTGGCTAACTTTGAAAAAACATTTGAAAGGTCCCTTTTGACCCTATAAGCTAGACAACCTGTCAAAAATTCATAAACAATTTTACATGAGTCAATAAATTCTAATTCACTGTGCCGAAGTTCCTACCAATAGAGAGCCAAACATTCTCTATCGTGAAATCAAAATTAAGTTATAAATTTTTTTTCAAGCAAAAAAATATATATTAATGAAAATAATTCAATACTTACTACAGACATCGAGTTTCAGTACTCTACGAGTACTAGAAATTTTTTTCATTTTGCTCTAAACTAACGATTTTCATAATTTGATAAACAAAATAGTTTATTTTGTCAAACGATTCTTGATGATGAGTAGAAAATGATTTTAAAACTTAAAAAATAGAGGTTATAAAATGAATTTAACTATCCATTAAAAAATTAAAGTCCGATGACTATCAATTTTTCTTTATATATAAAATATAGTTACTATTTAGAAAAATCTTAAAGATCAATAAACTAGAAAATAACATCGCAGGTATAGTAACCACTGAAATTTTTACTCTTAGGTTAATCAGAAAATAAAAAAAATAATAAAAAAAAATTCCATCCATTTACATAGAAAATGGATAATTTATTTTAATTTCTAAAATCAATTCTAACCTAAAACTTTCAATCCTTTATATAAATGCATTGTTGAGATTTTAAAATAAAATTACATAAGAAAGAGAAATAATTAACAACCAACCAAACATGGGTGTAAAGATAATGTAGGGTGAAAGTATGTGTTATAAAGAAGAAATATTTTTGGAGAGAAATAATGTCTAGGAATGGAAAGGTAAAAAACCATTGCATTTGGAATGAAAATGAATCCTCTCTCACACACACCACATTTACTGTTTGTATCTCCCAATATGTATTTCTCAATCACTGAATTATCTTCACTCTCTGTGTCTGTTTGATTCCCTTTAATTGGAGAGAAAATGATTTTTGAATAGTATTTTTAGAAGAATGTGTAATTAAAAAGTAAATTTTTTTTGGGAGTATGTGTAGAATACTATATTGTGTGGATATATAATTAAAAATAATGATGAAGCAAATCATAAAATAAATTAATGGAAATCAAAGAGGCCCTTATATATCAACAAGTATGTGTATATGTTTTTGTTAATCTTTCTCCCTATAGAATATTGAGATTTCTTGAATGAATATTGGTGTATCTATCTATTAAGTCACCAAACATCCCAATTTCCATCTAAATCTTATTATTAACCACTAAAAAACCTTAATCCGCATATGGAAAAGAGAAGTAAAAAAAATATAGTTGACTCTTGCAGTTTTACAATCACAAGTATACAATATCAAACAAATAATATAATGGATTTACGAGTCTGAATTATCATTTCCACAAGGATTAAACTTTAGCACTTAATCTAATTTCTTCCTAACTACTATTCAACAAAGCAAACAAAGGTTTGTATATTTTGATTTTTAATTTAAATGCGTAAGAATATGTGAATGCACAAAAAGATTGATTCAAAAATTAAATAATAAACAACTATTAGGGTAGAACAATTTCACCTATTGGTCACCTTTAAATTTTAAATCAATATTCACAATCTAGGCCTTGTTTGGCCCACATTCTTTTAAAAAAATACATTTCTAAACAGTGATTTGATATCATTTTAATTACACAATTTGCAATAAAATAATTACACTCAAATTCAAAACTTTTTCTTATTTTTTAACCACACATTTTTCATCAATACATTATTCAAAAATGCATTCTTATGAAAAGATGTGGCTAAAAAAAGGCCTAATGTAATGTTCAGTCAAATTCTCATATTTTATTCAATTTAATCATCTCGAGTTCTTATTGAGCCTATTTAACTAATTCAATTTTCATCTCTCTCTGCGAGTCAATTTTAGTTAAACGAAACCTTGATTCTAAGAATTCATTTATGACCGCAATAATTAATATAAGTACCTCTACACATTATATCGATTTACCATATTTAACTATATGGTTTAAATCTTAAAGTCACATCTCGATTCGTAAAGGATTCACAAAATCATCAAATTAATAATCAAGTAATTAAATGCATTAAACTCGTAGTAAAATCAACACATGAAATAATAAAGAACAAGAATCTTGAATAAAATATATAAATGATCCTAAATAAGTTACATTGTTAACCCTAATATTAAATTTAGTTATTTATAGTAACGGACAAAAAACAACAAGTTTTTATGGAATACATCACCGGATTTTTGAAGAAAGATGCAGAAAAAGAAATTAATCTTGCACCAAGATGTTCTTCCTCCTCCAATCAATACTTTAAACTTAAATTTCTTGATATTATTCTTCACTTGAATTGCTTCCTTTGAATCTCTAGTTGTATCTTCTGTTTCCCAATGTGTGGAATCTCCCTTAAAAGGTGCATAAAATTGTATTTATAGTTGCTACTATCGTTTGCGTAGAATGTAAGTTTTTTATGGACTTCAAAATGGATCAAATCTCGCCCTAGTTATGATTACCCACGGTACAGTAGAGCTTGGGATGTGGCGACGCGTCAATTACATGAGCGGTGCCTCGACACCCTTGCTATAGTTCAACGTGTAGCTGCAGTGCCTGCTGTGTGGTGCTGCGACGCCACAACTCTATTCTCTCAGTGCCAAACCTAGAAGAAATTTTTGTTCTCTCAGTGCACAACTTTGTTCTCTTGACGCCATATAAATTTCTAGTATTCTTAAAAACTAATGAAGACTAGAAGGTGATTGTACTCCTATATTCATTTGATATCAACGAAATTTCGATAGCATATCCATTCATATTTATTTTTGTTGCTTCCGTCTCGCGCTAAATCACATCTCTTGTGAAGGATAACTTCTACAGTGGTCACCTCAGTCAAAAGACATTCCGTTTAAAGACACTTTGTTCATTGACAAATTTGACAACCCTACAACATATACGCTAAATCTATTTTACAGGTCTATGATTTAGGGTGGCTACTTGCAATCTATGTCACGAGTCAAATGCATATGACAACTGGGTTGACATATATGAGCTTAGGAATAAAATTAAGCATTTAACGGATATCACATCTTCTCTCTTGATACAAAAGCTCACAATTAATGTTTTTCAAAGGTAATGCCAAACTTTGAATACATTCTTGAACATAAGATTGCTCTTAGTTATATCCTTTATTTACCCAAACAATCATATTTTCTTCCATTGTGTCTCTTCTACACTTAAAATACTATCTTCGCCATATAAATTGGAATCTTTACCATATGAAAGTCCAATAATGTAAGTGGTAAAGTCTAAAAAAATCAAGGAGCACGCCGGCTGGCCTTTGAACGGTTTTTGGACTTTATCAAATTTAATATTGTTATTTTATATAATCAAGGTCAAATTTATTGTTTGTAAAGAGTTTAAGGACCAAAATTGAAATCTATTACTCAACAGTAAGAGTGAGCGCAATCTGGTTTGTTCCGGTTCCAAAGAAAATCGAACCGAACCAAATACCAATGGGAATTTTAGAAATGGAACCATTAGTTCCATAGCTAACTATGGAACTGAACCAGAATCGAACCAATCGGCTTCAATTCGATCCGATCCGGTTATTTACATTGAAAATGTCAAAATAAAATGTTTATTAATAAAAACTCTAAAAATGCTACCAACATGATACTTTTAACAAAATATAGAAGAATTGAACACACTATTCAAAGATTTATTTAAGTATAGATTTACAAAGTGAAAACAAACTAAAAATCATGTAATCAAAGTGAAAACAAAATAAAAATTTCGTATCTTATAAATGAAATTATATATTATAAATAAATTTATTTAGGTATAGATTTACCCAATAATCTAATTTCACTTGAGAATCAATTAATCAAAGAATTATAAGAAGAGTTAATGAAAGAATCAAAGAGAGTAAGGAAAGTGTTGGAGTCTAAAATTAAGAAGGAACCTGATTATTTTTTATAAAAGTGTTGGAGATTGAGTTATATATTTTACCCAAAAAAAGAAAAAATCCAATAAGAACCGTTTGGTTCCCGCGGTTCCCATACTAGAACCGGGAGCTGCACCGGAACCGGTCGGTTTTTAAAAATTTGTCCCGAAATTAAATTGTTTTTTAGAAGATTCGGAACCGAACCAGCCGGTTCTAAACGGTTCCAGTCCAGTTCCATCGGTTCTGGAAAAAAGTGCTCACTCCTACTTAGCGGCATCGGCAATGGTATTGAGAGAGTTCCTCAAATTCTTTTGTTCAAATTGATTTTTTTACGAAATTAACTATTTGTTGATATTGTTTAAATCCTATATGGTGCAGATTAAAATTTGATAAAAATTTCAATTCAAAATCAATAATTAATTTTAACAACATATTTCATGGAACTCACAACTTTTTAATCATACATTTCATTAACTTTTATAAAAATAAACTAAAAATTTGATTTTAATCTATTATGGGTTTTCTCTAAAATTTCTTTTACATAATTTATGGTTACGTTATTCTTTTATTTGGAGTTTGAAGGATAAGAGAAAACTTTTATTTTTCATTTTTTTTTAATTTGAAGTAATAGTTTAATATTTGGGCAAAAAAATCTTAAGAGAACTTTGTAATGATATCTATTTTAATGAAACAGATTTTTTGGATTTTTCTTGTTATTTTTCACCATGCATGGAGAGTTTCTCTGGTGTTCACTTAAATTGAATATCAAGCTAAATTACAATCTTCAATGTTTGGCAAGTAGTTAAATTAGATAGTAATGGACAAACGTCCCCTTAGTTGAAATCAAAATTGCAGTTACGAATTGCTGATAGAAGTGAGATTTCTCCACAAATATGTGGCAATTTTTTTTGGTGATAGTGGATCCCAACGATGTCACATTGGAAAATGTGAAATTCGAACGTCTGGATATTCGTATTGTGGTCACTTTTTTTACCGTTCTGATGTTTGGTACATAACGACTAGTATCATACGTCCAATTGACTGTTCGGTTCCACATATATTTTTGCTTATTAAACTCTATAAATACATTTTCCTTTTGCATTCATGGTAATACTTTTTTAGAGCATTAAAATGAGATATTTTTGAGTAAAATTACATTGATTTTCCACCTTATTCACCATCAAATCATTTTATTGAGAAAACATATTTTGATTGATTAAAGAGAAAATTGCAGTTAAGGTACCAAGCCTTCATTTATTAGTAGATTTTGTCCAAACCTTTCATTTGTGTCATTGTAGGTACCAAACCTTTACAAAATTCGCAATTCAAGTCCATATTGATGGTTTATGTTAGTTTGACTCTAAAAACTGTCAGTTGACCTCAAAAATTAAAAATCTAATAATTTTGACCAAGTAAGGTAAATGGTAAAATTGTAACTTTATAAGTTTAATAAAAAAAATTAAAAAAGGAAAATAAAATACCCATCTCCTTCTTCAAAATAAAACAAAACAAACAGCAGGGTATGCTGGGTATTTGGGTGCTATGCCGGCGATGTGGAGCTTGTGTATGCCGGCGACGTGGAGCTTGTGTATAGAGGATAGCTTCAAGTTTGGGTAAAGTGTGGGTGGTATATGAACTGAACGGGTGGCTCGTGATGATTGAAGGTTTAGGTGAAGATGCAACTGGAAAATCATACGCATAGCAATGTTGAGTGGGATGAACAATAAGGGAAGATGGTGACGAATTAGTAGCGGTGCGTAGTGGTTCAATTTGGTATTAGGTTGGTTGGGTGTAGGTCGATGATGGTGGTGCATTAGCAGCGACGTGGGTTGTAGGATGAGTCGCAGGTTGTGGTTAGTTATAGATGGGAGTTTCGATTGGTGTGGTGATGGTGGTAGATCGACTGATGTCGAAGGTGGTGTAGCTGACGTTGCGGTGGGTCCGTTGGGAACTTGAAATAGGTGGCGTCGCGTTTGCATTTTTGGGATCAAGTACTATCTCAAGATCTCCGTTGCCGTTTTGTGGGGGCGGAGTT
The DNA here is from genome assembly GCF_002742605.1 of Olea europaea var. sylvestris. NCBI lineage: Eukaryota > Viridiplantae > Streptophyta > Magnoliopsida > Lamiales > Oleaceae > Olea > Olea europaea. Next base: position 22,349,007 of record NC_036249.1, on the reverse strand, counting down.
CCCAAGAATTTTGATGTGATTGTGATGGTCAAGCCGTGGGTGAGGCGGTGATGTCGACAACCGACAATTGGGTGGAGGTGGTTTTGATTTTGGGGTAAAGGGATTGGGGAAGATTGAAAAACGAGATGGGGTTTTTAATTTTCATTTTTAAGTAAATTTTATTTATTTTTTATATAAAAATTATAAAGTTACAATTTTATCCTTATCTTAGTCAAAATTATTAGATTTTTAATTTTTGAGGTCAATTGACGATTTTTGGAGTCAAACTAACGGAAACTGTCAATTTGGACTTCAACTGCAAAGTTTGTAAAGATTTGGTACCAAAGATGACACAATTGAAATGTTTGTGTAAAGTTTGCTAATAAACAAAAGGTTTGGTACCTTGACTACAATTTTCCCTTGATTAAAACAAATTCTGCATTCATCTTTGTCATAAATTCATCTAACAATTGAGTTTTCATTTATTGCTATTTATTGAATTGTTAACTTCTTCATCGCTTAGTATTTAGTTTGTTTATATCATTTATTAGGAGAGAATGTTGAAATTGTAAAATCATTTCTCTTTGAATTTGTGGATAATATTGATGTCTCGTATAGTTCAATATTGTATAAGGGTTGATGCTTTGTGTTTGCAAGTTATCGAATGTGTTGCAAGAGTTTGATTGCTCTATAAGTTAATCAAATATAGTGAAAAGATCTGTAACAGAGGACGTAGATCATCGATATGAATCGAATCTCCACAGTTACATTGTTTGCACATTTCCTTTCCTTTCACTTATCGCTTTCATATTTGTGTATTTTGTTTGATTGATATATTCATTTTAAGCCCCTGTTTGATCCCCATTTTTGGGGAAAAATGTATTATGGAATAGTGATTTATTGGAGAATGTGTAGTTAAAAAGTAAGAAAAAGTTTTTGAAATGCGTATATTATTATTTTATAGAAAAATGTGTGGTTGAAAATGAAAAATAAAAAAATGCATTCTTATAAAAATGGAGATCAAACAGGGGCTAAACTTGCTTAATTTTGAAGTCATTTCTCAAAAAATATATTTTAATACAAATATATGGTTAAAAAATTGTGGATCTCATAATATTTGTATTTAAAATTAATTATTGATTCTCACTTAACTTTTAATCAAAATATTAAGTTGAACCATCCTGGGCTTATCTTGATTTTTGTAGAGTTGTATCAAGCCCATGTGTCAAGGACCGCATATTTACTTAACCCCTTGACACTATCGCAATCGCAGTTTGCCCAACTTCGACCGCACATTGTAAATATATTACTTCAAGTTTGAGTTGTAATTTTCTTTTCATTGTAATAGTTATTTCAATTGTAAAATAGCTCCGATATTGGTAAACGTTTAGTATGATTCCTCGTCTTTTAAACGTCTACTCCCGTCACTTGGATTTTTGTTCAGAATGCTATTATAGGGGGTATTAGTCATTCAAAAATCTTTCAAACTCACTGGTGTCCGCCCCCTGTACCAGCATTTGTAATTTTCTGCTTTCATCAATTGTAATGTTCAGTTTTCATCAATCAATGTCCAATTTACTTTCAATGTATTCAAATTCTCAATTGTAAGCTTTCTACAAAATTGCAATCAAATTTTCTTTCGTCCCGATGCGACCGATAAAAGGCGGAAGGTAGTCTAGCGGAGCAGACTACTGCCGCACGGTGTCCCTTTCTGTGCCACGAAGAAAGGCACCCCATGAAAGTTGGTATCAGAGCTGCAGCTCACGACCCTCGATAAGAAAGCTATGGATCCAATTACATCACACACCACTGAAGTGGTAGAGCCTCAAAAGAAGGGTACTACGAAACAGCGCGTGGATGCGCTTGATGAGACAACTACTAGGTTGTGCTATACTGTGGAAGGTCTAGAGGAAAAAGTCGAGATGGCCGAATCTGAGATTCGTGGATTACACATCCAATTGGATGAAAGCCAAAGAGCTTGCGCAGCAATGATGGAAGCTGCTGCAATCATTCCTGATCTGCAGGATGAAATGGAAGCGTTGAGAGCTCAATTGCGAGTACTCCAATGTGCGGTGGGCAATGGGCAAGCTCCCGCACACGAGTATGCTCCTAGACTCAGAATTCCTGAACCGTGTACCTATGGAGGGGCACGTGATGCAAAAGAAGTCGAAAACTTCTTGTTTGATATGGAACAGTACTTTCTAGTAGCTTCGATCGAAGATGAAGCTAGAAAGGTAACCACAGCTACCATGTATCTGGGTAGAGATGCAAAACTATGGTGGCGAACCAAATATGCGGACATTCAGGCCCACAGGATTCGAATTGATTCTTGGGATCTCCTCAAGGAAGCGATCAGATCGCAGTTTTTCCCGGAAAATGTCGAGTATCAGGCTTGACGGGCTCTTCGAGACTTGAAACACACGAGCTCTATCAGGGAGTATGTGAAATCCTTCTCAGGGCATATGCTGAATATTCGAGATATGTCAGAAAAGGACAAGCTCTTCACCTTTATGGAAGGGTTGAAACCGTGGACACGCACGGAACTTCAAAGACAGAAGGTTACTGATTTAAGCACGGCCATGGGAGCCGCTGAATGCTTGAGCGACTACCAAACAGAATCTAGAAAAGATCGACCTTCTGAGAGTAATCAAGCAATTGGAGGTGGTAACAGATCTTACAGACCCAGCTCGAACCCAAATGGGGGAGAGCGCTACTCTCAAAATAGAGAAGGAGCCTATCAAAGCACCCGTAGCTTTCAGGGAAATTATCATAACAGCCGTCAGGGAATTTTTAACGGCAGTAATAGTAACAACTGGAACAAAGGAAAAGTAACAGAGGGCCGAACTGATGCCACTCTCAAATTGAAGTGCTTTTTATGTGAAGGACCTCATCGCGTGTCGGAATGTCCTCAGAAGCGGATGGTGAATGCATATTTTCAGTTAGCAAGTGGCGGGCCAAGTTCAAAACAAGAGGTCCCGCAAGCTGATTGTCATAATGAGACTGACTCTGAAGAGGATGAGAAAGTAGTTGGGGCATTTTCACATCGGTGCAACACACTATCGCATCGGGTTGCTGAAAAGGATAATGTCCCATTGAAAGAGGCAAAGATGGAAGAAGCGAAGGCTCGTATTTGTAGGGCCAAAGGCTTAATGTTCATTGATGTGAAAATCAATGGAAAGCCAATCAGGGCTATGGTGGATACTGGTGCCACCCACAGCTACCTTGCATGTACCGAAGTAGAACGGCTCGGACTGGTTCTAGAAAAGGGTAGTGGAAAAGTCAAAGCAATCAACTCCGCTGCTCAACCAATAGCTGGAGTGGCGAAATCGGTGTTGATCAAAGCAGGTCCTTTCGAGGAAAGGACAAATTTATCTGCAGTTCAGATGGATGATTTCAAACTTATTCTAGGATTGGAATTTCTTCGGGATATTAAGACAGCAGTGTTGCCATATTCCGATTCGTTAATGATGATGGGTAATAAGCCGTGTGTCATCCCTACACAGGTTGGGAGGATGGGCGAGAAGAGTATCTCAGCCATGCAATTTAGTAAAGGTTTCAAGAGAAATGAACCCTCTTTTTTGTGTACTCTTCGATTAGAGGAGGTCGAAGAGGCGAATGGTCCTATTCCAAAACCCGTTAAAAGGCTCATTCGGGAATTTGAGGACATCATGCCGGAAGAATTACCAAAGAAATTACCACCAAGAAGGACGATTGATCATGAGATCGAACTTATTCCAGGCGCTAAAGCTCCCGCCAGGGCACCATACCGTATGTCTCAGCCTGAGCTTGAAGAGCTTAGGAAGCAGTTGGGGGAAATGTTGGAGAGTGGAATCATTGTGCCTACGAAGTCGCCATACGGAGCTCCCGTATTGTTTCAAAAAAAGACTGATGGTTCTCTTAGAATGTGCTGTGACTATCGAGCCCTGAACAAGATTACTGTAAAGAATGGTTATCCTATCCCACTGGTTGTAGATTGCTTCGATCGACTGAGTCGGGCGAAGTATTACACAAAAATTGATCTTAGGTCCGGATACTGGCAAGTTCGGATTAAGGAGGGAGACGAAGCAAAGACTACGGTGGTAACCAGATATGGAGCCTTTGAATTTAAGGTGATGCCTTTTGGTTTGACAAATGCTCCAGCAACATTTTGTACTATGATGAATCAGGTACTTCACGGATTCTTAGATGATTTTGTCGTGGTGTACTTGGATGACATAGTAATATACAGCGAGACATTGGAGGAACATGTCCAGCATGTGAGGCAAGTTTTTAATCGGCTACGAGAGAATAAACTTTATGCTAAGCCGTCTAAATACTCATTTGCTCAGACATCTATCAGTTTCTTGGGTCACATCATTGAACAAGGTCAAATTCGCATGGATTCGAAGAAGGTTACAGCCATCAAAGATTGGCAACCACCAAAAACCGTACATGATGTACATTCATTTCTTGGGTTGTGCAATTACTATCGAAGATTTGTGAAAGGCTACTCAGAAATTGCACTGCCCCTTACTGAATTGACAAAGAAGGATAAGGATTGGGATTGGTCATCCCAATGCCAAGCTGCTTTTGAAAGGTTGAAGAAGTCCATGTGGATGAACCTGATTTTAGCCTTACCGGATATGGCTAAACCATTCGAAGTTCATACAGATGCTTCAGATTTTTCCTTGGTGGAGTCCTCATGCAAGAAGGACATCCGGTAGCATATGAGAGCCGAAAGCTGAACCAGACAGAACGTCGTTACTCGGCACACGAAAAGGAATTGTTAGCAGTTGTCCATTGTCTTAGAGGATGGCGTCACCATCTGCTTGGGTCTCCATTTATTGTGAAGACAGATAACACTGCAGTTAGTCATTTTATGTCCCAACCAAAACTATCGAACAAACAGGCTCGTTGGCAGAAATTCCTTTCAGAGTTCAATTTTATATTAGAGTATCGTCCCGGCTCTAGTAATCATGTTGCTGATGCTCTTAGTCGACGGGCCGATTTAGCTACCATCTACTCTGTAGCTGCTCTTTCAGGTAGCGTAGTCTCCACGAACACTAGAGACCAAATTCGGGCACTTATGGAGAAGGACCCGGCTACCCAGTATTTGGTCGACCTTATCAAGCAGGGTAAAACTAGACAGTTCTGGCTAGATGGGAAACTAGTGAAGACAAAGGGAGACCGCCTATATGTTCCTAAGGGCGGAGATCTGAGGAAATCACTAATTACGGAATGCCATGACACAATTTGGGCGGGGCATCCCGGAGAGGAACGCACTTGTGCACTACTACAACGTGCATACTACTGGCCTCAAATGCGGGACGACATTGCAACATATATAAAAACTTGTCTTATTTGTCAGCAAGATAAGGCAGATCATCAGAAAATGGCGGGCTTGCTGGAGCCCCTTTCCGTTCCAACCCGGCCATTTGAAAGCGTATCGATGGACTACATTATTGGGTTGCCAAAAGTTGAGGATTTTGGCACTATCATTGTCGTGGTGGACCGTCTATCAAAATATGCAACTTTCATTGCAGCGCCTAAGTATGTATCTGCGGAAGAGACAGCTCAACTCTTCTTCAAACATATTGTCAAATACTGGGGGCTGCCTAAGGACATCGTCAGTGATCGAGACCCTCGTTTCACTGGCATATTTTGGACTGAGTTGTTCAAACTTCTTGGTTCAAATTTGAGCATGAGTTCTAGTTTTCACCCACAATCTGACGGACAGACAGAGCGCTTCAATTCTATGTTAGAAGAATATGTTCGGCACTTTATCTCTACTTCGCAGAAAAATTGGGTAAAACTTTTGAATGCGGCCCAAATTTGCTTCAATGCCCAAAAGAGCTCTTCCACCAATAAGAGTCCTTTTGAGATTGTTACTGGCCAGCAACCGCTACTCCCTCATACAGTGGATATCAAACGAAGTACCAAGTCCCCTCAAGCAAAGAGCTTTTCTCAAGAGTGGAAATGAAATATTGAAATTGCTCGGAGTTATCTTGAAAAAGCTCAAAAACGGTATAAAAAGGCTGCAGATCTAAAGCGCCGTTTTATTGAATTCAATGTTGGAGATCTGGTAATGGTTAAGCTTCCCGACAGAAATGTTTACAAACCAACAAGAGGGAAGGACTCAAGATTGTCACCAAAATACATTGGACCATTACCCATTGTGAAGAGGATTGGAAGAGTTGCATACAGAGTTGAACTCCCTTCATGGTGTAAAATCCACAAGGTCCTTCATGTTAGTGTGTTGAAGCCATACTTTTCGGATAAGGAGGACGCATCTAGAAATGAGCCAAAGCGACCTATATTTGAACTGAAGAAAGCTGGAAAGAAGGTTGCTGAAGCTATTCTTAACCATCGAATCACTCGGGCTTCTAGAAAAGATCATCAGGAGTACTTGGTAAAATGGATGGGATGCAGCAGCGAGGAGAATACTCGGGAAAGAGAAAAAGATCTCAGGGCCTTCAAATCATTAATTGAAGCGTACCATGCATTGATGGCACCGAGGACGTCGCTAAAACAAATGGGGGAGAATGTCAAGGACCGCAGCTTTACTTAGCCCCTTGACACTATCGCAGTCGCAGTTTGCCCAACTTCGGCCGCACATTGTAAATATATTACTTCAAGTTTGAGTTGTAATTTTCTTTTCATTGTAATAGTTATTTCAATTGTAAAATAGCTCCGATATTGGTAAACGTTTAGTATGATTCCTTGTCTTTTAAACGTCTACTCCCGTCACTTGGATTTTTGTTCAGAATGCTATTATAGGGGGTATTAGTCATTCAAAAATCTTTCAAACTCACTGGTGTCCGCCCCCTGCACCAGCATTTGTAATTTTCTGCTTTCATCAATTGTAATGTTCAGTTTTCATCAATAAATGTCCAATTTACTTTCAATGTATTCAAATTCTCAATTGTAAGCTTTCTACAAAATTGCAATCAAATTTTCTTTCATCCCGACGCGATCGAGAAAAGGCGGAAGGTAGTCTAGCGGAGCAGACTACTGCCGCACGGTGTCCCTTTCTGTGCCAAGAAGAAAGGCACCCCGTGAAACCATGTTTCGTTTAAATCAAAAATTTTGATAATAATAGATAAATTATGTGGTTGAAAAGTTGATAAAAATAGAGAGTCTCATGGAATGTATGGTTAAAAATAAGTTTGGGGAAATTTGAGTTTTAGAAAATAAGGGGGCCAAATAGGAGTTAAACTTAAGTCTCTGTTTGAAGACTATTTGCAAAATCACCATTTTTATACTCAATTTTAAATTCACATTTTTCCCAAAAAAATAAAAATAAAAAAATATATTTTTACATTTTTCTAGAAATTTTCATACCTCTTAACCATGCTTTTTCAAAAGATTACTAAGAACCTGTTTGGGAGTGATTTTGAGAATTGATTTTTTGACCGTTAGAAAAAAAGTGGGGTCCACCTGTGAGAGAAGAAGTCAAATATGACGGCTGGAATAGTGAAATAACGGTCAAAAAATCAATTTTTTGGGTGAAAAAATCGGGCCCAAACAGGCGCTAAGTAATGTTACCTAGTTAAACTATTAATTTTTTAATACAAAAATATTAATTAGTAATTTTAACCAATATGCCGTCTATTTAACTTATTCGTAATAAATTATTATAACTTGAGAAATAACATTCGTTTTTTTTTAAATATTTTGGATAATTATATATAATTAAATATTCAAATTAAAATTAAGCCCACATTTGATTTAGCCAAAATTAAATATTTAGGAAATTTTGATAAATTTGATAAAATATATAGTTAAAAATTTGATAAAAATAAATTTTAAAAACAAATGTAGAATAAATTGATTTTTAAAATTGTGGCCAAACACCGCAAATTAATTTATCTAAACTCTAAAGAATTGTATTGAATGCTGCAGCCAAACCCTTGCCATCACAACTCAGAAATATTCATATTTGAATTATTTTTTGATAAACACGGACAGTCCAATTTCAGTCACCTCCTCAATATGCCCCGATCGCAATTGTACATCTAAATAATCAATTAGTCATATGCAGAGGGTTTTTGTTGAATTGAATCAGGTTTTGATCCGATCGATTTGTGCAAATAACTTTGATAATAGCTAAATTAGCCCTAGGGTTTTCAGATTTGAAGCTCTGGGTGCCAACCAGTCAAGGCAGACACCTCAGCCGTCGTCGTCGGCAGGTGGAATATGGTTCTTTCTACGGCCTAGTCCGCCTAATTATCACTCGCTTCAGTATCTCCCACAAGCCCAAATGGACTTCGTCAGCCGCCACACAGTCAATTCTTCCGACCCCCACCTGCCTCCGCCCTCATCATCTTCTTCATCTTCGTCCGTCCCACCCGAAGAGCCGGAGTACTTGGCTCGTTATATGGTTATTAAGCACTCATGGCGTGGCCGTTACAAGAGAATTCTATGTATTTCGACTTACTCTATTGTTACTTTGGATCCCGGGACCTTATCTGTGACAAATTCGTATGATGTGGGTAGTGATTTTGAAGGTGCTACACCGATCACTGGGAGGGACGAGAATTCTAGTGAGTTTAATTTAAGTTTACGGACAGATGGCCGTGGGAAATTCAAGGCTATTAAGTTCTCATCAATTTACAGGGCAAGCATATTATCTGAACTGCATAGAATAAGGTGGAACAGGCTTCCCACTGTGGCAGAGTTCCCGGTTCTTCATTTGCGTCGGAGGACCTCAGAATGGGTCCCATTTGTAAGTATTATATCTTCTGGACGTGCATTTTTATATTTGAATGTTTTTGTATCTTTTTTTGCTGCTAATGATCTTTGTGATGGCATGAATTGTGGTCCTTCATGCTTTAGAGAATCACTACAATGGCGGCTGTCTGACAATTTTTACTATCTGATTACTCAGGCCCAGAGATTTTTCTTTTTGGGACTATATTTGGTAGACAAGGCGCTATTGCATGGCCAACTTAGTTACTGGCTTATTTCTTTGCTACAAATGTCCGTGCTGGAAAAAATACGCGGTGAATGAAAACATAATTCAAGTTTAATATAATGTAAAACAAGTACGAGGACTAGGATGAAGTTGTTACCGAGGATCTTGTTATCTTAATGCTTTGACTTATATTCTGTGTATGAATTGAATATGTTGATCATAGAGGAATGGCTGAGAAGGTTGTGTAATAATGACATTTAATTTGTGAAAAGGTTTAGGGCCCTCATTTTGCAAGTAATGCCACGTTATTCTTGGGGTTGTTTCCTACCCTTAGAAAATTCTAATTCTCCCAACTTTTTGAATATGAAACATATATGGTTCTGCCAGGACAGATATTATATTGATGAATTTTGGTGAGCTATGCTGTTTGTCATGAAAGATACTTTACACACCTTTTTAGGTTGATCATAAATGCCAGCTAAAGAAAATAGTGGAATGAGTTGAGATTTTTCCCATAGAAGTGGCATGACTTTCTTTGAGTTTGAGGAAATTGAACATATGGTTGAGATGTATGTTGAATTGTATTTTCTTTATTTCCATGCTTCGCGGTCTGCAGTCATCTAATGAAAATTCAGTATGCTAACTGCCTTCGTCAATTGACTTCTACATCTCCTTGTATAATCTGCCACCACTGGCTAATTATTGACCCTTCATCCAGTCATCTGATAGGAATCAAGTCCCTGAGCCATGTTCTTCTTAAATTCAAAGCTGAGCAATTTTTTGTCTGAAAAATATATCATTATAAAGATATTGCACAGACAAAACTTTTTTCCTTTCTATTAGTATCATCAACTTGCATTTTGCCCTACCGTGAATACTTATGCCGTCATTTAATTGTGTTTACCCGATGCTTGCTTTCTTCGGTAAGGCTTCTTACATGAAGAAGCCCACATTTGCTTTTAACTTGATAATAGTACCGACTTCCAGTCTTCTAGCGGACAACCTCAACGTTACTTTTTGCTAATTATCTTTTCTGGATCACTTTGTTCTAATTTGATATACTACCTCAACTTTCTTTTCCTTCAACATCCTTTATAATTCCTATGGCATGTCATGGAAACTGGAAAGAGGTAGGAAATTGTTTAGAAGCAATTAAATCAGGTTAAAAGCACGTAGATGATTGTTGAACTCTTGCGAAAAGGTAGTATGATCATGGGGTAAGCAGTCCCTTGTGTATATATCACTCTTCAGATTAACATCCATAACAATGACAACAGTTTTTTCAAATCATTTATTAACATTTTATTCATGGTTGGAGATGTATTGGCAGCCTAAAGGATTTTTTTGACAAAAGGCATGAACGAACTGGGATACTTGAAGGACGGAGAATACGGGGTGTAGTTGGTCCCTTTTGTAGGGTGCTCAGTAAAGACGTCATGTGGCAACGGTTTTAGTTGCTCTTATTTTCTTTTCAACTTGATTTCCTTCTTTTACTTTATTTTTTCAAGGAGAGGAAGTGGGTTTCGTAATAGAAGGCTAAAGTGAATATCTGCTTCCCAGTACTCCATGGGCTTAGAAGCAATGGTTTTGGCTAGAGTTCTACTGAAATGAAATTTGAATTGTGAATCATGGACTCACACTTAACTTCATCAATCCCACGATATCACAACTAAATAAGGATAGTATTAAAATCAAATCAAGCCCTCATGCCCTTTTTTTGTACTTTATTATAATGTTAATGATAATGAGGTGGAGAATACGTGGTGCTCGTCCTGCTCGAGTTATTTTTTAATGTCTGGAAATTATTGACGATTTACTCTTGTTTCTGTGTTTTCGATTGTTTCATATTATTCCACCTATGCTGCTTTTCTAGTTCTCTGTGAGTGCTCTCCAGTGTGCGCTCTTATCTCTTGTAAATGAAGGTTTTGTGAAACATTCTTTCAAGGGGTTAGAACTAGACACAAACACGTTTCTACCTCAAGATGGATTGCTATTTATCTAAAAGATACCCTTTGCTAGTTTTTCATGGTCACATGAATATTATTAACCTAAGAATGCTGCCCATTACTTTATTATGTCAGCAGCCTAGATCGAAGATAGAAATCTAAATTTTCCAAGGAAAATTTGAGATGAAATTGAAGAAGATGACATGATTATGGCTACCATATGATGGAGTTACAGTTCTTATTACTGTTCTTCATTTTTTAATCATAATAAATATTAGATATTTTGTATTGTTTTTAAATTTCTTATTCTGATGGCTTGGCGACTTGCTTTTCTTAATGCCCAACGCATTGAAGCAGTGTAACATTTAATGATAGTTATACCCATTGTTTTCAAAAGCTGTTATAGGCTTATGCCTTGAGGTGTGCCTCACATGAGACTTCATTAAACGCCTTGAAACTTACGCTTCAAGTGCCATTTGTAAAGTTTATGCTTTGACTCACTGAGGCTTATGCTTCAAGGCTAGCGAGGTGTGCATTCTTCCGTCTTGCCTTTCTTTGTCATTTTATTACTGGCTTGAACTTTTTAGTCTATTTATTTAACAGCAAAACACTTGCTAGTACAGGATGATGATAAATAATGACTAGACACTTGTAGTGAAGAGGAAGATGGAGATATATGTTGATTATTTTTTTAATGATCCTATTAGCAATGATAAATTGGGAGAGTTGTAGGCTATTTCTACTTTTTGTAGTAGATTATAATTTTGTTGTGCATCTAATTTGGGAACTTGTTATTCATTACTTTGTTGATCTATATTATATTTGTGTGCAACTTAGACGTTTAAATTGTGAACTTTTACCTAGATGGTTTATGTTTTCTATGAGCATATTTTTTTGAATTTTTTTATTGGTTTGCTTTGATGTTTATTGCCTCACCTTACGAAGATAAAATGCCCTGGTACTTGATTGAGCCTTTGTAATAATTGCGTGTATCTGTTATTTGATTAATTTTTCATCTATGTTTTGCATTGCTTATCCAAACTACTCAATCATTTTTTCTTGACTAGTGTGTTGAATTCATCTTGAGCAGAAAATGAAAGTTACACATGTCGGAGTTGAAGTTCTAGAATTGAAGTCTGGAGACCTCCGTTGGTGCTTAGATTTCAGAGATATGAATTCTCCTGCGATAATTCTTCTCTCTGATGCTTATGGGAAGAAAAATGTAGATAACGGAGGATTTATTCTTTGTCCTTTATATGGAAGAAAATCCAAAGCTTTCCAGGCTGCTTCAGGGACTTCAAATGCTGTCATTATATCAAATTTAGTATGGAATGCTCTTCATTGCTTTTTTCCTGATATTCTAATTAAAGAGTCCACATATTTTTTTAACTATAAGATTTTCAGTGATATGTCCTACCCTGCCCCTTAAAATGCCAATACCCTAGAGAACTGTTCTTGTTGACCCTGTTGGATAGTTCTTTATTTGTGGATTTTTTTTCTGAACTAAAACTAATATTGCTTAAACAATTGTCCAGACTAAAACAGCGAAGTCTATAGTTGGTTTGTCATTAGCTGTTGACAGCTCTCAATCACTCTACGTCACAGATTATTTGAGGCTAAGAGGTAACCTCTATTGTTAATATTTTATGTTAGTTTTATCCTTTTAAATTTTTGTAAATTTATCCCGTGCATGTGATACATGCAGCTAAGGAGGCTGTTGGGGCAGAAGAAACTCCTCTCGGTGTTTGGTCGGTGACAAGATTGCGAACTTCTGGACGTGGAACACAACATTCTGCCGGATTGAGTTTGGCACTTGGTCCAAAAGGTGGACTCGGTGAAGGTGGTGATGCTGTATCTCGTCAACTCATTCTTACCAAAATCTCACTTATTGAAAGGCGCCCAGAAAACTATGAAGTAAGCTGGTGATGTTCAATATGTTTTGGGTGTACAGGGATGCCTCTAATTTACACTTAGCCCCTGTTTGGCCCCCATTTTTTTTTTTTCAAAATTCATTTTTCCGCAAACTCATTTTCAACCGTACATTTCATGGGATCCACAAATTTTATCAACTTTTCAAACACACATTTCATCAACATTTTCTTCTTCTTCTTCTTCTTCTTTTTTTTTAATCAAAATCTGTTAGATATCTGATTTTTAGCTAAACCAAGCACGGGCTTAACGTTTTCATCAAAAAATTAGTAAGAGCTTGCATGATTCAGAATATTTGTGAAAGTTAATGTGATAGATGACACAGGAAAAATGTGATAAGTCAATCTGCGTGTGAAGCTTATGAGCATGTGTTTTAAGTTAATTGAATCTTTCTTTCCTGCCAAAAGAAGTTAATAAATTCTCACTTCTTTGATCCTAAGAAAGATTCCGTCTCTGTGCGATCATTTGTCATGAATGACAAATACTATGTTATCATACTTTACTATTTGTGGCTGACAAGGTTGACCAGCTTCCATTGTCACGTTTTAGCTATTGTTCATAGTGAATTTGTTACTTTGTACTGACCTCGCCCTAGGAGAGGGTTTGCACCTTACGAATTGATTTAGTTAGCCCTCAGTATACTTGCCTCATTACTGAAAGGTAATGACCAAATATCTGAACGAGTATTCAAATTGTTTATGGATATGTACACTGAGAACATGTTATGAGTTCAACGAAGATAAAGTTAGGAGACGAAATGCAACTTCTATATCCACGATCACCATATCATTTTAATTTAGATGAGAGTCCAAGAACAGGGAAATATACGTTGGCGTTGCTTAAAACTGAAATATATTCCTATGAACATTGCTTCTGGCTTAAAATCTTTCTGTGGTCTCGACTACTGCTGAGAAATTATTTTAAGGAAGTTTTGGCTTCATTGTCATTGTGCTTTGGGTATGTGTTTGTGATACAATTGGTTGGTGGTCGATAATTATTAAGTTCCAAATGTTTTTGTCGAATGCTTGTAGGCTGTTATTGTTCGTCCTTTATCTGCCGTTAGTGCTCTTGTTCGGTTTGCTGAGGAGCCTCAGATGTTTGCCATTGAATTTAATGATGGATGTCCTATCCATGTAAGTGTTCTTGGCTTATTGGTGAAGTTATATTGTGTTCTGAAGGTGTTAGTTTCTAAAATATGATATGATTTCAGGTTTATGCTAGCACTTCTCGTGATAATTTACTTGCAGCTGCTCGGGATGTTTTGCAAACTGAAGTAGGTAGATGTGTTCTTTCTTGGTTGTGAATTTATTTTCCATTTGCAAATTTTGTTTGAGTGAGTCTGCTTATATTTCATAAATATATCTGGCTTTTGATTTATCTTTGAAGCAAATTGATTGCTCATAGGGAGCTGTGTGCCTTGAAATCGGTTTAAATCTTGTTATGGTTTGGCTTATGCAGGTTCAATGTCCAGTGCCTGTATTACCAAGGCTAACTATGCCTGGTCATTTGATCGATCCTCCTTGTGGCAGAGTACATTTACAATCTCCACAACAGCCACAACGTGCTGTTGCCGATATGGAAAGTGCAACCATGCATTTGAAACACTTGGCAGCAGCTGCTAAAGATGCTGTGGCTGAAGGAGGTTCCATTCCTGGATCAAGAGCTAAATTATGGCGCAGAATAAGAGAATTTAATGCATGTATTCCATTTGGTGGAGTGCCTCCTAATATTGATGTACCGGAGGTGACTTTGATGGCCTTGATTACATTGCTTCCCGCTGCTCCTAACCTTCCTCCAGAATCACCGCCCTTGCCGCCACCTTCACCTAAAGCAGCTGCTACAGTGATGGGTTTCGTTGCTTGCTTACGCAGGTTGCTGTCTTCAAGAAGTGCTGCCTCACATGTGATGTCTTTCCCTGCTGCTGTTGGAAGAATTATGGGTCTGCTTAGAAACGGCTCCCAGGGAGTGGCTTCTGGAACGGCGGGACTTGTTGCCGTACTTATTGGTGGTGGCCCAGGGGATTCAAATATATTAAGAGACACAAAAGGAGAACAACATGCAACAATCATGCACACGAAATCTGTATTATTTACTGAACCCAGTAATCTAATTATCCTTGTCAACAGATTAAAGCCGATTTCTGCTTCACCATTATTGTCAATGTCCGTTGTTGAAGTTCTTGAAGCAATGATATGTGAACCACACAGTGAAACAACCCAATATACCGTTTTTGTTGAGTTATTGCGCCTTGTAGCTGGGTTACGCCGTCGCTTGTTTGCGTTGTTTGGACATCCAGCAGAAAGTATTCGGGAAACTGTGGCCGTAATTATGCGTACAATAGCTGAAGAAGATGCTGTTGCAGCAGAATCAATGCGTGATGCTGCTTTACGTGATGGTGCGCTACTGAGGCATCTTTTGCATGCATTTTACCTTCCTGCTGGTGAGCGACAGGATGTTAGCCGACAACTTGTGGCTCTGTGGGCGGATTCTTATCAACCTGCTCTTGATTTGTTATCTAGAGTTCTCCCACCTGGGCTGGTTGCATATTTGCACACACGTTCTGATGGAATTTCAGCAGAAGATACATCTTATCAGGAAGGTTCCTTAATGAGTAGAAGACGGAAGCGTTTACTTCAACGGAAAAGGAACCGTTCTGGAAAAGCAATATCATCTCAAGGACAGGTTACATCTTCTGTTAGTAATGTTGAAGCTAGTGATCAAGCACAACCGGCAAATACTTATGCATTCCAAGGGTCAGATGGTTACCAAAACCATACAGGTGAAAAATTTTCCGAGTTATCTGTAGGGGTCCCACAAAATGACCAGTCAGCAGCCATTACTTCTCTTGATAATCCTCCCGTTAATGCATATCAGTCGGTCGAAACAAATGTTACAAGTTCAATTGATTCTGATGTTAGCTCATCTGATCCCCAGAATGCTGGTCTTCCTGCTCCGGCCCAGGTAGTGACTGAGAATGGAAGTGTGGGATGTGGAGGATTACTGTTGAATTGGCATGATTTTTGGAGAGCTTTTGGTCTCGATCACAACCGTGCAGACTTGATCTGGAATGAGCGTACTAGGCAGGAGTTAAGAGAGGCTTTGCAGACTGAGGTTAATAAACTGGATTTTGAGAAGGAACGGACTGAAGATATTGTCCCTGGAGTTACATCTACAGAGTCTCTGACTGGACAAGAAAGTGTGTCTCAGATATCATGGAACTACACTGAATTTTTTGTAAGGTATCCTAGCTTGGCTAAAGAAGTCTGTGTGGGTCAATATTATTTGCGTCTGCTACTTGAGAGTGGCAGCAGCAGAAGGGCACAGGACTTTCCACTGCGTGACCCTGTTGCATTCTTTAGAGCACTTTATCATCGATTCCTGTGTGATGCAGACACTGGGCTGACTGTAGATGGCGCTGTTCCTGATGAAATGGGTGCCTCTGATGATTGGTGTGATATGGGAAGGTTAGATGGTTTTGGAGGAGGAGGTGGATCTTCTGTTAGGGAGCTCTGTGCGAGGGCAATGGCAATTGTATACGAGCAACATTACAATGTAATAGGGCCATTTGAAGGCACTGCACATGTTACGGTGCTCGTGGACCGGACTGATGATAGAGCTTTAAGGCACCGTCTTTTTCTTCTTTTGAAGGTACAACTAATTTTTTTCTAATGCTGCCCCATCTCTTCTCACTTAAACGAATTACCCAACCCGGAATTTAAAAAAAAAAAAAAAGGCCCAAGAAGTAGCAAAAATAGAATATACATAATGTTTCTTTATTAATATTCAAGTCATGGTATAAAAACCTGATTCAAGACTGATTTGAGGATAAGATGCTTATGCATTTAGTTTCTGAAAGATGGTCTTGGAGTTGTCATATTGACAGAGTCTTCGAGAGTAAAGCGGAGTTGCTTTGTGGCATCGAGAAACCATGTGACGCACTCTTGCAGATGGGCCAAAAATCTTATAAGGCAGTTGAAAATATTTAGGGGGTTGTGTGTCTTGTTTGGGGCTAATGCTGTAGGGAATTTTTGGATCTTTAGTTACAATAACCCGTGTAGGGGATAGCGCTTAAAAGATTGTGTTACCAGAAATTTGTTGACTGTTTTGAAACTTTTTTGGCCTGCAAATTGGATTTATAAACAGGGGATTTAACTTGGCTTGAGTATGGATCTCTGAGGAAATTGGTTTGTGCTCGAGGAGTTAGCTTCTTATATAACATAGATACAACAGGATGGTCAGCTATGAAAAAAATGGCTTAAGTTGTCAGGTGAAGGTGACTGAAACGTCCACTCACGCTGACTTGCATTTGGGGGTGCCTGAGGTAGATAATCTGTGCTTGGGTGACCTGTTTTCCACCCCCCTGACAACATTCGTGTTGTATTCTAAGTAGTTCTTTCTCCATCAAGCTATGGAAACAACAAAAAGAAAGGGAAAAAATAGATGTCGCACTTTGTTGTTGGCTATGCACTTTTTATTGTAGCCTCCTGGTATTACTGAAAGACAGAAGGTTTTTATTAATATGAAGGAATCACAAGAATTGAGTATCAGGGAGATCAATATTTAATTAAAGAAATGAGACAGTTACAAATGACAATTTCTCTGTCCTTGGTGCTCATCTGGTTAAGCAAATTCATCAAAAGGAACACTGACCTTAGCTCACAGGGATGTAAGGAAACTAATACTTGTTGCACGGGCTATGACTACTATTACAGTTGCCTAAAAGATTCTACTGTTGCCTTCTCTTCAAATAGTAGTAGCCTAATAGCCATCAGAGGGCATCTTCATTAGATCTGCCCTAAGAAGCATGGATAGTGATAGGGGCGCACATATGGACACGGACACCGGACACGACAATTTAAATTCTTTAAAATTGTAGATTTGTATATTATATCGTTATTTTATACTTTTTTAGGTTATAATAAATCCAATACATTTAAGTCTCTTAAATTGGCCGAGTAGCTATTTATTATATTAAGCCGTTGTTTGGATCCATATTTTAGAAAATGCATTTCTCTCTCTCTTATTTTCAACCACACGTTCTTCAGTAAAATTACGTATAAACAAAATTATTTTTCCTTATTTTTGAACCACACATTCTCCAAAAAAATCACTCTTAAAATACATATTTCCTCAAATTCTCATTAAAATAGAGCTCAAACAGGGGCTAAAGATATTTTAAGTTGTACTATGGCCCCTATTTGAGCTCCATTGCAATGAAGTTTTTGGGAAAAATGTATCATGTAATAGTTATTTATTTTTTTATTTTTTAAAGAATGTGGTTAAAAAAGATGGAAATCTTTCGGGTTTGCGTGTAATATTATTTTTATTAAAGAATGTGTGGTTGATAAAGAAGAGAAAGAAGAATGAATTTCAGAATTAATGGAGCCCAAATAGGGGATATATATTACTAGTCTTAGCGAAGGAAACATACATATAGTACGACTTGGAGTGCACGAGGAGTGCCAATGATTGACATTATGGTTCCACTGAGTTAGACGACCTACACTAAGAAATATCCTACCATCTTTATTATTTTATTTGCACAGTGTTGTTTGCTATATCTGCTCACCTGATCTTTTGCTCACTTGTGTGAGTCGAGCCTCCTATTGTGCATAGCAGTTAGTGTTAAAACAACTTGACTTGTACCATATGTGACAAAGCATTTTTGCTGGGACGTTGGTCTGGATTGTGAATTGCAATGGTTTAACTAGTTTGTCTTTTACTTTGAGCAACCTAATGCTGTATGGTTTAGGATTTAGCACTAAATATGGATACTGGGAGAGTAGCATTGAGGATTAAAAACTAAAAGGGGCAATTATTTGTTTTGGAATCGCGAAAACAGTGATAGTAAAAAGAGTGAATGAAAGATCAATAAATAGTTCTGCTCTTTACAGTTGCTGAATAGAACTTGTAACATGGAACTGTTATAGTTCGAATATGTACTGAAATTGAGATGGAAGCTAGTGACTGAAAATTGTTATGGTTGGAAATTGAGATTGAGATGAAAACTGTTATGGTTGAAAATTGTTAAAAGTTTGAGAGGCAGTTTTCATCATCGCCGCAATGAAAAGATATTGAAGAAGAAACCCCAAGTGTAAAAATTAGAGATTGTAGGCATCATGGACGAGATGAATTAAATATAACTTGCCGACCATATTTGATCTCTCTCTCTGACGGAGGTTGTGTTTGGCCCGAACTTTTAATTTTGATATTTAGTTCTTGTATGGATGTGATTTTTAAAAATCACTTTTCTCCACACATTTTCTTCAAAAAAAAAAAAAAAAAAAAAAAAAAAAAAAAAAAAAAAAAAAAAAAAAAAAAAAAAAAAAGAAAAAAGAAAGAAAGAAGTCATTTTTCTTAATTCCTAGAACTTTTTCTTACTAACCACATTAAAAATCACTTTTCTCCATACATTCTCCAAAAAAAATAAAAAATGATAATAATAATAAATAAATAAATAAAATTCAATTTTCTTATTATTATTATTATTATTATTTGAAAGGTAATGAAAATTCATTTTCCTTGATTCCTAGAACTTTTCCTTACTAACCATATTCTCCAAAGATCACTTCCACACAAGCGCTTAGCCCTTGTTTGGTTTAGATAAAAATCTGACTTTAGTAGATTTAGATTTTGATAAATATTGATGGAATGCATGGTTGAAAAGTTGTTGGTTCTATGAAATGTGTGGTTAAAATTAATTATTGACTTTGACGAATATTTTGATAAAATATTTTGGCTGAACCAAATAGGGGCTTAATATCTCTTTTTTTTTTTTAAGTCGGAGGAAGGCTTAACTTTCCTCTTTTTCCTAGCTGTTTGAGCTGACTTTTCCTTCTCGTTGACATCTGAGGTTCTTTTGCTTAAATTTAGAATTGGAAAATCATGATGATATGCCCCTTTTAACAGCTGTTATCCCCGTGGAATCTGGGGCTGTCGTCCTAAGTTTCTAGAATTGCCTATGGTGTGACAATGATTAGAATAAACAGACTTCTGATTTAGAGCAATCAGTCCTGCTAGTTTAGATGAATTTGCTGAAATAAGAATTAGCCCATGGAAAGAAGTTGACCGTTCACGCTGGAGCAAGTTTTTTCTGTCTAAATAATGGGATTATATTTTTATTTAAACTAATACATCTTTGCTGGCATGCAGGTTTTGATGAAGGTTCTTTCAAATATAGAGGCATGTGTCTTGGTTGGAGGCTGTGTTCTCGCTGTTGATTTACTAACAGTAGTTCATGAAGCTTCGGAAAGAACTGCTATTCCTTTGCAGTCTAACTTAATCGCTGCTACTGCTTTCATGGAGCCTTTGAAGGAATGGATGTTTATTAACAAGGATAATGTACAAGTTGGGCCAGTGGAAAAGGATGCAATTAGAAGATTTTGGTCAAAGAAAGAAATAGATTGGACAACCAGATGCTGGGCATCTGGGATGCCTGACTGGAAGAGACTAAGAGACATAAGGGAGCTCCGATGGGCAATGGCTGTCCGAGTTCCTGTTCTTACCACTGTCCAGGTATAATACTACAGGACTGAACAGCTATATGCACAGACTACAATTATTTATGTAAAATATGGTTCATGCTTTATATGACCAACTTGACAAGCTGGTTGCAATTGCTCGTGTTATGATTATTTCTATTTGGACTACAGGTAATGTGTAGTACTTGGGAAGTGTTATTGTGCTAAGAAGAACTAAGGGGATTTCAAACTAATCAGATTCATTATATTCTTCCATTTTTCTCTCGTTTTCATTGTTGAAAAATAATTATTTGTTCATAAAGTCAAATTATAGGTCAAAACTTTAAAAAACTTGCAGGGAGATAGACATGCACTGTAGCTTTTTTTAATTTGATATGTGTATCGATTAATTCAATTCGGAAGATTCTTAAGGAAAATATTAGATACAAACTGCGATACTTGACCAATTAATTTAGAGTAAATAATTTATCCGAGAGATTAATTTTGCGATTGGAGATAACAAGTCTGATATTATTGGACATTGTAGTAAAGAAACTAAAGTATCATGGATTATTTTGACTCTCCATGAAATCAAATTTTCCCTTTGATCAAGATCTATAATTTGAGCCTGAATTCATTTATAAAAATTTAAAGTAATTTGTGGGAAAAAGGCTGAAAGGATTATATACTATTTAAATAACGTTGATTGTCTATAAAATCATTCTGACTAAATTTCTAGTTGGTACCTGAGCTTTGATTGTCAAAATTTAGGTACTATAAAATTGGGTTTCAAATTGAGCTCTAAAATTCTAAACCCTAAATTTAATTTTGACTAATGTCTCTAAAACCTTTGCTGAATCCTCTATCTCGCTCTGGTCACCTTCTACCACTTTTAAATGAGGGTCTCAAATTTAGCCCTAAAATTACAAACACTAAAACCGTAATGCATCTCAAGTAACCCTCATGCAGGTAATCTAACCAGGAGGATGATTGCACTTGGTAGAGAGGGGGATGTTTTTACTAATTGGAATTGCAATCAGAGTCCAACATCAACTTTCAAGTAGTGGGTCATTCTATTCATAACCATCAAAGTTGGGTATGTGTAATAAAAATATACCAACTTGACGGGGGAAGTTGGAATAGAAGTTAAGTTATAAATAGGAAATAGTGTGATATCAATATACCAACTTGAGGGGAGAATGAGGGAGTCGGAATACAAGTCCAATTATAAATAGGAAATCTATTTTAACGTATTTTCTATTTACTTTATATTCTAGTTTAAATAGGGATTAATATAGTTGTTCCTTCTATAGTTAGGAATAGTTTTTTTATTTCGTTTCATGGGTTGGATTGTACTATCATAAATAGAGTTGGTTGTCTATGAATAAAAATTATTCAGCTCAAATTTCATTAAAATTGTCTATTCTGGAGTTCACGTTTCAAGACATTAAACTGTAAATTATAATTATTTTATATCAATCTTTTTTTGTCACAAATAATAGTGGAAAAAATACTGAAGTTAAAAGCATATTTTAACATGTTCTTTCTATCACCAATTAGTTTTTTAATTTTGTTCTTCCTTTGGTTGAATTTTTGGTTTCCACTTTTTAAAAATAATTGTTTGGCTTGTATTGATTAGGATGTACCACTAGCAAGATTTTTTTTACCATATCTGCTTTTAAATACAATTCTAGCTTTATTAGTTTCCAGTTTTATGGTGGGAAATTGGTCTATACAATAATGGAAATGATAACTAAATGCTAAACTAGGTTTGTTTTAGAAAGTAGAAGTCAAAATTCTGAAGAACTGGGAGAACCTTTATACATGTAGGTATGAATGTTCGTATTTATTCTCAATTCACTAATTGGATTTGTGTTTAGTTTTATAAGGAATAAACACTTACAATTTTTTTTTTTTTTTTTGAGTAGAATGAATTACTGTTTTGTTCATTGCATAAAGCTGTATATAACATCTTTAGGGTTAAATTTCATAATACTGTTTTGTTCATTGCATAAAGCTGTATGTAACATCTTTAGGGTTAAATTTCATAATAACTAGAATGAAGTACTCCTTCCATTAAGTTTTCATCTAAATGAAGAGGTTTATCTGCCATTTATATTATAAACTCTAAATTGGGAATATTTGTTGTGGTGATGAATCTAAGAAGGTAGATATACTTTGTCAGGTAGGAGAGGTGGCACTATCCATATTACACAACATGGTAGCTGCTCATTCAGATATAGATGATGCTGGAGAGCTTGTGACTCCGACACCTAGAGTGAAAAGGATCTTATCAAGTCCACGTTGCCTTCCACATATAGCGCAGGTATTCTTTATAGTCCTTGTGCCATATATTTTATATTGGAAATTGAACTTTCAGATTTTTCACATTTAGCTACTACAAAGCTCACAACATAGCTCAGAGATGTGTGAAATTATGGTTGTTATAAACAAAAATGAAAAATATGTTATTAGCGCGACTTTTGCTAATATATTTGCAAAATTCATGGAAGTCTGCATGCTTCTTACTTGGATTAACATTTACTGTTGCTGTTATCAGCATTGTTTACAAAGTGATAACTACCTCAATTTTTAAGTTGGTCATGGAAGTTGTGCATATTGTATTTTATTTTATATTTTGTCATTTTGTCTAACTGCTTGTGCTCAAATTTATTGTTAAAGAATGTTCCTTGAATAGGAGATGTAACTATGAACCCTTCAACGTTACGGCTTTTAGGTCTTTATTTCTGTATTCTGATTTTTGGTAAGCAAAAATTTGATTAATGTGCGCTTGAAGGCGTGCAATACATTACAGGGTTTTTATAACGACGAAAGTTCTCTTACATACCCATTTGGCTAGTGAGTGTAGCATGTTCTATTTCAAAGAATCTCAGAAGGACAATTTGAGTAATGTATCTCCCTCAAATGTTCCTTTTTCTCCAACCTCTCTCTTGTTAGCCATGTATGGATTCTTCACCCTTTGGCTCCTCGTTTCGGACATGACATCAAGGATCTGTGAAACTTAGCTATTCAAAGTATCCCCTAAGGGTGCGCTATTGATGGCTAAAAAGAGCAATACATGACAACATAATTTGAGGTAAACTTGAATGATAAGCTACGCTCTTCATTGAAAAACTAAGCCAAGAAATATATAAATAGTGTGTGCAATATTTAATAAGAGTTCAGTAACAGTGGTGACATAAAATTTTAGGTGTTCAGGTGACATATATTTTCAAGTCTGCTTGTTTTGGGTGCTGGGAAGGTCAAGGCTGAAGTTAGACATATTGGAGCGCTGCATATACCTGAAGGATTGGCAAGATAAGAAATTGAGAATATTTTATCAAAATGATGATGACATCATAAAGACATCTAAAATTATCAGAAATGCCATGCCTAATGATACTCTGTCTTGTGCCATAAAAAGTCCTTAAGATGAATACGATTTGAGAATGTTAAGATGGAGGTTTATGATGAGAATATATGCTAACAAGTGGAGGTGACATAGATTGAAGATAAGGAAAGTACAATTTAGGTGCTTGGGACATGTCTTACATAAGTTTAAAGAGGCTCCAGTTAATAAAAGTGATGTAATCTCCATAGAAAATGTTGGTAGCGGATATGTAGATTAACTATTATGGCTTCTTGTGGTTGGATCTAGAGGCTTACAAAATTATTATTCTTGCAAAACTATATCACTGCAGGACACTTGCGAGATAATAATTATACCGTACTGGGGTGAGATTTTCAATCTTCTTCGTCTATCTTTTTACATTTTTGAGGTGCACTTTAGATAGAGTCATATGTTATCAGTTACTTGGAGAGCTGACAATGAGTTTGCTATTGTTGTACTTAAGTGAAATTATGTAATAGACTCAAATTTTTGGCCATTGATTTTAGCTAAATCATTTGTTGGGCTCTATGCTTATGTTTGATTGTTTATCAAGTTTGCCGCCTTTAATTTTATTTGAACTGTAAGTCTTTAAATATAGGCATGACTAGCAATTTTGTTGCCTTGTTGTCTTTTTGCAAATGCAGGCAATGCTTTCTGGTGAACCAACCATTGTTGAGAATTCTGCTGCTTTGTTGAAGGCTGTTATTACGAGGAATCCCAAGGCGATGATAAGATTGTACAGTACAGGCGTGTTTTATTTTGCCCTGGCATATCCTGGTTCTAATCTTCTTTCGATCGCTCAACTCTTCTCAGTGACTCATGTTCATCAAGCTTTTCATGGTGGTGAGGAAGCTGCAGTTTCCTCTTCTTTACCTTTGGCAAAACGCAGTGTTTTAGGTGGCCTGTTACCCGAGTCTTTACTCTATGTACTGGAACGTAGTGGTCCCACTGCATTTGCAGCAGCAATGGTTTCTGATTCTGATACTCCTGAGATTATATGGACGCACAAGATGCGAGCAGAAAATCTAATCCGCCAGGTATCCCTATCTGTACAATGGGAGCTTGCCTTTGGTGTGTGTCATATTTTATTCTATTTACTTTCTAAAACTATTTACAGTGACTCGTAGTTGTACCAAATAATTACTGTAATCAGCTCAAGTTTGTGTATGGTTTCCCAGGTTATGCAGCATCTTGGTGATTTTCCACAGAAATTGTCCCAGCATTGTCACTCTTTATATGATTATGCTCCAATGCCACCAGTGACGTATCCAGAGCTGAAAGATGAAATGTGGTGTCACCGCTATTACCTTAGAAACTTATGTGACGAGATTAGATTTCCTAATTGGCCTATCGTTGAACATGTTGAGTTCTTGCAATCATTGCTAATAATGTGGCGCGAAGAGTTAACACGAAGACCAATGGATCTTTCTGAAGAAGCAGCTTGCAGGATACTGGAGATTTCACTTGAAGATGTATCAAGAGATGATGCCCCTAAAAAACAAAATTCTGAAGTGATTGAGGGGATTCCTAACATATCAAAGCAGATTGAATATATTGATGAAGAAAAGCTCAAGAGGCAGTATAGGAAACTTGCAATGAAGTATCATCCTGACAAAAATCCTGAAGGAAGAGAGAAGTTTCTTGCAGTGCAGAAAGCTTATGAGCGCTTGCAGGTATTCAAACCACCGTGACCTTAGTGCTAATTCCATCTATATTTAATATGCCAAAACTTTGTTTATAGACTAGCCTCTGTTTTTATCGCGCACCTCTGTAAATCGAGAATAGAAATCATGGACTGACCATGACAACTCAATGCTAACATTGATCTACTGACCCTTCTGGTACACACCTTTTCATTTATGAATGAAATTAAGTTCTACAGGGACATGAATTGCTAAAGCCAACCCATCTTTAATTTGCAAGGCAGTTGAAAATTTTCATCTTTTTGTATTTTAAAACAAACAATATTTTCAGAGGTTCTTATCGGTTGAAGAAAGCAATTTGAGAAATACAGAGTGACGAGCACGGTATATTAAATATGAAATTACTAGTGAAATTCTATGATGCCCCTAATCTTTATTTTATAAATTTGTCAAGCGTAATTTAGTCAGCACTTTTAAATAGACATAATGCACCTGTTTCTTTGCTGTGGGCCCACCAATTTTCTGAGTCTGACCGTTGAAACTAGCTTTTTTAAGAAACAAGTTAGCCAGTTGACTAAACCATGATTTCAATTGTTGAATGCTCACTTCTTTTTATCACAAATATGATTTCTACACATAATTTACCTAACATAGCACAATTCTGAAGGGTGATCTGGCCTCCAACTGAAATTATTTGCTCTATAAAAAAAAAAAAAAAAAATTTTAATCAACATGTTTGAAGAGTCTTGCTGTTTCTTTTCCGAAAATCTTGTATCTCCGTGTCCATCACACTTGTCCGTCTCGGTGTTTCGTTGCATGGTGTTCCACTTTCATAACTTCATTGGGATTTTAGCAAATATTTATAATGAAATTCATAAGATGAAGTGGCATGGTCAAATTTATAATCAATTTCATGATTGGAGTTTTACATGATACTGTCCATGTTCTTGTCTACTACATAGTGACTTGCTGCATTCTGATTCTTCTCTTTTAGGTAACTATGCAAGGGCTTCAAGGCCCCCAGCCTTGGAGGTTGTTGCTTTTGTTGAAAGGCCAATGCATACTTTATAGGCGATATGGGGACGTACTGAAGCCGTTCAAATATGCTGGATATCCAATGTTGTTGAATACAATTACAGTGGACAAAGATGACAACAATTTTCTTTCCTCTGATCGAACACCTCTTCTTGTTGCAGCCTCAGAGCTTGTTTGGTTGACGTAAATGCTTTGTTCAATACTAAACCCATGTTTGAGCCACATTCTAGGAAAAAAAATGCATTATTTATGTCAAATCAATGGGAAATGTGTGGTTAAAAAATAAGGAAAAATTTTAGATTTGTGTGTAATATTATTATATTGAAGAATGTGTGGTTGAAATTATGTTAAATCACTATTGAAGAATGTATTTTTTCGAAAATAATGTGGCTCAAACAAGCCATAAATACTTCTTATCTCTATGGTGTTATTTCCTACTTTGATTATATTTGCTTATTTCCATACTTAATGCTATCAGCTGTGCTTCTTCTTCGCTGAATGGTGAAGAGCTTGTGAGAGATGATGGAATACCACTACTTGCAACTCTTCTTACACGTTGCATGTGTGTGGTCCAACCAACAACTCCTGCTACCGAACCATCCACCATCATTGTTACCAATGTCATGCGAACCTTCTCTGTTTTGAGTCTGTTTGATAGTGCCAGAACTGAGATGCTTGAATTTTCTGGTCTGGTTGAGGATATTGTGCATTGTACTGAACTTGAGCTTGTGGATGATGCTGTTGATGCTGCACTTCAGACTATAGCTCATGTTTCTGTATCCTCTGAATTTCAAGATGCCTTACTAAAGGCTGGCGTGCTGTGGTAAGCCTAAGTTACATCTTTATGCTTTCTGCAATTATTTATTTATTTATTGATGTAAAGATTCGGACACAAAATTCGAGGACAATTTATTCCCCATTCAAGTAAACACAAACAATTATTTCATTCCAAATCTGCTGCATATATATTAGAGCTCCACCGCTGAAGCAACTAGCTGCTTTAGCTCATAAGGCACCTGTCTATCCCGCCAAATCCTGAAAAAAATGTCGTGGTTCCTCCCTATCCAAATAGACTAACTAACAGCCAATTAAGGACATCTGCACAAGATTGTATAGTCTTGTGATATCCTGAAGGACAAACTGAGCCGGGCATACGGAATACCATTTTAACCAAAACTCTGTTGCAAAACAGCAACGTATAGAAATCGGTGAATAATGTCATATGTTGCTCACACATAACTCAAACATCAGAGTAAACCCTGGCAGGGTGTTTACATTCTTGTAATGGGTACATGAGTTTTACCCTTTAAATGCCCTTAGCTTGTAAGAGGAATATTTATATTGCTATTTTTAGGATGTGAAATGTTTTCTTTACAGGAAAACATTTGTCCTTGTTTTCTGGTATATTACTTTTTATTATTTTTACTGGACTTCTTTCACCATTCCATGCCCTTCCCTTATCTCATTTGTATTGATCCAAGTGCGGTAACTTCTCTTGTTATTTATTTGTTGTTTTTATATTTTTCTTCAGGTAGCATATTTGATGTTTTATGAAGTATATTCCCTATTTCATTTAAATATTCATGTCCGGTTTTTTGTCTATTCTGTTCGTTTGGATTTTTTATTTTTTTATGAGATACAGAGCTTATATGTACTGAATGCTGTTTTGAACAAAGTTTCCTATGCATTATAGATTATGAAATGAAATTACAAAAGCATCAGTGTTGGAGGCCGTATTCTATTATTTCTCGATCTGTAGAAAGCAAAATTCTCACTGCTTACATGTAAGGTATAGAAGATTGGGATTTATGAAGCAAAAGAATTTGGAGTCCATTCCTCTCTCTGCAGTATTTGTGCTATATGCTTAAATGTAAAAGAACTGTTCCATTTTAGCAATTTGTTACAAATGGTGGAATTTATCAGAAACTGTTATATTCTGATTGTGTTTTCTGCAGTAAGATTTCTACAAATTCAGTCCCATATCTGGAACTTGTGGGTTTACACAGTTAACCTTATTTTGTTTAGGTACCTTATACCACTATTGCTTCAGTATGATTCTACTGCTGAGGAATCAGATAAGACACAGGCTCATGGTGTTGGAACAAGTGTTCAGATTGCAAAAAATTTACATGCTGTACAGGCATCTCACTCCTTGTCAAGGCTTAGTGGTCTGGACACCAGTGACAATCCTGCGCCCTATAATCAGGTTGCAGCTGATGCCCTTAGATCTTTGCTAACACCTAAACTTGCGAGTATGCTGAAAGATACACTACCCAAAGATCTCTTATCCAAATTAAACTCAAGTTTGGAGACTCCTGAGGTAAATAGGTTTTGGACTTTCACTTTCCATGTTGGACAGTTCTATGCTGCAAAACATTGAATAATTTGCTTCGATTATGAATTGCTTATTTCACTTTGCTTACTTCAATAATCCAGGCAGTACAATGTAGGATGATTTTCATATCTAATGGGACTTAGAATTGGTCATTCTATCTATCATACCTAAGTCAATTTGCAGTGTTATTTGTTTCACATTTTTGTTACTAACTTGCATGTTTTTAGGTGTCATTGACAAGTGACAGAAATGTTTTAATGAGTTTCAAGATTCCATTTCTAGTCAGCATGTGTTAGTTTTACTTATTTTGATCTTTTAGATGGCATAACGTGTTGACACACAATGTGTCCATTAATGTCTATTGATTGTTAATTGCTTTATGTACTCATATTTGTCATTATTGAATCCCCACTTCACTCATAACATGGTTCTCACCATTTCATCTGGCAGATAATCTGGAACTCCTCAATCCGAGCAGAACTATTGAAATTTGTGGACCAGCAGCGTGCAAACAAAGGTCCAGATGGATCATATGACCTAAATGAGTCGCATTCCTTTATATATGAAGCATTATTGAAGGAACTTTATATTGGCAACGTATACTTGAGAGTTTATAATGATCAACCAGATTTCGAAATTAGTGAACCTGAGATCTTCTGTATTGCCCTTGTCGATTTTATATCGCATTTAGTTCATGATCGGCCTGCTGCAGATTCAGGTATTCACGTTAATGGTGATATGACCACTGAATCATCTATGGAGCAGCTTTCTTGTGATGATTCTTCTGAACCCATTGATATGAAAATCATGGACAAGTCTGAACTTGAATTGGTTAAGAGCCTTCAATATGCGCTGACTTCTCTTCAGGTATGCACCTCCTTTTTTTTGTTTTTTAATTTACTAATTTAGTTGTGGAGTCTGATGTATCTGTTCTGCAATTCCAGCACTTATTGACAAGTAATCCCAACTTAGCCTCTATGCTCTCCACAAAGGAAAAGTTACTGCCTCTTTTTGAATGTTTCTCTCTTCCTGTTGCTTCAGCAAGCAACATACCTCAGCTATGTTTGAATGTTCTGTCACGCTTGACAACATATGCTCCCTGCTTGGAGGCAATGGTTGCGGATGGTTCTAGTTTGCTTCTTTTATTACAGATGCTCCACTCATCACCCAGCTGTCGTGAAGGAGCTCTTCAAGTTCTTTATGCCTTGGCAAGCACACCGGAGCTTGCATGGGCAGCAGCCAAACATGGCGGGGTGGTCTACATTCTTGAACTTCTGTTACCTTTGCAAGGTGAAGATTTCTATTAGTATGTTGAAATTTAAATCATATTTGCAAGCACACCAATATATCTGAGTATAAAACAGTGAGCTACGAGGTCAAACCCAATTATTGTTAAAATTTAGAAAATTTAATTTAATCTAATCTAGTCCATATTTAAATTATGATTCTAGCCTACTCTACGATATTGAATTTGTTCGAACTAATTATGACAAAAGAAATGAAAGAATTAACTCAAACAAATTGAAATTGGAATGTGAGTGATTAAACATGCAAATGATTTAGAAATATTCCAGTAATTAATTAATTTCCCAAATTAGATCGACACTTTTAAATCAATCAGTTGTGATCTCATATAATTAACAAGTAAGCCAAGTTAAATAAATCTTTTACAGGACCTTTTGCTTACCTTCTTTGCTTAATATACAAAATCCTTGAGAATTCTATTTATCAATCAAATTGCAAGAAAAATAATCTAAGGAAATTGCATTGATCTATATAGAATTAAGCTTAAAGTAATGAAACAAATTCCTAAATTTAAAAAAATACTTGACATTAATGATGAAAGTAATTTTAGATTTGCTAAATGCTAATCTTGTGAATTAAGAACCATAAAAAATCAAGAGGGCTTAGGGATTATTACTATGATAAAAGATAAATGCTTGATAAAACTAAGTATTGTGTTCAACATCTGTTCAAGAAATTTAAAAGAACATATTTAATCCAAAGACAGTGAATAGTTAGACCAGCCATGAATCAAAGAAATATGAATTATGCGAGTTGTCTCTCCATGTAGCTCCTCCCCTGCCAATCTTCTTTCTTTCTTTCTATGAAGCTGCTGCTTCTAATCCTTTATATGTTCTGCTCTCCTTTTGTTTCTTTCCAAGACAAAACATACTGCTAATCATTCTGCGGGCTTGGAGTTGCCACCCACTTGGCATTATCTATCCTTTTTCGATTTCTTTTCCATTACTTAATTGTTTCTTTTTCCCTCTCTCTTTTTTACCTTCGTCCACCCTCCGGCTTTACAATTTTACTTGTTGACTTAATTCTTTCTTTTCCTTTCTCATTTTTCTATTAATTGTTGTGCTGCCTCTTGATCTCATGTTTATATATACAGAAATTATCTACCAAGCATCGGTGCTTAGCTTGAAGACTCACCATAAACTTATCCATCGGTAAATTGATGTGGCATGTCATTGGTGCTTAGCATAAGCCAAGCACTGGTGCTTAGTGTATGTATTGTAATTTATTCCCTCACTTTGAATGATTGATCTTGTCTACAAAAAGCATTAATAATCTTTCATTCATCAATCAACTTTGTTGAGGAATAAAATTTAGGGCAAATTAGTTAACAATGATATGCTCATCAGATAGTATTCTATTTTTACTTAATATTGTCGTGCAGAAGAAATTCCATTGCAGCAAAGAGCAGCTGCTGCTTCATTACTAGGGAAACTTGTTGGGCAGCCTATGCATGGGCCTAGGGTGGCAATAACTCTTACTAGATTTCTGCCAGATGGCCTTGTGTCGGTCATCAGATATGGTCCTGGTGAAATGGTTGTGAGCGCTCTTGAACAAACAACAGAGACTCCAGAACTTGTATGGACACCAGCAATGGCTGCCTCACTTTCCGCACAAATTGCAACAATGGCTTCTGATTTATATGGTGAACAGATGAAAGGGCGTGTTGTTGATTGGGATGTCCCCGAACAGGCATCCAGCCAACAGGAAATGAAAGATGAGCCTCAGGTATAACTGGGAACATTCAATGTGCTCAAGAATGCTTTAATTCTGTTATCTGACTGCAAAATATTCATTTGAATGTAGGTTGGGGGAATATATGTTAGGTTATTCCTGAAAGATCCTAAATTCCCACTTAGAAATCCAAAGAAATTTCTTGAGGGGCTGCTGGATCAGTATCTTTCTTCGATTGCTGCTACACATTTTGATGGCCAAGCTATTGACATTGAACTTCCTTTGCTACTTTCTGCTGCACTGGTTTCTTTACTGAGGGTATACCCTGCTCTTGCGGATCACGTTGGATATCTTGGTTATATACCCAAACTTGTGTCTGCAGTAGCTTATGAAGGAAGAAGAGAAACAATGGCCTCAGAAGATATGAGGACTAATGATTCTGATCAAACCTATGAAGCTGAGGATGGATCAATACAGCATACTACGCAAACTCCGCAGGAGCGTGTGCGCCTTAGTTGTTTACGTGTCCTACATCAACTTGCAGCTAGTACCACATGTGCAGAAGCTATGGCGGCAACTAGTGCAGGGACTCCCCAGGTATGTGAACTAGTAATAAGCCCTTGTTAAAGCAATCAATATGGTTTCTCTTGGGTTTCATCCCGTTAATCTTGCTTCCAGGTGGTTCCACTTCTGATGAAAGCTATTGGTTGGCAAGGTGGAAGTATCCTTGCTCTCGAGACCTTGAAGCGAGTTGTAGTTGCGGGAAATCGAGCAAGAGATGCTCTAGTTGGCCAGGGTCTTAAGTGAGTATATTAGGTGTCTTTGATATGAGCATTCAACACTTGTACTGAAGTCTTTTGGTACTTATTATATTACTTGCTTAATAAAATATGGATGTTGGTGTTGCTACTTAAAATGATTAGACACACTTAAATTTAGTTCAAAACTTCAATGTGAAGTTTCATTAGGTAGTTGAAAAGCAAGCAGCCAAGCCATAAGAAGTTTTAAATACATTGAGTATGTCTGTGTATAAATGCATCTTTTATATGTATGACATAAATTGTAAATTAATGTACTTTAATTGTATTAAATTAGCAATTAATAACACTCTCTCTCAACACAGTAGCTGTTATAATAATTATGCATGTAATCTTGTAGTATATATATGTGTAATATAGTTGCGTTATATGAATGTGTTCATTAAATATGAATATCTATACTTAATTTAATTGCATCACCAAATAGTTTCACATAAATTTCTGAGCACTTATTGTTATCCATTAAGTGTTTCCGATTTCATTTTTGTCATCCCGTATCTTGTTTTCTGACTAGATGATAACTTAGAGAAGTTTTATATAAATTGATTGCATGTAGAAAATTCATGAGCATAAATTCATTTGTATTTTCATTTTTCTTGCTCATTTGCTTGCTTCCATTCCTCGAAACCTTTGATTAATGGACTTTGGAGCATGGTATAAAGTTGACCTAATATTGGGAGGTGGACCCACTGTGTTAAGGAAACACTAGACTGTATCATTAGTTGATTTGGCACCTATAGGTTATAGAAGGATTACTGAAAGCTTGGATTGAATTTGTTTGATTTAATTTAAATTAGGTTAGACATGCATCTTGAAGAAACAAACATTTCATCTTATTCCTGCCACTTGATAGTAATATAAATTGTTGCCACTGTAGGGTTGGCCTCGTTGATGTTCTTCTTGGCCTTCTTGATTGGAGAGCTGGGGGAAGAAATGGATTTTCTTCGCAGATGAACTGGAATGAGTCAGAAGCATCAATTAGCCGAGTTCTTGCAGTTGAGGTCAGACTATCGTAAATTTCTGTAGACATTTTTAGATGGTTGGAAGCTTCAAATATTTCAGTCATTTTATTTTAATTTTCCTGTCCTCTTTTGGAAGTTCTGCATTGTTTTCTTCTTTGTGAATCAATGAACTTGGTTCTAAGGCATGGAAAATGAGTAGTTCACAGTGCTTTTGTATTCTTTTTATTTTTTATTTCTCTCTTTCGTTCATAGAGATCTCAACTTAGTTTTGAGATCTTTTCAATTTCTTCATGGGTTTGAATATTTAAGTCAACACAACTTAGGACACCGATATTATACAGACAATTAGACGTGTTTCTTTTCAAAAACTTAGGGCATGGATATGCTGATTACAAACTTCTTTTATATCAAGCTTGAGCGTGGTTTGGTTTGAGTCGATTTCGACTTCAACCCGAAACAAAAACCAGATTAGTTGGTTTAGATGAATTTCAACCCGAATCGACCCACTCTAACTCTTAAACCGAACCGGTTTGGTTTGATTTGATTAGTCGGTTCGGACTTTTAGTCCAAATTGATTTTTTTTTTAATTTTTTTAAAAAAAAGAGTCCCAATTTTGGGTTCACTTAGATTACAAGAATTAACATAACTTAATAACTTTATATTACAAAAATTATCGACTAACAAATAAAGCCAGGTTAATGGTAAAAGATCAACAAAAAACTTCAGAAATTTTTATTTTATTTTTTTATGCATTATGTAGCCCGACTTACTGAGTAGGAAAAAAGGCAGTGTATAATATAATGAGCTTGTAAAAGAAAATTTCTCGTGCTATTATTTACTGGCAGAATTATAGATATGTGTTAAACGAAATATAGTTAGAAGATTATGGTTTAGCTTTTGATTTTTATTTTTCTTAAAAAAAGGGTAAACATGTAAGTGGGTTGTGTCGGATTGTTAACTAGCGGTTTGAGGTTTCAAACCATGACTGAGTCAACCTACTATGATTTTGTTTAAGAAAAAACCAAATACGAAGCAACATAAAATAAACCAAATTTGATATCCAGACCAAACTAATTACCTGTGTTAAACAGACCCAAACCAACTTGAGTTGGTTCGGTTTGGTTTTTCGATTTTTTTGCCCAGGTATATGTATCATATTTTTTACGCCTTTTTATTCTTTAATAGAAATAAGCCCCTGTTTGATAGCCATTAAAATGAGT
>NC_036249.1:22295116-22314206 GCF_002742605.1 Olea europaea var. sylvestris | reverse complement strand
TTTTTTATTTATTTTATTATTATTATTATTATTATTATTATTATTATTATTATTATTTTGAAGAGCTTGTGGTTAAAAAGTATGAAAATTTTTTTGGTTTACATGCAAAATATTTATTGTGAGGATGTATGTTTGAAAATGAACCGAGAAAAAAAGAGTTCTATTTTAATAGTGTTTTAATGTTTGTCAAACGGGCGAATCTTTTTCAGCTATAATTTTGAATTTTACAGATGAAAATCTTTTGAAGTAGTGCCAGGAATTACTATATGTTGAATTAATTTTAGGCTGTACCTTCCATATTAGTGCAAATGAGATAAAAATAGTTGTGCGCCCTGGAATATCTGAGTAGTTCATGTTCAATGCGTGTCAGACATGGATAGTTCATCCTAGGAGGGTGAATTGTACATCACAGATTTAAGTTTTATAATCTTTGGAGCATTGGTGTTTTATGAAGTAAAGGGGCAATATGTATCTTATTCTTGGTTATATCTTTGCTCACTTGAGTGATATTAAACTGAGGCTTCATGGATCACATTCATGTTGAAGATATTTGATTTGGAAAGAGACCTCTGTATTCTCATGCGATGAAACATTTGATCTATAAGCTTAAACCTTTAAAAGGGACTATAATTTATTTTTTGTCGTCCACACACACCTCAGGCTTAGGTGAGATTTGTTTATCCTCATCAACCACGTATTGTGCAAAATTTCATTAAATGCATGGGAATGAGAGTTTAACCCTGGACTTTTTCCAGTATGCCTATTCTGATACTATATTGAACTACTTGATCTAAAAGCTTAAGTTATTAGAGATTCTTTTTTGTAAATGTGTCTGTACTCTTTGAGAATTTATTGTTTTCTTCTTTGTGAATCAATGAACATAGAATAGTAAATAGATTTGAAGTTCTACTTATATGCTTGTACTGCATAGAAAGAAACGAAAAAACAATTATTATTTATGCTGCTCAAGAAGTTCCAAATTACACAATTCTTTCACATTCATGGAACATTTTCTTTTGAGTTTTATGGACATAACTCATATAAAATTTTTTGTTGATCTAGGTTCTACATGCATTTGCAACAGAAGGGGCCCACTGTACCAAAGTGCGTGACATACTAAATTCCTCTGATGTAAGTATTACTCCTCTTCTCTGTGTGCTTATGTTACAACCACTATGTCAAACTTTGTCCTGATTGACGTTTCAATACAAAAAATTATTATGACACCCTTTTTTATTTTTTATTTTTTATCTTGATAAATTTGACGAGGAGAGCACAGGGATTTGATTGTACATATTGTCCTTTAGCTTGGATGTGAAAATGTCGAGTGAATAATAACAGAATTGAATGAAGATATTCAGTTGGCGTTAGGGAGACATATCAAGTAAAAGAGAATTCACGCCCTCCTACTTTTTGTCATATAAACGAGTTGTATCGTGACAGAATGGGGATATGAAGTGTATACTCTTTGAGCGATGTTGCTGGAGTTCAATTTTATTGAGAGGTGTTAGTATGAGCAATCACTCTCGCATGTTTGCCTATGTTTCTTAAAACTAGGCACCATAACAATATTTCTTTATTTGTCAGACCCCTTTCTGTTTTAATGTTTTATTGGTTAATCTCTTCCACTATAAAATACCCACATTACCTAGGCACTCTGGCCAATTGCTTTTCTCATCTGTGTTTCCTTGTGGCTTCCTTAACCTGAAATTTGGATTCTGCTTCCCATGTTGAATGTGATTTTGATTATTCAAAATTCTCATCATTTCCTAGTACCTACCGCAAGTATTTGTTAAACTCTCCTCTGATTCAATTTAGTGGTAAAGATGTATAGTTTTTGTTGTCAATTATTTACATGATAAATCGTTATTTACAGGTTTGGAGTGCTTATAAAGATCAGAAACACGATCTTTTTCTTCCTTCAAATGCTCAAACTTCAGCGGCTGGCGTTGCTGGTCTAATTGAAAGTTCCTCGTCCAGGATGACTTATTCGCTGACGGCTCCACCCCCACAACCTAGTCAGTCAATACCTCCTTCCCCAGTCACATCAGATTCAAATGAAAAGCTGGATCAGAGATGATGTATGCGCCTTACTCAATAAAGTTTGTTCTTTTGAACCAGATTAATTTAAGAGAGTGTTCTGCTCCAAGGAAAGTTTCACTTCATGATATGCCTTCAGGGCCACATTTTTCTTCTTCTTCATCTTAACTTGTGTATAGGATATTGTACAGCTTTTGTGGGTGTATAGTAGACGTCAAATTTTGTAAAAGTTATTTTGCTATGCATATACGTGTGATGGAGGTGAGTTTGATGGGTTCATGGTTCATCCATTTTGCTGGTTGTGTTACTTTATGCTGGTGGTTTCTGATTTTTACTTGTGTTCTTTTGGTAATAATATTTTGAAAACTGGCTTGTACATTGAAGAATCACGGTCGCTTGTCCAAAATTAAATAAAATAAATAGCACATAATTTACATGGTCGCATGTACAAAATTAAATAAAATAAATAATACATAATTTAGTAAAACTAAGTTTATTTTTCAAACTAATTAAAAGCTTGAAATAGTCTGCTAATTATGATTTTTGTGCATAGTCTGCTAATGTGCATTGAAGTTATTTAGCTTATTTAAAATACGAGAGAAAAATAAGTTTTGACGAATTTTTGGATGGAAATCATCATTAAAAATAATGTTCAAATTAATATAAGCTTGGGTATAAAAAAAAAAAATTGTAATGAAAATAAGTTGTGGCATGAATTAAAAAAATGGGAAAATATTAGGAGCATTAGTTGCTGCGTTGCAATTAAATTATGACATAGCTAATAGTTAATGGGACATTAGATCTCAACTCAAAACTTAATCCGTCTTTTTGTACCCTTAATACGACAACAATTAGAGCCATTTAGAGATTAGAAAATGGGAGAAATCAAATTATCGACGGAGATTTTTGGAGTTGAGATGTTATACAATTTTGTACAATCATGATCTTCGTAATACACCAAAAATTATTCGACAACTCGTATTGTACTCATTTCACTATCATCTTAATATGAAGGAATCAATGTGATAATTTTAAGTGCTTGAATATGCAATTTTTTAATATTATTATTGTTCCTTTCTTTACATTCTCTCACCCGTCAAAAAAACAATATGGATGAAAAATAGATTAGAGACCCCAGTGCGCACTCGAATGGTAACGGCTGAGGGTTCCTCAATCATTAAAATAATAATAATAATAATAAATAAATAGAGTTATTTCTCAACTTGTAAATCGAAAATTCTCGACCTTTTATTCTGTGTAGCACATGCAGTTTTGTATCTCTGTTAACAATTATTTGTGCATCAACAATGACATTTAAAAGAATTAGTTTCACCAATTGTCACTTAAATTTGTAAGAAATTTCAAATTGTAATGGTAGCAGTACCTCCATGTTCATTATTTCTAAATTCTCTCTTGCTTGTTCTTAATTTTGGCGATACATTAACAACTTTTTTTTTTTTTTTTTAATTTTAAAGTCATTACTAAAGTTACTTTTCTTGAAATTAGTTTGATGCACTAGACGAGGATACAAACTCACATTTCCTAACACGAATACTGTGATATTGAAACAAGATGTTTGACGAAATTGGAGGATACTTATAAATTTGTACAAGCACGGCTTACGAGCTCCATCAATATCTACACGATCCACGCATGAAAATCTATTTGTCACGTAAGGGAAAATGTAAAAACTTATTCACAAAAATCGTTACTAGTAACCGAACTAAAAAAAAGTATAAAATGATAGGTGTATTTTATACATGTATTTGGATAAAAGAATATAGACATTTAATAGTTCTTTTAAATAATTATAGCCTAATTTATTTTATATTTCGATTATTAGGTGAAACCCGATGAATGGAAGTGGAACTGAAAGAAAGAAGCAAAAATTGACAAAAATGGGTTAAATTGTAAGAGATCCAAAGTTTGGGGATTAAAGTGAAAATACTCAAAAGTTGTATCAAACCTCACAATGAAGATTTGAGAATGTCAGGAGTCAATTAGATAAAGAAAAAAAAGTCAAAAGGATGAAATATAGTCAAAGTATAATCACATGAATTTTCAACTTAAAAAGTTATATTCCGAATTTTTAGTCTTATATTGAGACCCATTTTTGACATAGTAAACATTCGAATTGGAAAACGATATCTAAGCAAAGTTGTTGCCCTTTGAGATAGCTTTTTCAACACACTTTGAATCAACTTATCAAGAGAAAAGATTATGATAAAAAGACTGAATACTATGCCACATTGCTGGTTCTTTTCTCGAAAGGTCAGCGCCCTCAATCACAATGCCTAGGCATCGCGCTGCATACAGTTAGAGTTTTTCAAGTTTGATTCATCTTTAAAAAGTCAAATTTCAATCAAACTCTTCTAATGACTTAAAGAATGAATAAATACCATTCTATAGACTACTTTTGGGGGAGAATTCAACGAGGCAAAAGGAGTTTCACACAATTTGGGGGAGGGAAAAACACATAATCATCAAGATCAAAGAGCTTTGATGACTTTTAAGGTTGAAGAAGATTCTTGGTGCAAGATCCAAATATTTCCATG
The DNA here is from genome assembly GCF_002742605.1 of Olea europaea var. sylvestris. Lineage (NCBI taxonomy): Eukaryota > Viridiplantae > Streptophyta > Magnoliopsida > Lamiales > Oleaceae > Olea > Olea europaea. The sequence continues at coordinate 22,309,611 of NC_036249.1, read as the reverse complement.
ATCAAGATTTCAAAACTCAACTATGAATTCTATGCTTTTCATTTTTCTTTTATTATTATGAGTAGCTAAATTTCTAATCAGGACGAACAATGTAATTTATGTATGATCCTTTATTCCTTTTATTCAAAATTCAAGTTCTTTAAATGCATGTGTGTTGATTTTAATTATTTACTTAATGCGTTGAATTCTTTGGCCAATTATTTAATTATTTTGTGAATCTATTACGAATCAAGAGGTGAGTTATAGATTTAGACCACATATCAAAATTTGACAATTTAGTATAAGGTGTAAATATACCTATACTAATTATTGCAGTTGTTAGATGAATTCTTAGAACTAAGATATCGTTTAACTAAAATTGATTCGCATAGAGATATGAGATTAAATTAATTAAATAGGCTCAATAAAGAATTTGACTGAACACTACAATTATATTAAATCTTGACTAGCGAATTAAAGGTATCCATATGTAAAATTGTAAATCCTAGCATCTATATCCATACTTTTAAAATCAAATTGGATAAGTTGTGTACGTTAGATAATTTAATTTAGTTAGAATAATTTAGACACCAATCACAAAATTTAGCCCTTGTTTGAGCCCCTTTTTTCATAAGAATGAATTTTTGAATAGTGTATTGATTAGAAATGTGTGGTTAAAAAATAAGAAATTTTTTTAGATTTACGTGTAATATTATTTTATTAAAAAACGTGTGATTGAAATGATATCAAAGCACTATTTAAGAATATATTTTTCTATAAGAATAGAGTTCAAACATGGGCTTATTATTTATTTTCGATCAAATTAAAATTAGGAATAATTGAACTAATTATTAAATTGTAGTCTTTGTGGGAACGATATTCGGACTTCTAGATCTACTTTATTACTTGTTATGAATCGTATACTTGTGTGATATAAAAATAACTATAACATTGAACTTGGAAGAAAAAATAAAATTCAGTGGCAAAAATGAAACTTCTCTCAAACTTGGATGACTTCACAAATTAAAGAAAATTGGATCTTTATCCACCCGAAAACTCCATTTTATTCCCTTTCAACTGCAAACCCCTAAAATTACAAAATTAGGATGGTATCGATCTTCGACCTTTTTTTATCCACAGTTTAAATTTGCAAACAATTCCAGATGAAGATCGTAAAATCCTAGTTCAATTAGCAAAGTAATCCTTCCTCTCCACTAGAATTCAGGAAAAAACCCAGAATTTTCACATAAAAACTCAAATTACGGGTCCGAAATAGCGTTTTATTTGCAGTTCCTGTAATTGGATCCGTTTTAACGTATTTATATGCAAAAATCCTACCAAGGGAATCACCACTGAATTTCTAGATCAAGGTTTTAATGAGAAACTCTATTCCCCATTCGTACGGCACCCAGAACGAAATTGAACTTGAAGAAAATGCTTTTGACGAAGATGAAGAGATGACATATCAAAATGTTGCTGAAAATGGGCAATTGTATAATCATGAGGAATCCAAGAGGCACCCCAAGAAAAGAAAGTTGGAGTCTTTCGTCTCGAACTACGAGTTTATGCCTCAAAGGGGAATGTGGAACGAGGAGGAGAGTTTTGTGTTGTTGGAGGTTTGGGGGGAAAGGTATATGGAGTTAGGAAGGAGAAGTTTAAGGGCGGAGGATTGGGTCGAGGTTGCTGAGAAGGTGTTGGAGATGAGTGGAGTTGAAAGAACAGAGATGGAGTGTAGGAGCCAGTTGGATGTGCTGAAGAACAAGTATAAGAAAGAGAGGGTCAAACTGGAAAGTGGGCAAGCGAGCAAATGGGTGTTTTTCAAGAAAATGGATGTTTTGTTGAATATGAGGACTAGAGGCCATTGTGGATTGGGATGTGGGATCGATTCAGGGGAGTATGTCTTTATGAATCCACGGGTGTACTTGGATAGGTCTAATGTGTTGGATGAAATGAGGGACAGTCCAGAGCAGTCAGACGAGGAGGATGACGAGGAGGAAGGATTGGGAGACGAGGAGGAAGGTGCAGAGTCAGCTAAGTTGTTGGCAGAGTCTATTCAGAGGTTTGGACAGATATACGAGAAGATTGAGGACAGTAAGAGGAAGCAAATGATGGAGTTGGAGAAGATGAGGCGAGATTTTCAGAGGGAGTTGGAGTTGCAGAAGAAGCAGATTGTTGAGCATGCACAGGCTGAAATTGCTAAAGTAAGAGAAATGGATGATGATGACGACGACGATGATGATGACAATGACAATGATGACGAAGATGATGAGGATGATAATACTGATGTTTCTGCGGACAATCTAAGGGGTTGATACAGGTAACTTTAACTCTTCCATAGCACGAGTCCTTTTAAGACAGGAAAGCATGCCTCCTTGAAGGGGATGGAAATGTTTTGTAGTAAATTTGGGTGCTTCTCTTGGTTGCTTTTGTTTCATAATATGTTGTAGCAATATATTATGATCAATGACGAATAGTTTATCAATCATAGTTATTGGCTTTCTTGTTAACTGTGCATCAAGAGGTGTTATTGTTATATTTTATTCTATTGGTTCCCGTGTTTTGTAAACATACTATTTTAAATCTATATGGCTCACGATGCTGATGATTTGATGATTTTAAACATACTATTTTAAATCTAAAGCAACACACTACACAAGTGGTGACACAAAAAAACTTTAGTGGAGAAACTACTTAGTAAAATTATTTTTGGTCTGTGGTAACGTAGTAATAGTTGTACGTAAACAATATTAATGTTGTATTTGTTTAGGTTGCCAAGCCCTGTAATATTTGGATTGTAGCATAGACCTAATTCCTGGTATGTAGGGGAACATAATATAGAAATGACAACAGAAATTGAAAATAAATACTTCTAAACCTCTTAAGAGGTAGACTTTTCCCTTGCTCCAACAGTTGGTCTTGCAAGTATCGGAACTACAACAAGGCAGCCTATTTCCCCACTCGCAGCTCCCAAACCTAAAAAAATATAAGATAGTATCAAGCAGCTATTACCATATATCAGGATGAATTGACGGAATATCTGTCCCGGTTGGGAGGACTCAATAGACCAATTTGGAGAAAATACTTGAGTTGATTTATTGGTGTTTTTATATTCATTATTTATCCGAAGCTCCTCTGTTCAACCAGATTACCAGATCCATCACTCTGTCGATACACAGATCCCTAGATTCACAACTCTATCAATACAAAGCATAATTTGTCAGTATTTTCATCTTGTGAAATGCTAACAGTTAACTGGTATTGTAGTTCAGGGTCTAGTACAGAGCACTGAGTCTGGCGTCGTTGATTTTACATCTTTGCTTCTATCCCTTGTGAGATAAAATATAACCATTATGAGATTACTTTTTTCTTGAAGATTGATAATATTTTTATCAGGAATTGGAAAACATCATGACTGAAAATTCAGTACGTATAATTCTTGAAAATGGCCTAATCCAAAGAAGCCTGCGTATATGTCAAAGGCAAAAGAGAGAGAGTTCTAGACATGGATCAGACATTTCTATAATTTCTAACAATACTATTAGTCACTAAAGCTATATATGTTCCTTCTTGCAATATGATGATGATAAAATATATATATATATATATAGGAAAACGTCATTGGGATCAAAAAATACTTGGAAGAATTTTAAGTGATGAGCAGAAGCCATGCCAAAGCTACCAAATTTAGAATTTTATTTCATCTATTTAAGTCTTCCTTTTGCATGATGAGACTGCAAAAGCCACGTTGAATTAATGACATGTATTAACTGACATACACTTCTAATTATGAGTAAGCTCACAAAACATGCTTCGGAAAATACTTTATATTGCATGGAAGCACCTGCCATACATTGTGAGAACTAAAAAATTCTTTCTTTTAGCTGTATTTTCAATTTGAGAGCTGATTTGGTAAAGTTGTATTATAGAAAATATGCATATCGTAAAAGGTAGAGAAGTGAATCATAAATATTTTTGGTAAATAATGTTAATTTAGAAGAAATGTTGCTTCCAACAAAATGGACTCTAGAAAAGACCATAAAACAAATCAAAATAAATCTAAACAATCAGAAAGGATAAATCAATAACACCATAAGAAGGCGGAAGGTATTAAGGAAAGAACCATATGGATACGAAAAGTATAGTTAAAATTGACATCTTCTTGTTGCGTTGAAACAAGTAAATGTTGACTGATTCGGTTAACATTGAACTAGGTAAAATGAAATGGTTTTATTTCTTGGCTTGCTGATATTATAGTCGTGCGGAATTGCTGAGTTATTTTTGTGGTTAAATGGAAATGTGTAAAGGAAACTGTACGGAATTCTAAGTATTGCTATAACATTATTTAATTTTCTTTACTTAAGTAATTTGGCAGGAAATGGTAATCAGGAGCAGTTGAGCTATCTTGTGAATCACAAGTGTGATTGTAGCATAGAGTTCTCTGTGCAAGTAAAAAATCACTGAAGAGTGTCGAAGTCTTCATGTAATCTACATTGTAGGAAACTTACTCCTGTATCATATTGGTTTTACTCATAACAACTATTTGTTTGCCATTATTTTGCGTTAATTATATTGCTCTCTCTCTCTCTCTCTCTATTGATTGCATCCTATTGCTTCTATGCTACTGATTGCATTATGTCTTTTGCTGTTTAATTTGTGTGACGGTATTGCAATATCATATAATCAATGCTCTTTGCCCAGGTAGTGTTTCCCAAATATTGTTAGAGGGTTCGATGTCTTATGAGTCCGGTTATTGACTAGGTGAGCGCAAATAGAGTAAATGGATATTTGCTCTTTAACTATTTGCAAATCAAATAAAGAGTAATCCTATTTGTACATCATTGTGTACATAATGATGTGTAGATAGATGACATGGAAGAGAGAGAGAGTACAACATTATGTACTATATACACAATGATGTACAAATAATATCAACCCCTGTTTGTTTCTCATTATTCACTCATTAAAATGAAAAATAAACATCAAGCCACCATATTTGAAAATCTATCTCTTCTGTGGAGCCCATAACGGTTATATTTTTCATTTTCATTCTTATATTAATGTGGCTCAAACGGGGCCTTACTCAATAAAGAGACTGTCATTTAACTATTCCGAATTTTAAATATTGAAAGTTGTAATTTCTTGTTGCGTTTGAATATTTTGCACCGGGTGCCCATTTACCAATCTATGGGTTTTTGATACCTTAGAATGGGGTAGCTCTGGTCAGTCCGAAATAATTAATGTATGGGATTAGCACGACTGAAATAGGGAAAGGGACAATTCTGAATTTTAAGAATAGTTGAAGTAATAATCGGTGTATTTGGCTGCTGTTATAAGAAAGATGCTTATTAGTACGAAGTATTGGATATGACTAGTTGATGTAATAAATAAGATTTTAGTTTTCTATTCTTCTTAAATACTATTAAGTCTTGTCGAGTTCACCTTACCAAATATGTCAAAAGAGTTTACTATGGCCAACTTTTATATGGATGGTTTTTATCTGATTGGACCCTGATTTCTTTTTCTCTGTCTTAGTTTCCAGGATATTGGGAAGATGCCGACGGAATCCCTGCAATTCATGTGGAATGGTTTGCCTTCTGTAGAGCTCGAGCTCGACTAGCAGCACAGGATGCAATTGAGAATAGTTTATGTGTACTAGATTGCAAGCTATTATGTGTACTAGATTGCAAGCTAAGTACTTTTTTTCTTAATGAAACTATCGGCTGCATTCCATTTATTTAGAATTTCGGGTGGTTTTTGAATCAGCATAACATGAAATTCCTGACTTTGAATAATGTTAATTGGCAGCGCTGCTGCAATTACTGTTGATAGTCTTTGCATTGTTCTAAAGATAGCATGTTTTGCTAAGCTTGTCTTTTAAGTAAAATTTAACTTTTTGTTGCTAAACATGTTTGGATAATTTAGCTCATTTGCAAAATATGTAAATATTTTCAATTCTGATCAATAAAGAAAATTACTCATTTAATTATAAGTGACTAACTATTTAAGCTAAGCCAAACATGCTCGTGTCTTCCTTGAGTTCTGATCAGGCCAGCGTTTTTGAGCACAATATGTATTAAATGCATATAATTGTTAGAAGGGCCTTCAATCACTCTTAATGCAGTGTTGTGAACATTACCCTTTGCTCACTTCAATTGAAACTCTTACTTTATTTTCATAAGAGAGACGTTATTCAGAATTATTGGTTTCAAACATCAGTTTAAGTGACAACTGTATAACAATAAATGATCAATTCACTTAAATGCGATATCAAAAGATTTATTTAATTGAACATATTAAGCGTGATCATTCAGACAGGTGCTCTAACATGACGAACCTTTGAGGCTGCTTCGACTACAGGGCGAGGAATCTCGGATCCCGAAATTCAAGAGAAACCAAGATACTAAAATCCTAACAAAGGCAAGTTGCTCGCCAGAATGCGAAAAAAAAAAAAAAAAAAAAAAACCCAGAGGCCCAATATACTAATGTCCAATAGATACCCAAACGGGCAACAGACCGAATGCCCCACTAGAAGTGGAAAGGAAAAAGAAAAGGCCCAAAAAAGCTACTTTTATTTGTTTTTATTTTTTTAGTCAAATATACTTTTTATTTACACATTACATGACTCACAATTTAATAATTTACTCCATGCTTTTAGCCTACATATAAATCGTGTTTATAAACTATTTATAAATATTCAAATTACTTTTTATTAACATATTTCGATGAATCTACTTATTCACCACTCATTTCGAAGTAAAACATGTTATAGGTACTCTAGTTTATTTCAATAATTTTTGTACATTAATACGAGGAGAAATAATCTCCTAAACATATGTGACATATTATCGATACTTGACAAAAGCTAAGAATCAATATTTAGATCATTTCTCTTAATATGAATATGCCAAATAGAATAGTAATGTAAAGATAAACTAATTGGTGTGAGGCATTATTATTAATGGTTTTCACCATTGTCATTGTTAGTTGGACAATATGTAACACGTGCATATACCCATGGTATATATATAGTCCTAGTTTTGTTCAAATTCTTTATCAATGGATCATATTGTAGAAATTTATTTTTTTCACAAATTCATATTTAACCACATATTTTTTTAATAAAATAATTTTTTTACGTGGACCAATAATTTTTTTCTAATTTCAATCACACATTCTTAAAATAAATAAATAAATAAAATAGGTCCATAAAGTTGGATCCTTCAAATTGAGAGAAAGATGGTAATGATCGTTTCTATCGTTTTACGACCTCAGTCAACAAATATGCAAATTCAATAACAAGACGACACTGTCATGAGAGTCGAGGAAAAGTAAGGGAAGTTTTTCTTTAAAAGATACAAAATTGTATTATAATTTAAGAAAGTGATTTGATCTAAATTGAATCTTGTTATTTGGAAATTAACAAGACTACTCGTCACTAATATACCCGATATTGGATAAACAAAATGACCAAACACAAGGCAAATTTCACACGCCAAAAGAGAAACACAAGAAAGAAAAATAATAAAAAAGAAAAGAGCAAAAATAAATAAAAAGACAAGACATTGGTTTAGGTGGGCGAAAAATACTCCAACCAAGAAGCATGCTTCAAGTACAGTATTTTTTATATCATCTTTGACCTTTCACATTACACGAGTGGGTCTCGTGATTAAAATAATTGTGGGGCCCACTCGTGTGAGTGAATTGTCTAACTGAGTCCAACCAAAAATGGCAAATTTCCACACGCCTACTAAAATACACAAGAAAATAGATTGAAAATGACCGCTGGAAGAAATTCACCAACTTCGTAGCAAGCGTATAATCAAACACAGATGGCACATTAAATTAAGGGAAAATTGCTGCAGCAGTCCGTAACCTTTTCCTTTTTTTATAGATTTTACCATAACCTTCATTTTGTGTCAGCGGAGGTTCCTAACCTTTCATAAAATGCATTTAAGGTCCATCTGGACGGACACAGTCTAAAACACGATTAGTTGACCAGGAAAATCAAGGAATCAATCCAATAAAACTGTCCAAAAAAATATCAACATCTAATAAAATCATCGCGGCAGCAGATAGTTCAAGAAATTTTCCGATCAAATGACGGTGTTTTGGACAATTTCCTTCCAGATAGACCTTAGGTGCATATTTATGAAAGATTAGGGACTTTCATTGGCACAAAATAAAAGTTAGGATAAAATTTGAAAAAAATGAAAAAATGAGGAACCGTCGTTGCAATTTTCCCTTAAATTAAGCCAGATGAGCATGTTGTCTATCAGTCGACAACTTGTAAGAAGGGTTAGTCTACAATTTAAATTATTCTGAAAGTATTCTCGTGACAAAATAAGTAACTCCTAATATTTAGTCAAAGATGCTCCATATTTGGATTCGACTCGGTAACAAAGGACAATATTGGCAAGATTCACTAATATGGAAAATCATTATTACATCTGAAATGCCAAAAACTTTATATAAATTACAAACAACATTGTCAAGATCATATGAAGAAAAAGATTACTGTTTATTTTGCGCAGCGTTACGGAATAAAAGCATCACCACAAGCTACATCGTGGAAATTTCTCTTCAAGCTTCTGTCGAAGAGCGAAACAAATTTACAGCCACGGAGAATTGTGGATTGGGGTAGCTACAGATTTAACGTGCAAATACTTATAGAGCGCTTCCAATCCAAAGTCCCTCTCAAAACCGCTCATTTTATAACCGCCATATGGGAGGTCTCTGTCGAAAGCAAAATAACAGTTGATCCAAATGACACCTGCACGGATTGATCTCGATACTGTGTTGGCCGTGTTCAAGTCATTGGTCATGATGCCAGCCGCTAGTCCATACTTAGTGGCATTAGCTCTCTTGATCACCTCGTCAACAGTCCTTCATTTTGTTGCAATCAACGAATGAGGTAATTTACTTATTTTGACAGTAACTCGAGAAATAAGCTGAAATAAGCTAAAATAAGTATTTTTTTTTTTTTACTCCAAAGTGTGTGCGTGTATATATACACAACATTCTTGGAAACAAAATTTAATAAGAAAAGACCTAACTTTTATTCACGTTCAAAGTAGATTTTGCTTCTCTTTAAGCTAAACTAAACATCCTCGATAAGAATAGCAAAATTCTCGCAGCTAAAAGAGAGAAAGAAGAACTTTCTACTGGCTTTTATAAATGCAAGAATAACGAGTGATGTACGTACTTGAATTTTAGAACCGACATAACAGGTCCAAATATTTCTTCCTTTGCGATGATCATATCATCCTGCAAACTATAAACTTAAGCACTTGATAGTGAAATTTCATTCCATAATCGAAGTGCAAGAAACTGTGATATTAAATACCGTGACATCAGTGAAAATTGTTGGTTCAATATAATATCCCTTTTCTCCACCCGGCTTGCCACCACTTAACAAAGTAGCGCCTCCCTTCTTCCCATGGTCGATGTATGAAAGTATCTTGTCATATTGTTGCTTATCAACCTGTAAAGTGATTATAAAGTATTGATTACAAGAAGTATCAAAGAACAATAACAGGAAAAACAGATTTTTAGCAAACAGATTTCTAGCCACTACAATTAGATAATACAATAAATTCCAAAATATTGTTATTATCCACAAACAAAAGCTGAATCCAGATTCATACTTGAGGTCCTTGATGAACTTTTGGATTAAAAGGATCCCCAACAACCCATGATTTCACCTTCTCTGCCAATTTAACGAGAAATTTATCGTATATCCCTTCTTGAACAAAAACACGAGAACCAGCCACACATATTTCCCCCTGGACGAAAGATAAAGAAAAAGAAAATACCTTAATATCATTAGTCAGAAGATGAGTGTGGAAGGAAGAAACGAAGTTACTTTGCCTTGTTGTGAAAAGATCCCTGGAGAGCAAGATCAGAAACTTTATCGACATCCACATCATCGAAAATTATAAAAGGGGACTTTCCTCCCAGTTCTAATGAGACAGGTTTCAAGTTGCTTGCTGCTGCAGCCTGCATTACGAGACGCCCAACTTCTGTAGATCCCGTAAAACTAACCTGAAGAAACAAAAAAGGGCATATTATGGATTGATAAGAACACAAGTTCCAAGCAATCTTATGAGATTGTCGTCTCTCCCTGTTTTTTCGCATTTTTTCCTATTGCTATTTATATGTATTGAACACTACCTTATCAATGTCCATGTGAGAACTAATGGCTGCACCAGCTGTAGATCCATGTCCTGTTATCACATTAAGCACTCCATCCGGGATACCAGCCTGGTGCAAGGAAAGCATACAAAAATCTAAAAATAGTGATCCGCAACCCGAAAGGCATGATACGAGTCAAATTGTGCACATTCTGATATTCTTTCCAAAGTACAGAGAAAAATTGCAGGCCTACCAGCTTAGCTAAATGAGCATAATAAAGTGCTGAAAGAGGTGTTTGTTCAGCAGGCTTGACAACCATGGTACATCCAGCAGCCAAGGCTGGGCCCACTTTCATGACAAACATTTGACTCGGGAAGTTCCACGGGATGATGTGACCCACAACACCTACAGGCTCGTGCAACGTATATGCTTGTAGATCCCTTGACATTTTCAAAGTTGCACCATGGATTTTATCGGCTGCACCTGCATAGTAACGGATAGTTTCTGCAGCGCCAGGAATGTCTACTATCTTGCCCAAGTCATATAATTTTCCGGCATCAACTGTATCTAAGGCAGCTAATTCTTCTACGTTCTCATTAATTAAGTCTGCGAATTTCAACATTAACCTTCTTCTTTCCTGATTCAGTCCAAGAGAACACCGATTTATAATGAAGCTATCGAAATTAAACTTCCAAACATGTGCTGCACATAAAAATTATGGGTTCCCGCTGGACCAAAGGATCATAGAGATAGTCCTTTTCAAAACTTTTATCTTTGATTTAAATGGTTCAGTTCACCTAGTTGAAAAAGTTGGTTTCCATCTAAGCAAGCAAGGAAGCTCAGATTCGTTTACCCTTTAGGACAGCCAAATCAAAGAAAGATGGGAGGGAGACTTGTCAAGACATTGCGACATTAAAAATCGATAAACTTCTGCATTCCTAAAAAATCATTTTGCCGTTTTCTTTGATCCTTTATTATGATCCCGGCGCGATAATACGATTTGCATGGCAATTGTATCCTTTCATTATTCAACCAGATAAACAAAGGCAAACAAATAGCAAATCAAGTGATCGCTGATCATAATCTTATCCACAAATACGCAGAATATATATCCTCATTGATTCTATGGGTGCAACATGGCTCTCAAGTCTCACCTATCTACCCTAAACAATATAATGATTTACATTCTTTCAAGAAAAAGTGGGTCACCATCACTTGTAATGGTTCTATTGCCAAATTAATGCCATTATGTAATGCCACACAACACTGTTCATCATTATTCATTATATAAATGGTGTGGTGTGGGCCTGTCCTGACAGTATCCCATAAGAAATTAATGTATCGGTATACTTACACATCCAGGCAAGCGAGGCCATGGGCCGTGATCAAAAGCCTCACGAGCAGCCTTGACAGCCAAATCAACATCTTCCTTGTCTCCTGCTGCAATTCTTGCTATCACTTCTTCAGTTCTCGGATCTACTGTCTCAAAGGTCTTCCCTGCACATTTAAATAGTTACTCCCACCTTTCAGTTTATTTACAACATATTAACCCAATCATGAACACCCAAACCTTCCATGTTTCATCTTACGAATTACAGTATTCTGTAGTAAATGAAGAGAGATAAAGCCTTCAACTCAGAATCTCAAAAACGAATTTTCGAGCTCTCAGTCAAATTCTTGATATCCTATGGGATCTTGGATATACAAATAATAATCAACCAAAACATACAGAAAATATCTAAAATCGGCCCTTTATGATTTAAATAGCAGGACAATGAACTTGGAAAAAGGTTACAGATTCATATATTTCGAGAATCAATTCATCTAATACTTGTATTTAAACAACCAAAGAAAGAAAATACAAGTGATGTTTCATTAATTTAGTAATTGAAAAACCAAAGGAAAATCCAAAACACAATTCATTATATTCACCATTATCAATTATTTTATACAACAAAACTGGACATTTCAAAAGCAATACGTGCCGACAAAATCCCTGTTGCTTATTGATAATTCGCAGAAATATTTCCCAAAAAAAAAATAAAAATCAAAAAGTATGCTAGCTCTGTTTTATATTGAAAAGGCAAAATAACACAATAAACTGACTTAAATCACGAGCGGAACTTGTGTTTCCATTTAAACTTTTAAGTCTTCAGACGAAAAGCTCTATGGGGAATGATTAAAGAAATCCCACTACCGAAAGTTAGCTGCTACTGAACTTTCCAGGGAACAGGAAATCCATCATGTATAAAATCAGTTTCAAAATCCAATTATGGATACAAAATCCATTACATAGAAATTCGATATTTACCGAAAGTGTCAATAACAAACTTAAAAAATGGAATATTAACATCATTTAAATGAAAAAACATGACAAGGAAAATGCGAAATCGACAACCTGAAACGGAGTCAACGAACTCTCCATTGATGAACAATTTTGTGAACTTTATTTTGGGAATTTTGACATACGATTCCGTATTGCCGTTGTTGAGGACAGTCATTTTTGCTCTGTTTGTGTATCACAAATTTCTGTTGGATGTGTTGCTCTGTTCACGAAGCACGTACCGTGTATAAATAGAGAAGCATAGTGAACTGACAGAGAGAGAACGGCGAATTTTTTAGAACAGTCCCGTTTTTGTGGCCAATGCGAAACGATACTGCATAATGAATATGCAGTTGACGTTTTGTGTGAAGCTGAAAAATGAGTAACAAATTATTTTTTGGATGTGTTGCTCTGTTCACGAAGCACGTACCGTGTATAAATAGAGAAGCATAGTGAACTGACAGAGAGAGAACGGCGAATTTTTTAGAACAGTCCCGTTTTTGTGGCCAATGCGAAACGATACTGCATAATGAATATGCAGTTGACGTTTTGTGTGAAGCTGAAAAATGAGTAACAAATTATTTTTGGATAAATGACTTTTTAATGTTAAAGAAACACACTTGTTTTGAAAATAATTTTTAGAATAGTGTATTTTTTTTTTCATTTTGATTAGCAAAAAACTTATTTTGAAATTTACTTATTAATATGTTGGCAAGTCGGCAGAGCTTTCTAGAACGAATAAGAGCATGAAGTAGACTTCAAAAGCTTAGCCAAATACAAGGATAGTACAATCATATTATTAAAATTTGATTTGCTTATAGATCTAATTACTCATCTTCGATTTGGTGCAATCAAGTCAACCAACTTCGGTTTGATTACAAATCTAGTAGTGCTAAGAATTCCCTATTCTATTTAACAAATATAATATGTTGACGTGAACATTAAAATTAACGTATGACTACTATATATGTATATGTCGCACAACAATGTATCACCATCTAAAATGGTATAAATTTAAAACCCGCTTTTACATGACAGTTATTTTATTATTTTGATGTTGGGATCATCGTATTTGAATAATTAAAATAGCAGCTATGAACAAAGCGATTACGTCTATAAGCAAATTTATGTTTACTGAGTTAATTACACCAAATTGAAGGTGTGACTAAATCAACAAGCAAATCGAAGTTTGATGATGTGATTGCACCAAATTAAAGATCCTCGATCAAAGTTGGGTGACCCCAATATATTTAGCTTGTTAAAATCTCAATGATCGTTGTAAACTAAGCGTATTTTCTAGCAGTCGTTGAAGTTTAAATTTCTTTAATCACGAACCTAGCAAACTCCTTTACTTATAATCGACAGATTGCCATAAGTTGAGGGTGTTGCACATCAAGCCTTCCATATGTAAGAAAAATTCTGCCACAATTTTGCCAGAATATACTAGGCAAATTTTTATTGGACAATAGCAGGAAAAAGGCATACCAACCAAATGCTGTCAATGAAATTCTAGCCGAATTGCTTCTATACAAGCAGATAAATTTGTGGCACATACTACGAAATATGTACTGATGTATCATATGTAGGTTTCATCATTGTTGTATTTTACCCTATGTATTGTTTACTTACAACAAGTTTGCAAGCCATGTAAATGTTAGGTTGCCTAAGGGGACCATCGTATGTGGTGTGAGAATCCCGTAAATGCCACACAAGTAATCCATGTCAAGTGATATTAAGAATAATCATTGTTGCCCCTCGAGGCACAGCTCAACTGGTGGATCAATCAACATTTGTCTTGCTTCCAGCGGCAGGGTGGAGGTTCGAATCCTGGTGGGAACCTGCAGCCAGATTTATTTGGTATGGAGCAATAATTTTGTGGAGGATCTCTTGTGCGCAGAAGTATACAGGCGGTGGGGAGAACCTGTGATCCAGTTGAGGCATAATCCGCGATTTACCCCCTCCAAGGTTCTAGGGGCAAGGGTCTTGGGGGTCTAGGATTTAGTCTAGTGTAAGTTGGAATACCTGGATATCAAAAAAAAAAAAAAAAAAAAAAAAAAAAAAA
>NC_036249.1:22282727-22294776 GCF_002742605.1 Olea europaea var. sylvestris | reverse complement strand
AAAAAAGAATAATCATTGTACTTCCAATGTTGAAAATTTTTGTGAAAACAAGAGGTCTGGAGTGAAAAAATAGAATAACAATTAGAAAGGAGAGGGAAGACGTACTAAGTAGTAGTAGATGTGATGAATAAAATATTGAATAACAAAATAGAGTGGGTGTATGGCAAACTTGTGTAAAACTGCCATTCTATTGGTATCAGATTCTTGTCGTTATCTTACTATCTCTAATTGAGATTATTTCAGTTTGAAAGAAACTACGAAGAACACCTTGTTAATCATGTTTGTCGAGTCTTCTAGTTCATCCATATTATCTCCTTCTACCTCCCTTCGAAAAACCAATGCTTCTAAAGTTGACTCTTTTACGAAATATCGTATCTTCCCGATTCTGAAAAGGTTCTCGTCACAAATTTACCTCTTATAAATCCTTATCTCCAATATAATAAACCTCGCCACTCCTTTACTAAAACTTTTCGAAACCTTATTTTGCCAAAAAAATCCCAAATAAAAGCATACATCCATACATCAAAACTTGACCAACATTTTTTACCTGCCACTGAACAAGAGCAGTTTGTCGCTTTAGATCTACCATTCATCTGTCAAAAGTATGGTTATCTGAGTGTTTTATCCATATTCATCTTGGAACCGTAAGGATCACATTTATTCTCCATGGAAGAAAGAGACTCTCGATGGTTTCTAGAATTGCTCTTCTATATACACGATTTATTGATTATCAACATGCATGTATTGCCACTATTGAAACTATACTTAATGTGGGAACTGTACTAGTTACTATGTTTCCAAATTTTAACATGCCAATAGCAGATTCACCGTTATTATCAGCTTTAAAAATCCAGATCCAAATTGTTGGAGCAGTACCAACAACAGTAACATATGTTGCAACTCTTCATTACCAGATAACTTACAGAATCCAAAATCATTACCTTGATTTCGCCACTCCTCACGATATAGACTATTCCTTACTTAACCAGATGGGAATAGACCATCTAAGCTGTACATATGTCCTCAGACAAATTCCCAGATCTAAGCTCATTAAGTTAATCACACAAACATGGATTACTAGCTATGAGCAGCATCACTACGTGTCAAGCTATTCTATGCCCATCCAATCATCAACTCATCATTTCAGACGAAGATCAAATGGTGAAGTTGAAATCATGTTAAAAAAGAAATCATCAATCAAGAAGCCTCCTTGTTTCTCTACGCAATTTGTCTTCTCTAATAGACAAATTCCTACCTATGGATTCGATGCAAATAACAAGCCTATCTATTACAGATATGATGATTCAGGACATGTTCATTAGGATGTATGCTTTCGTTCGAAAAGTATGGATTGTGAAGAGGATTTATTTGAAAATCATCCCCTTAGAAGAAGAAGAAGAAGAAGAGTAGCCAACAAAAGTTGCATGATGTCTATGAAAACTAATTTACAGGAGTTGATTTGTTAGGGAGACCTTCTGAAAAATTTGACTATTATGTCAAATATACTCCACCCTCCGACAAATGATGAGCCCATTATTCCTACTAGTTGGGATGATGATGATAATTGTAACCAGTTACATAAAAAATGGGATCGGGATAATAGTCCACCTCCCTCTCCACAAATAACTATGCCTTTGGCTATATTTTATCCGCCCTAGCAAGAAGATTTTTTGCCACTTGCCTCTTTTGACAAACAGCAGTCTACTCACACATGGAAAATCATGAATCCCATATTCAGAAAATCATATGGTTCAGTTGAACAGATTTCAACAGCTAAAGAGATTTTTAACCGGTGATTAAAAAATGCAATTCACCAAAATTCCCTGTTAAAGAAAATTAATTAAAATCAACAAAGAATTGAAAGGGCTCTACAACAACAAAAACAAATAATGTTAACCTTTCTCTTAGCCTGTAAACAACAAATTGAGACCCTCTATGCTAAATCATGACCCTGTTACAAAATCATTTACTCATAGCTGACTATGAAAGAAAAATAAGAAGTCTCAAAAGTTAAGTCATTCCTCTTAAAAACAATTCTATGATCCTATTTTCCACTCCATACTATCCCACTCCATACACCCCTATCTCACAAACTTCAAGTTCAATGTATTCAACTAGAGCTTTTGGATCCACAACTTCACTTTTTACCCCTGAAGAATGGGGAAGAAGTTAAAATCCCTTTCTTTTGCTGATACAAAGAAAACTAAACAACTTCACAAATCCACAAGCTTTAACTCTACCAAATTAAAAAAAAAAAGACCACAAATGATGATAAAAAATAAAAACCCATTACCTCCTTTTTACAAAAAGCTCAAAACCATTCCCTTAACATACCTCATGTCCTAGTTATTACAAATGAAACCAGTTCTAAACCTGAAGAACCCTCGGATGATTCTCTAAAAGAACATCCTCCTTATATATGGCTGACAGGCCACAATAAAACCAAACTCAACAAGGAAATCTTCTTGTTGATGAATGAGGATAAGCTATTGAAGAAGAAATTACCGATAATTTTGATGTCCATGATATGAATAATTATTATTCGCAAAGCAACACTTCAGCAGTTAAATTCACTTTTGATGATATTCTTCCAATTTGTGGAAGGCAAAATCCAAGAAATGAAAGCATGGTGATCAGTAGAAAGGACAAATATGACTCATGCCTCTTTTATAAAATCCTTTTGGCAAGGATTACTCGCTTCCTTAAAAATTGGTAGGATGCTCTTGGTGAATATCTCAAATCCAATACTCGAATGCCTAGACTATCGATACTTTTATAGAATCATTGTATTGGAAATTTTGTTAAAAAACAAATCATTTGAAGAATGTTGCAAGAGAAGAATTCTTCAAACTAAAATTTTGTTCCTACAATCCTAAAGATTTGGATAAACATTTTCACAATGCTGTGAGACACTATTATATCATTCGTGGAATGGATGATACTAACATAAAGCAAGCTTACCTGGAATCCTTACAGCAACCCCTTGGTCATGAGACACTCAGAATGATTGAATAAAAGGACGATCATTGGGAACCACTTCATTTGGAGAACTTAACAACTGGGTTAAAAGAACTCTAAAAAAACTTTGTAATCAAAGAAACTTTTTAAAAGATATCAATACAGCAGGCCAGAAACTTGAAAATGCTTGTGATTTAACTAGATTTAAAAAACAAGTGCCAACATGACAACAAGAGTTGTGATTGCTTAGGCAAGAAGAGGCACCATTGAAGAAAATTCAAATCCCATAATCAAAAATTTTCTAGGCCTTTGCCCTGAAGGAAACGATACTCCAAGAAGAAGTTCACAAAGAAAAAGGGAGATATATGTTTTATCTATGGGAAGAAAGGCCATTTTGCAAAGAACTATACCAGCCAAAAAGACGGAAAAAAAAATATTACACCAAATCTATCTAGCAACAAAAATAGAAGATGAAGCAAATCTTGAATCAATGTTTTCCGAAGAAGATGAACAATCTCCTGAAACTATTTTTGTATTGGAATTTGACGCTAAGGATGAAAGCATTAATGGTTATGACAGTACAGAAGAATGCTATAGAATGCAAGTCATCAATTTTAGTCTACCAATTTCAATGATTGGAGTTAAAATATTTCCAAGAAAGTATGGAAGGCCAATTACAGTTGTGGGATTGTTTGATGCTAGAGTAGTTTGTTCAAATCTAAATCCAGCCATTCTTCCCAAAAATATATGGAAGGAACATCAACAAATCTTTCAGGTGACCAACAATGAATATTTTTCAACAAAGTTGATCAGTAAGCCTGTATCACTCCAATTTTTTTGGAATGTAATGTCTCACATAAGTTACTTGGTTCATCCTTACCAGGAAAAGATATTGTAATTGATTTTAACATCATTCAACAGTTGTGGGTAAAACATGTTATCTCTCTTCCAGGTGGCCTAAGATACAAATCCTACTTTCTACCATACATACAGCCAACCACATATTTCTCCATAGACAACCTTAATGGCATAACAAGTCTATTAACCTGAGAATGTTGTGCAGATTCTTATACAGATTTCCTTACTAAATGCACTCACCCTCTATGAAAGAACTTGGATTTTTTTTTTTTTTATATCTATACCCTTCAAAAGAAACGAAGACATTAACCTTACCAAAGCTAGCCATATTGGAATGACTCCAGAACATCTCCAATTGGCCACCAAAGAGCTAAACCAATTACAAACTGAAGGTCTTGTTGTACCAAATACTTCCTAGTGTGTCAAGTCTTCTATGTGAATAAAAGAAGTGAACAAGTTCGTGGAAAAAAAGCGAATTGTGATTAATTATAAACCATTGAATTACTTCTTTGTTGATGACAAATTTCTTCTTCCAATCAAGAAGACTTTATTTGCCAACTTATTTGAAGCAAAGATCTTTTGAAAGTTTGATCCAAAAGTAGGATTTTGACAACTGAGAATCAAGGAAGAAGAAAGACACAAGACAGGATTTTGTATTGCAAACCATCACTACCATTAGATAGTTATGCCATTTGGTCTTAAAATGACCCCTTCATTATTCCAAAAGGCAATCAAAAGAATTTATCATCCAATATTAGAGTCATCATTAATTTATATTGATGATCTCTTGTTTTCAAAAGATGAAAATGCCCATCTCAGCTATTATCTCAATTTATTGATCTGACAAAACAATTAGGAGTTATGCTTTTTCAATAGAAAATGGTTATTGGAGTTTCTGAAATTTATTTTTTGGGAATGCATATTAAAGACGGTTAGTATTCTTTGCAGCCACATGTTGGTCAAGAACTATTAATGTTTTCAGGCACAGATCTTTCTAAAAATAAAGTTCAACAATTTCTTGGAATTGTAAATTGGCATACTTTGTTGATTATCCATCTTCGATTATCAGACGATTACAAAACATGTTGAAAAGAATGCACCACCATGGTCTTCAGAACAAGCGAAAGCAGTTCGAAAGATTAAGCAAAGGGTACAAAGACTTCCAGCTCTATCTATTCCTACTGATGGGAAGAAGATATTACAAACTAGTGCAAGTGATCTATATTGGGCAACAATTCTCTTGTAAGAAAAGGTTGGAAAAAGGCATATATGTGGATACAAAAGTGGATCATTCTCAGGGGTAGAAAAGCATTATTATTCCATTTTCAAAGAATTTTGGCAGTCAAATGTAGAATTGAGAAATTTCAATTCTATCCTACTGGTCATAAATTTTTGGTTGAAATGGATATGTCAGCATTTCCTAAAATGCTCTCCTTCAAACAAAAACAAATTCCAATTTCTCAACTGCTCAGATGGGCAAAATGGTTTTCAAAATTTTATTTTGATGTCAAGCATATAAAATGAAAAATCAATCTTCTTCTAGACCTGCTCACTAGACCAAAATTTTCTCATATCCAGTCTATTCCCATAATTTGTATGATGAGCCCTCCGTACTCTTTACTTTCTCAAAATGAGTCCATCCCTCTAGAATTTAATAGTCTCACCAAAGACAAAACTCTTTACTCCAGAGCCAAAAAACTTATGTTTAAATACCAGTCCATAGTCATAAAAAGAAGCAAAAAAAAGGAATTGAAACTCTTGGTGGCCTTGGATTTCATCAAGACTATCCATTTTCACTTTGTTTCATATAATTCCACATCAAGTAGTTTCAAAATTTTCAAACGAACTACTTTGCTTGCTTTGGTATTTGTTGGAACTTTATCAAATAGGAATCTATTTTAATGTCATCTCTTGAATGATTCAAAAAAATTAGTTTTCAAAGTTTTTAATAAAAGTGATCCATTTCAAGAAGTACATTTTTGAGACAAAGAAATTTCTTTGAATGGTTTTATCCTATTTCTCATTGGATAAAAATGTTTGACGCATTTTCTTTAAAATTCAAAGATCTCAGAACTTCTCAGAAAAATATTTTTGTAATTTTGGTTTTCTAACGACAAAGCTATTTTACAGATAGATGTTCATACGAAAATTTCTCTCATATTAAGGAGTACGCAATTCAACCTTTCAATCTACACCAAGATTGGGAAATGTATCCAAAAGAGTTTCAAGAATTCTAAAGAAGAATGGCCAAAATCAATTAGACTATTCCTCATCAAATTTGGCCAAACATGGAAGACAATGCTCCATCGAAAATTTTGGCTCTTGTTTCTGTAGCCAGGATTCAACAAAATATTCAAAAACACAGAGAAGGACAACGTCAACTTTTTGGACAATTGTTTGAACACTGTCCAACTGACTCGTAGGAAAACGACATGACACACTGGAACCAACTTTTCTTAGGAAGGTCACACCAATGTTTCGGAGAAACATCCAAATATCCAGAAACAACACTAGAAGGACGGCAACTTCGCAAAAATCTCTGAAATGTATTTAACGAAAAAATGAAAATTAATAAAATGGATATAGGCAAATCAGGACCAAGCAATCAAAATTCAAGGTATTTGGACACAAATAAATTATAATGACAGTGTTTTTCAAGACTCTCAAAACCCATATGAATATGAAACACAACTATATAATTTTGATCTAATAGATTTGGATATCTTGAAAAATTGAAAGAAATTTTTTTTGAAGAAAGACTTGATCCTAATAACTAGCCTCGATGGAAACAACATGGACTATACTCTGATTCAGATGACTCGGACGTACTCGGTCAAATAGTAAACCTTGGAACACCTTAATGACTTAGCCCACGTTGAAAATTTGCCTAAGATGTATGTTATTTGTAATAAATGCCCTATAAAAAGCAGATTCCTTGCTTTTCAAAAGGTGATTTTTAATTGGGAGTCATGTAAAATTATTGTATTTGTGTGTCAGATTTTACCCTTCTTTATTAAAGGTGGTGTGGTAAGTCATTTGTCTTATTGTAAAATTATTGTCCTTGTGTCAGTGGTATCATTATGGCGAGTGATATGCATGAAGGATCTCCACTTCTATAAAAGGAGTTTTCCTCCTTCATTGTCGATCGTCTCGAGTTTTGTTATAAAATAGAAGTCTGGTTTTATCTCCATGAATTTCTAAAACCCTTTTTCTCGTTCTTCCATAGTCTTGAAGACTATGATATTACCAAGATGAATAGTAAGAACAGGATCTAAATAGTATCAAAAGTATGCTCTGCAGTTGCCTCTTTGAGAATCATCTGCATTAGAAAAATGGCACTACTGATTAAAAGATCGATATGGAAGTATGATGATCTATGTAATACCAAAAGTCAGGCCTTGTGTTGTTGCTCTAGAGTGGCTTGTTACGGGCTAGAATACCTAGTATTACACAAGGTTGTCAAACCCCCACTCTATTGCTATCATAGTAACTATGCTTTCACTTAATGTCGACCACATAATTATATTTTAATTTTGTTCAATTGTGTTATCATATTTTAATTTGATTTTAATCATGTAACTTTGTCCATCAATTTGATTGACGGGAATCGCTAATTGATGACAAATTGTGAAAAGTGATGGTCGTGATTTAATAGCTAACGGTTACGTGTTATAACCATCATTTATTAACTGTCGTTGTTGGTGGCATTGGACGAAGTTAACTTAATTGAAATCAAATCAAAGTGCAATTACCTGATTGAAATCAAATTGAAGTAAATAACATGATTAAACAAAATTGATGTACAGTTGCCTAATTGATACTAAGTATACGAATAAACAATTAGTAATACTTGGCAACCAGGGAAAAATTTTGTAAGATAATCGCAAGTGTATGATGTCAATTAAACAAGTAGTAAAGTGGATCTAGAGAGTGTGAATTATTATTTACACGAGGATTATCTAACTGTTGATTCAACTATGCACAACTTCTATTCGAGTAAAAATAATTCAAATTGATTTTAATTATGATCCTAAAAATTATAAATTTAAGAAAAAAAATTAAAAGGTGAAATAGACAATTATGAAATTTTACTTATGAATGAAAAGTACAAGGGTTGATGATTTCACCATAATAATCTCATTAATTTCAATCACCAAATCATGACAACAATCAATTATGTATACCCGATCAAATTCTTCTAAATTAATTGATTTGCCTCTCTCAAGTTCCACAAAAATATTCAATTGAGAACTCCAAAATTAGTAAAAGTATATATTCTACTATAAATTTTGATTTTTACAACGTGGTCTCAACAAATAATTCATCTCTTGATGTTTTACCATTCACAAATTAATGAAATAGTAGCCAATTATTTCGAAGTATGAAGAATAGAAGTAAAAATGATACACACATTAATTGAAAATCAAAATATAATAATAAAAATAAGGTTTAAAATTAGGTTAAAATCTTTCATCTCTCTGATGGCTTCGTAACACATATGGGGAGAAGAAAACACAAAAGATGATTTGAAATATATCACAATGTCTAAACGAAAGAAAGGAATAATGAACTTCTTAGTTCTTACACCAAAAATCGCCTTCTTCAGGCTGAATACTTGAAACCCTATCTTTTGCTTTCACTATTTTCTTCTATCTTCCCTCTTTTTCTCGTGTGTGCCACTCTTTATTTGATCTAAAATAGATCTTCATATAATGCTACAATCATCTTGGAAGTCGTGCCCTCAAAAGGATCGAAATACTCCTTAATAAAAGAACATGAATTTTTCTTGGACGATTTGCGGTTTATAAACTACGGAACAACGATATACAACAAATTTTTCGGTGACCACGATTTTCTTACCATAGTTGAACCATAGAAAACAAACCCCTTAAAGTGATTGCGAGTGGACGCAGTTTGCACCTCGCAGTCACACCCTACAACTTCATATTTTGCACTTTGGTCATTGCTTCGAATTTTGTATACGATTTTGGTTATTTTTCATCAAAATCATTGATGTTGATCCCTCGACTTTCAAAAGCATCTACATTGGTCCCGAAACCTCTAAAAACATTCAAAATTTGTCCTCATCAAGTTTCAAAAGTATACAAATCAGTTCTTCAGCTTTTCATAAGTTGAATGTCACTCCCCAAAACTTATGACTTTCCTTCAATTGCTCTCATAATGCTTCATAACACTCACATGGGCAATCCGATTAATAGTAATTTCTACGAACCAACTTCAATTAGGCTCAAAATTTTCCTTTTTGCCCGAAGTACCTCCAAGTTTGGATTTTACGTAAAGTGATAACATTTACATTAAATTATCTTAAATTCGCTTAATTTGCTAATATTAATCAACTTTATAAGCACAGATAAGCATGTAAAATACAATTGTCATATTTCATAAATTACTGTTGGTGTAGTTGGATGAAGTTATTTTAATTGAAATCAAATAAAGTGCAGGTTACCCTATTAAATCATATTGAAATGTAATAAGCTGATTAGACAAAATTGAAGTACAGTTACATAATTGATCATTGTTTGACCCCCATGTCTTGTAATTCTTTTTCTTTAAACTCATTTTTAACTACGCATTTTATAGAATCCATAACTTTTATCAACTTTTGAATTACACATTTTATCAATTTTTATCAAAATTTAATAACATTTTAATTTTTAATACAAATCAAATGGAATAAAATTTACCCTTTAATTTGTGTTCAAGTTGACGGTAAAGACAATAAACTAGGTTCTAGAAACATTTATAGATATTGAAAATCTAGAAGAAACGTTCAAGTCTACTTCAGATGACAGAGAATCAAGTCATGAATCACATTTGTCATTAGGATTAAATCAGATGTACAGCACTTATTGTACATCATGGTTCACAGCCCCTCACAATGAAGGAGACCCACCTATTTTTTTTTTTAAATGTGTGCGGGCCCCCTCCGATGTGAGGGGGCTGCCGACCGTGCCGTGTGCCGAGCTGTGCGCATAGCACGGTCCTTGTCATTATTATTATTATTATTATTATTATTATTATTATTATTATTATTATTATTATTTTTAATGACGGTGATATTCATTAACATTATTGTGGTACTAAACATGAGCTTATAATAAATTATTTTTCTCAATATCTAAGAGAAATAGAAGAAACTAAATATGTTACAGAATACATTTTTCTTCCAAATATGTCACCAAATGTCATATTAGATAGCATCCAATATCTAATGGAGCATAAACATTAAATTACATACTCAAAGAACAAATCAATAACTAGAAACCCACGATAATGAAGTACTAGATTCTACAAATCCTAAACACAACATAAATTAATTCATCTGCAAACAACATAATAATTAACATTGTCGATTTTTCTTTCCATCACATCATTTCCTTTACATCTCTCGGAGTCACGGGCGGACCCACATGGGGTCATGTGGGGTCAAATGACCCCACAGTTTTCTGAATTTTTTTTTGCTGAAATCTTATTTTTCTGCCTCAAAAAGTCCAAATTCTAAATCTATATCCATATCACATGGTCCATATCCATTATTTAGTCTATAAATATATCATATAATCCAACGATTTCTTCCCAAAGTGCACATATCGAATATGAACAGTAAACAACCGATTTTTCCTTTTTTTTCATGATACATTGTTCGAAAAAAAATTTTTTTTGACCCCACAGTTCAAATGGTCTGGGTCCGCCCCTGCTCGGAGTCATGGTGAGTAAATTGTAAAAACTAAAAACTTATAAAAAGGCTAGATTCGATTCGATTCCAGGTCAGATACCCTCAATTTCAGTTCAAGAATTAAGAACCTCTGGGGACCTGATCATTTCTCAGTTCTAAATCTTCCTTTTTTTTTCTTTTTTTTTTTTTTTTGGGAGATGTACTGGATCCTCTAGTTTCAATTTCGTTTCAACTAAAATATTTGCCCCTAAAATTTCGAATCAAGTTTATTTAATTCTAAATTAGTAACTGAATTTAATTACTTCAAAATTGATTTTTAAACTTAAACATTATTACGATTTAATGTCTTTTCATTCGTATTTGCTATCTAAACATTAATATATAGTGACAGGGAGACCAAATTATAAAAAAGTTAAAAGTACAATGACTAACATTAGTAAAAAATAAAATGCAAACGACCAATATGATTTTTGTTAAAAATTTACTGCCCACTCATTTATTCAAGCCATTAATTACTTGTAACATATATTATAACTATACTTTAATTGTCAAATGACCAAAAATAATATAATGTTTAGAATAGTGTTTTTATTGGAGAATGTGTGATTAAAAAAGGAGAAAAAATTTTCAATTTATATGTAATATTATTTTATGGAAGATTGTGTGGTTGAAAGTAAGAGTGATATGAAAAAATTGAAAGAGAAAGAGAGCCAAACGGTAGTACCAAAATTCTGACGAAAAATAATATATGTCACTAATTTGGAGAAAAATTATTAACATTAAAAAAAAAGGTTGAACCCTAATCTTGAGGACCCCCATCACTCCGCCTTTAGAACTTTGTGAGGGAGGTAAATTGGGGGATGTGCCCCAACAGGTCAGGGAACAAGAGCTGTCTGTACACTGCGCCTACAAGGAGTTCAATTTTATGTCTCGAGAAACGAACCTCCACACTGCGGTTGTCAGCAAGGCGTGAGATAACCCCACTCATGTCTTTTGCACCACTGGACTATGCCCCGGGAGCGAAAAAAAAAATAAAATTATTAACATTGATAACATTAGAGATTAGCAAAGAATTATTCATTATTGGAGATGGTGTTGCTCGCACCTATTAATAAGGATTCCATCAATTATCGTACTATGTACCATTGACCCGAGTTTATTTTTTGTGCTTTTTCACAAGTAAATAACCATCTAATTCGAGCAACGTTTTATCTCTTTATAATTTACTTGTGGATAGTTAATTTTTCAGCTGTTATGTTATTTTTGATAGAATTTTTTGTTAATATTTAAATTTTTTTATTACTTAATCTCTCAACAATTTAGTCATAATTCTAGCTAGAAATACTATCTTTGTGGTTGCCAATGTTATCAATTATATAAAAAAACGTAGATAGAACTGATTTTATCATATTTTTATTCATTTATTCTTAGACATAATTTATAAATTATAAATTAAACTTTGTTAAGATATTTTTCTCATTATTACCATCGAAAAAATTCGACCCATGAATTATGTCATTACAATTATTTCGAATC
>NC_036249.1:22281431-22282627 GCF_002742605.1 Olea europaea var. sylvestris | reverse complement strand
TTTTTAATTTTTAATTTGGGTTTTAGTTAATTTTCAGAGAGAGAGAGCTAGGATTTGATTTTATTCATTCTTTTTCAAAATTTAGTGTGGGATTCACCAATAAAAGTGTCAGTTGTAGAGGTGAAGAGAGATGGAAATGGTGGTGCATTTTATCCGTTTAAGCGAGATACAATTGTTGATACTAGTGGTGCTACAATTACTGCTGTTCAAGGGCCTACGAATAGGATGATATTGATGGCTGTCGCTAGTTCTTTGGTGGAGACATGCAGTAGCATTGCTGGTGGGAGTTATAGAAGTAGAAATGAAGAAAAAGACAGCCAAATTATAGTCTAATTTGCAGCACGTGGCATTTCATTCTAAGTTGGAATTATTTAATGCAACCGTGCTCCCTGTCCCAGCTTGGGGACAGGGGCGCCACATCTTCAACCCTGTCCCCAAGCCGGGATAGGGGGCTTTATTTTATTTAATGACCACATGTCAAAGTGGATAAAATGACCACATGTCAAAGCCGTTATCCACGTAGGCAAATGGTATAAATGGAATTTACTTGATGAGTGATGGAGTTCAAGTTTACAAAGCTCAATGAGTAATTGAGTGCAAAGTAAGGCTTAGTGACTGAAACATGATGCTACGCAAAGTTGAGTGAGTGTTGAAATAATTAACTCCTATCATTTGCCACCGAATTTTGCATCATGTCACAACTTACTCGTCGAAATTACGAAAGCATACCAATGACCATTGAACTTTGATCCGTCATTCTCCATTACTCACTGGGTATATGCTGTTTCATTTGACGCCGATGTAGCCTCTCAACTCCTTTCACACGTTAAATGTTTCGCCAAATCTTCGCCACATCAGTGAAGGAGAAAATGTGTCTTTTACCGGGTGAAATCCATAATTTCCAAATCAATTTTCATACGACTCCATATTCTCAAAAATCATCGGTAGCCCTAAAATCGATCATTGCATTTCAACTGTGTTATAGTGCCAAACTCCGTGAAATTAGTAAATTTTGAAACCAAATATGCCCTCAAGGAAGTGCAGTAAAGGTAATTTTAATCCATTTCAGTTACCAATCTTCATGTTTGACTCTGTAATTTTTTAGTGTTAGCTATTTTCTCTATTTGAAAAATTGCAGCTGTTAAGTTCAAATCATGGCTTTGTTTCTGCCTTGGACGAATCTGTTGGAATTGGTT
>NC_036249.1:22272860-22277511 GCF_002742605.1 Olea europaea var. sylvestris | reverse complement strand
CAGAGCCGATCCTGTGTTTGATGGGCCTTGAGGCAAACGATGAAAATTAGGCTTCCCAGTGACAAAATTCAAAGGTGTATTATATGACTCACTGCTAACTTAAAAACCTAACATTAAAACAACAACGAAATATATTATAGAAACGATTTATATTATAAATCATCAAACCAAAAATTTCAAACAATTAGTTAAATACTATTCGTCTTGCTATTTTAGAGGCAAAAACATCAATCAAATTTGAATAACTTAGCTGCTCAACCATTTCTTTTTCTATTGATAAATAACCAATCCATTTAATTTTTCTTGTGACATAGTTGATCGGAGATAGGTCTTGATCAACTTCAATTTCGAGAAACTTCTTTCCATAGATGCAACTGTAACCGGTATGATTAACAAAATTTTGTAAGCAATATAAGCATTTGAGAAACAAACATTCAATGTCTTCAAATAGTGTAGCACTTCAATTGCTCTTGTTGCTTCATTTGGTAAATAAATCTTCAAAACTTGTAACTACGAACATAAATCATCTCCACTGATGTCCGAAAGCTCATAATGTTCAAGATATTTCTCAAGATTCATACAAGAGTTCAACAAACTTAATAAAGTTGCACTCCTTAACCTCTTCAAATTAAACGAAAATCTAAATATATCATCATATTGTTTGAATTGTTCAAATCGAGTCCTCAGAGAAGATAGAGCTTGATCAATTATAAAAACAAAGTACTCAACTCTAAATGATTCTTCTGCTGATTGCTTTTCCTCATTATTACAGTTTTCATCAAATTGCTTTTTTCTTGGAATTATGCGTTTTTCTGTAAATATAGCTTCAATTCCCATTTCTTTGCCTTTTTTGTCGTTTCATCCATGAAAATGGGAAATTCAATTTCTCTATAATCTTCAAGAAATGAAACAAGTCCTTGCAATAGGTCGATAGCATGATCAATATCCATGGATTCAGTTTGAAGAAATTTACTCACAATATTGACTGCATGTAACAACCTGTACCACATTACCATGCCAAGCAAGAACTCAAAATTCTGAAGTTCATGTGTTGCCAACGACTCGGCTTCACTATTTACTTTAGGATCTTCGTTAGTTTCTGCCAAATCAAGTAATGCTTCTCTTATCTGTGCAGTTTGCTCCATTATAGGCTTTACACTCTCAACATGACTTTCCCAACGTGTTTGTGACAACGGTTTCACTGTCAACCCTTTTACATTATCTTTAAAAATTTGCCATCGCTTGGTAGAAGATGAAAACGAAGTGTAGATGCGTTGTATCATTCCAAAAAAGGATACAGCTTTGGAACGACAATTCACCATATCACATAACGCTAAATTTAGACTATGAGCGTTACATGAAGTATAGAAAGCTCGGGGATTCATTTCATGTACTCTTCTTTGCACACCTTTGTGCGTCCCGCTCATGTTAGATTCGTTATCATATCCTTGCCCTCTAATGCCATCAATATCCAGAGCGAGTTTGATTAAAGCCTTTTGAAGCTTAGTTGCAAGTCCAAATCCTGTTGTGTCATCTACCTTCAAAAATTAAAGTCAATGTTCTTCAAATGTAGGTAAGTTTGCCAAATCATCTACAAATCGTACTATTAACGACATTTGCTCCTCATGACTTGCATCTGGAGTACAATCAAGTATGACTACGAAATATTTTGCACATCTAACTTTCTTGACAATTGCACTTCTCACCTCATTAGCCAACAACTGTATCAACTAATTTTAGATTTTTTTGCTAAGATACGTGTATTGAATCTCTTTTGCATTAGCCCATCGAAGGTGCACTTTCATTATTGGATCAAATTCACTAACCATTTTCACCATTTGTAAATATAGATCATTGTTCTCAACATTTAGCCTCTCATCATCTCCTCGAAATGGTAAGGTGTTTTTGGCAAGTCTTTTTACAATAGCAGCTATCCTTATTAATACATGCCTCCAATGTTCTCTTTCCATATCGATCAACAATTCAACGCTTTTATCAATTGTAGTTTTTGTTCGAAGCCTATTTTTTAATTCAATCCAACTAGTCATGCAACATAAATACTCTTCATTTCCTTCATGACTTTTAGTAGACCGATGCAAATTATGCTAATCTTTGAATCCATCGTTACCAAGTTGGCCAACTCTGGTAACATTTTTAGGTGTTTTAGACAACTTGCAACAAAAGCAAAAGATCTTGTCCATAGATATTGAATATACTAGCCATCTTCTATCAATTGTTTTCCCATTTCGTAGCAATCGCTTATATTGTGAAGAATCAAAATGTCTATTTGTACAATCTTTCGGAAACGAGATGTCATCAACTCTTTTTGGATCCCTTTCAACTAGTAATCCCTTGTTCTCTGATCAATGATTTTTCAATTCCCAGGATCATCCGAATTTAGAGAAAAGCAACCCTCTTCTTCCTTGTCATCTACTTCATTAACACATGTAGGTTTCATCACCTCTTCTTCCTTATCATCTACTACATTAACGTAGACAGGTTGACTCACTTCTTCATCCGTATCATCTATTTCATCAATACATGCGGGTTGAATCTCTACTTCATTCTCACTCAACGTACTCACATTGTTGCTTTTAAAGGACTTGTCAATATCCCTTGCTTGACTTTGAATTAATGAAATTTCATTTCGTTTCCTTTTTCTCTTTTGAGTACCAGACTCATATTTAGGAGGTATGGTGTATGAGTCTATATTTGATGCCCAATGATTAACCTAAAAAACAATTGCTAAATATCTCAAATCATCACACAGTTAGAGCTTTCAATATAGTTATTATGTGCGCCTGTGCAATTGTTGATCCTCTAATAATCAATCATATAAGCCAACAAGGCTTCAAACATTTTCAAAATTTCTTCAATAACAAGTTAAGACTAGCCATTGCTTACCTAACAAGTAGAATTTCGACGAAAACTGTGGAGACAAGACTCACAACTCCTGACCCTAAAACAAAAATTTCACATCAAACACTATTACAAATATTAACATGATCATCAAATTACACGCCAATACAAATATGAACATGATAGGAATATTGATCTCCATATTCAAATAAATATTATCGAATTATGGAATTGATTTTAAGATGAAAGAATATAAGGAAGTTCAGAATTCTAATGTTTATTGATGTCGTTCTTTATGATTACCATAGCTTTGAGCTTGATAGCAAAGGTCTTTGCATCTGTCTGTCCAGCCAGCTCAAGCAATGATAAAAATTCTTATAATTAACTGCTTTATCTATACATACCAGCCAGCTCAAGCTCGAAGTTCATAATAATATATGGATAAATCACAATCCTCAAAAACCTATTTTGGTTCATTAATCTGCTTGTATGTATATATGTATACATTTGTATTATGAGAGAGAGAGAGAGAGATTCCTAGGGTTGAAGTATAACATATCCCCTCATCGCCTTCAAGACTCGGAATGAAATCATCAACGAGCACATGTGGTTTCGAATTTCCTACCCCAATTTTTGTAGCCAAATGTTCTAACAGCTCTACATCAGATGGATCAAATTTTACACCAGCAGGGATCCCATACCATTCATTAATTATCTGAATAGAAAGAAAGTCTGAGTTAAATAAAACTTAAACTTTTACCTACAAACGAATTGATGACATCGAAGAGGAAAAAAAATTCTTTATTATTGGAACAGATGACTATGTTTATATATTATCTTCTTCTAGCATAACTCCCTCAATTCTCAATTTCTATTCCTGTTTTTAAAGGTATGGATTAAGCTTGATAGTTGATTTGAGATATTAAACTCTAAAATTGGCTTCACGAGAGAAATACCCACTGCTTAAGTATTAGAAAAGTGAGTTTAAATTGGCACAAGAATTTCAACTTACATCACTATACCCACTGCTTAAGTATGAGAAAAGTGAGTTTAAATTGGCACAAGAATTTCAACTTACATCACTATTGTCAATTCGATAGCGGCAATTTGGGCATTCACAACTATCTCCACAATCTTTGATTTGAAACGCATCAGCAAGAGTGGCATTTTTCACCTTTTTAGCAAATGCTCTTTGTTAGGCAATTTGTTGTCAAACAACCCCCCGAGCTATGATGTAACCTCGATTTTATTATCAATCGGTCTTGACCATATGATTGATTAGTATATCGACATAATTATCGAGACAACCCAATCCACATTCGTGTAGACCGTTCGAAGCAACCTATTGTTAATAGTGTTGCTTACGGTTCGTCCCATTTTCTTGGAAGACTATGTTATTAATTTGAAGCCCATTATCTTTGAGTCGAGCCTTGTCTGGTCCACTAAATAACCCTAATCTAACTTACTCTGTTTGGATATTTACTTGGCTTATATTCTTGTCTTTCTCTCAGCCTCAAATAGAAGAATGCCCAACCTCTCTTTGTGAGACTGACCTCTAAATTTTCATCTCTTCTCTGTGACCTTTGTGGTTAATTGCTAGTGGGCATATTATTGTACATCATCTTCCCAACCTATAGCAACCGAAAGTGGGGCGCCCTTCGTGGTGGTATTGGAGTTGTCTCAATCCTTGGTGGCGTCGACTAAATAGGTGAAACTGAGCCCGGTTTGAAGTTGGTGTTTGCTGGAAATCGGCCCTACACTCTGCCATCAATTAGCTAAAGTCCTGCATCAC
>NC_036249.1:22257937-22272324 GCF_002742605.1 Olea europaea var. sylvestris | reverse complement strand
CTTCAGATGGAGACGGGAAGCGTTTGCCAATTGGGAGAAAATGGATTTCAATTGGGCATTTGGGGAAAATTGGATAATGGATCGGGTTTAGTGGATTACAGGTGGGCTTGAGCTTGAGAGTTTTATGTTACTCTTGGCTGGGCCTGGGCTGCCATTACTCAAAAAGGGGAAAAAAAAAAAAAGGCCAACAAAATGAGGGCCCCTTGGATTTTGGGCCTGAGGCGCAAGCCTCATCCGCCTGGCCTCAGAACCGGGCCTGACTCTCAGCCTAAGTATCTAGTGGCGGATCCAGGAAAAAATTCAATACGGGCTAATACGTATAAAAAAAATATTGCACATAAAAAAAAATATTTTACTTAAATTTTTTTTAACGGATATTTGGGACGAAGGGACGGGCTGGGTTGTGGACGGCCTGTAGCACAACCCAACCCGTCCCTGGATCTGCCCATGTAAGTATCGAATTGAAGATTTGTCTCGTGTCTTGAAGAATTTGGTTCAAATAACCGAACAAGAAGAGGTGGAAATCCTATGCAATATTACAATCCACTAGTGTGAAGATTATATAGAAGAGAACGGGAAATGTTATCGTATTCATCTAGTTGGACCAATATTGTTGTATTCGTCAAGCTTTTTTAATTACGTTGTTGTATGCATTTATTATAAAGTTTGAACATTGTAGACTTTAAATTTATGTTATATAATATTCGTGTGTTTGTAATTTGAAAATATATGTTTTGTTTGTCCAACCTGTGTACATGGCAATCCATCTCTCTATACATGGCATGCCAACGCTATACGTTCTATGTTTTAGGTATGAAGGGATTGAAATTACGTGGGTTACTTTTGGAAATAGTATGTGAAGACAGATTTTGTTTCTTAATAAAATAAAAACATGAAAGGAAATCCTAGCCTTGTCTTTGCTCATATGAATGTTAAATTGCCTTTGGTAAAATTCAAATTTCAATCACTGAATTCCAGGCAAAGAAACGTGAAATTAAGTAATGAGGTTCAGTTTCCATCCGCAGTCAAACTAATGAAGTGAAAAACTTTAGCCAATCAAGTGAAAAATGCCAATTAAAATAACCTCAGAAAGTATTAAATGCAAACAAATCTCATAAATAATTATACTATAGTTTGTAAAAATTTGTAGTTTTTCCACCGTTCACAAGACTACCTCATTAGCTAATTATAAAGAGAATTTTTTTACACTTCAAATTTAATTGTAAATTTTGCCTGTATTGAAAATTTTTTCTGGCTCTGCCCCTAGACCCAAGGGGTTCCCATAGGGTCACTTGACCCTCCAGTTTTTTCAACTTTTTTTTGTCTTAGTTTTCGAACTCACTATAGAATATCAGACGAAGTTGAAATATTACATTTTAAATATCATTTTGAAGTACTTACGGTACAATATTTCACGTAATTAATGGTGTGCAAAATGGCTAATCGTAGCAAATGTTACGACGTGTTAAAGTAGGCCATTCCAAACTAATATTTCGAAAATTTCGATAACAAATTAACTTTAAAGTTTTTTTGATGATTATACACTAGTCGTATTCATAAATCTTCTATATCCTCTGAAAACTCATTTCGAGAATTATATCATAAATATATCAAATGATCTAAATGAATATCGAAAATAGTTAAACGTACGTCAAACATGTATGCCAAAAAAAGATGTATAACTCGTAAAAAAAAATCAATTATTTTATTAATGTTTATTTCCACAATAAATTTTTCAATATAATAGATATCATTTTATTAGGAAATTTTATGTGGTATGACGTCAAATTTTATTTTTTTGACGTAAAAATTCTTAATAAAATTTTTATTACTTCATAGGAGTTATAAATTGTTGTACTACTTTTTTATCTTGATTATTTTTATACTTGAAAAAAATTTATATACAAAAAAATCAATCATTTTTTAGGATTTTTTTTAAATTATTGTTACATTTTTCTCTTGATCAATTAATTTTTTTAAATGACGACAAAAATTTTATTAGGAAATTTATTAGATTATTTTAAAAAAAATTAATTTTGTTTTCTGTTACGTCTATGAATTATCACTCCATATTGAACCATCTTATTGGACTGAGCTAGGCCCAATAGTGTTGGGCCCCAAAGTCGAGGCTCTAAGAAGTCTAGCCGAGGCGCCACCGAGGCCATAAAAAGTCTAGTCGAAGCACTTGCCGAAGTGCCTATTACTTTGCTCACCTCATATTGGACTCGGACTTAGGCTCGTTAACCCGCTTGGGCCATTTCACATCCATTTCTTTATATATATGGATTCAACTCACACAATCAAGGTATGTTCCACACTCTCTAGTGAACTCCCCAATTTTCATAATATTGCACTCTATTTATCTATTTTCGTCTGGCTATTGACTGGACCATCGGAGTGCAAACGATCGTTGGACATTTTTCTCGTCCGACTACCTTTGCCTCTTGGTGGGATGCTACATGCGTAGGTTTCAAGGGGACGAAGCCGGAGATCTGTTGGCGCGGTCCGTGTGAAACGCTACATTAATCATGTTATACCACATACCTAAAGGTCGCCAAAAATTGAAAAATTTTCGGGCTGCAGTGTTCTACCAAAAGAGAGAAGGCAGCAACGTTTCTAAAAACAATTTTATTTCTGCGGAAGACATCATCAACCGGAGAAGAGACATTTGAAAAGAGGTGATGGTTTTTACTGATGGAAATGTTTCTTTTGGTCTTTACAGTAGACAAGGTCCAGGAATATCACCTCATCTCTTCTACAAAAGATTCTGCCTTTATCTTTCAGACGCACAAAATCACGAGTCAAAATGAGAAAAATATCAAGCCTCCTAAACGCTCCATACATGAACTCTTATTGCTCCAAAATTTTTATATTATATAGCTATTTTCCACAAAAACCATCGACTGGAACCTCCAAAAATGAGATTACCATGAAACTGGTGAATTCTCACTATTACATTTATGAGACCAGGGAAGAAAACAAAGAAATCGCAGGCAAATATTTTGCATTCCTTCACTCTAAAAGGGAAACCCACCAATCTTTGATTCTATTATCAATCCAGAGAAGAAGAGAAAGAGTAGCAAATATTTCGGAAGACGCCATTGTCTCCAGCAACGAAAGTCAAGGCAAACACGTACAAACCAAGCTCCGGCGAACAAGGCTAGTCCTGTGATCATAGGGGCCTGAGTCGAACTCTATATTTTGGGCCCCCAAAATCAACGTAAATCAA
This sequence comes from Olea europaea var. sylvestris, assembly GCF_002742605.1. Classification (NCBI taxonomy): domain Eukaryota; kingdom Viridiplantae; phylum Streptophyta; class Magnoliopsida; order Lamiales; family Oleaceae; genus Olea; species Olea europaea. The sequence goes on along the minus strand of NC_036249.1, from coordinate 22,269,095 downwards.
AATCCAACGGTGTACTATACAATCAATTGCTAACTTAAAACTTAACGTAAAAGATATTTACAAAATATATCAATTATGAGAGGATTCTCTTACGTTAATTAGTGGGTTTTACCAAACAAAAAAAAAAAAAAAAAGGAAAAAAATAAATTTGGACCCCCTTGAAGAGCTGGGCCTGAGGCAACGACCTATTGAGTCTATGCTCAGGTTCGGCTCTGCCGGCGAAGACCATCTAGACAGTCGTGATGTATGGGTCTTGTTTTGATCCATCAATTGGCACAACATTTAACCCCTGTTTGATTCTCGTTACTTGGTAATGAAAATGAGTAGAATAGTATTTTTTTGAAAAATGAGTGGTTGAAAAAGAGGAGAATTTTTTTGATTTACGTGTAATATTATTTTATGGACGATTGTATGGTTGAAAATAGGAGAGAGAAAAATAGAATGTAATGTAATATAATCTAATGGGGGCCAAACGAGGGCTTAATGTGACAGTGACAAGAAGATGGTGGCATATTCAAATGAATTTGGTGGCTTATTACAGATTTGTTCCAGATTTCTTACTGGCAATTAAAGTAGGTTGTGAAGGTACACAAAAACTATTTTGTCAATCATAATTCAGAAGACGTTTTTGGACTTCTAGTTGGGTTTGGTCATATATTTTTACCAAGCCCAATACTTCTTGCTGGATAAAAAATTTGGGAAAATTTCATAACTAAGAAATTAATTATGTCACATTTCAAAAACAAGAAAATAAGTTTCAAATTTTTAAAATCAGATTTTCATTAAAAATTATTTATAATTTAATTAGTTAATTAATTATTTTATTAATTAAATATATTTAGGTCACGGATCTATATAATTTGGTCACAAATTAACAAAATAATTAGTTACTTATTATTTTTTGGTCACAAATCAAAAATTTTATGTCACAAATTTTTTTACGATCACAATTTAAAAATTTTGTAAGTCACAGTTTGTTTATTGGTCACAAATCCAAAAATAATTAATCATAGATTAATTTTGAGTCACGACTTATCATATTATTGGTCACAACTTATTTTTCGATCACAAATACAAATTTTATAGGTCACATATTATTTTTCGATCACGAATCAAAAAATTTATAGGTTACAGATTAATTTTTCGATCACAACTCAATAAATTATAAGTCACAAACACAAATTTTATAGGTCACATATTATTTTTCGATCACGAATCAAAAATTTTATGGGTCACAGATACTATTATTGGTCACAAATTTTTGGTAAGTCACAAATTCAAAATTCTATAGGTCCCAAATTATTGATCGGTCACAGATCAAAAATTTCATAGGTCGCAATTCATTGATTGATCATAGATCAAAATTTTTATTGGTCACAACGCATTTGTCAGTCACAAATCAAAAATTTCATAGGTCACAATTCATTAATTGGTCACAAAATCAAATTTTTTATTGGCCACATTTAATTTGTTAGTCACAAATCAAAAATCTCATAGGTCACAATTAATTGATCGTTCACAAAATCAAATTTTTTACGGTCACAAATCAAAAATTTCATAAGTCACAATTCATTGATTGATTACAAAATCAAAATTTTTATTGGTTACAACTTAATAAATTATGGTCACAATTGCATTTTTTAGGTTACATGTTATTATTAGACACAAATTACTGGTCACAAACACCCCCACATCCCATCTACCTTGACCACCACCCACCACGACAACTGTCACATTAACCACACCACCACCACACGCCAAACTCCGAAACCAACAATCTCCACTGTCGCCAAAAACCACCACTGCCACCAAACACACTAACAATGCCCAATTCACAACCTCACCAACACCACCCAAGCATAATTTTTCAACTAGTTCCACCCACCAGAACCATCACCACTTCAACACATCGCAGAACACCAACATGCCACAATCACCACGACCACCACCGTCAATCTTCATCGCCAACGCCAAAATATGTAAGCAGCCACCACCACCACCCAAATATCACCAAAAAATAACACAGACAACAACTCAATCCAAAGCCATTCCGACCTTCACCACCACAACGAAAACCACCACCACCGTAGCCACTACCACCACCATATGATCGTAGCCACCACCACAACCCACAACACAGCAATAAACCACGGTCTCATCTCAAAAGATCTCCTCCTCTTCTTGTAGATCTTACAGATCTGCTTCACGAATCATGAGGTACATCACGGCACCATCACCACCACTTCACCGTCACGACAAACCAGCTATAGAACTCTACAAAGTCACCACACCACAACAACAAATCCACCACAGCACCATAGCCATTACAACTGTCACAGTCGATCCATAGCTATAACCATCGGTGACGGCGACAGATCGCTGTGATGCACGGTGGTGTATTCCAGATCACTGCCGAAGTAGATGAGCCAACAGATCTCTGCTAGTCACTGATGGGAACGCCGTGCCGCGCCTCAACTCCATCGATTAGAAGGGTGGTTGCGCCTCCGACGTCAAAATTGTGCTTCCGGGAAAGGTTGAGGGAGAGAAGGAGACGGCGATTTTCTTTTTAATCAGGGAGACGATGATTTTCTTTTTAGGATAGAATGGAGAAATGTGAGAGAGAGTTAGGGTTTGTAAGTAATGATATTTATTTTATAGAAATATTAATTAAAATAAAATTTCTGATTTTTGAATTGTTAAACTTGCCATCTGATTTTAGAATGTTGAATTTTTTATGTATGGTTTTGTGTAATTTCCACAAAAAATTTTTAGGCCCTATAAAATTGGAAGGCCTCTTTTTATGTTCTACTTTTAGATTGAGCGGGTTGGGCCTATTATTTGTTTTCCAAGATACAATTAAATGCGAATGGACTGTTTTGTTGGGCTGCCGCAAATTTATACACTCCTAATTACAAAGTTTGTTTGGGCTGTTGCTTCTATTTGATTTGGCTGGACATTGATTAGGCTTGTTGGAATTTATTCATGCTTCTAGATTTATTTTCCATTCACCAAGTTTATAAGACATTTGGCCAGGTCAATGGATTTATTATGCTTTCCCGGCTTCAACTTTTCATTCTCCAACAAGCCTTGGAAACATCAATTATTATCAGAATCATCAAGCCCAAGTTATTAAGAAAATACGTGCCTTTGTGGAATTCTCTATCACCATTTGTTAATATGACATCTATTACTTCGTTGGGCTATTTTGTTGCTTTAGGGGATATTTTTTAATTTGGTATTGATATTCTTGTTGAAATTGTTGCGTTGGATTGGGAAGTGATTCCTTGGTTTGTCAATTGTCATGGAAACAGGCATCTCCTAAAATTCGGGACCAATCAGTCTCATGGCCTTTAATTGATAAACGTTGAGATATGTTTGTATAGCTCAGCCCCTGTTTACAGCCATTAAGGAGCTCAAACATCATCTCCATTTGCAAAGAGAACACCGGGAAATATCGATCACATTGAGAAGGATTTCATCTTGCTTGATAAGTTGTCAGTGTGAATTCTGATTACATCATGTGATCTTTAAAGTGGTATGTTGATGGGCTACAAATCTCGATCATGCCAAAGAGATTATTTTTGCAATGCACGCTAAGTGTCTGATAAATTACTTAGTTTGGATTTCTCTTAAATAAGGCACTTTTGATCATCTCTATTAATATTCAAGGCCAGCCCATAAGTCCTCGCTCATCAAAGCTAGCTTGTGGCTTTCTTATTTATTAAATGCGAGCTCAAGCTCATGAATTTCTTTTTACCATATGCAGCGTTTTGGAGACCTCGTTCCTTGAATAAAGGAAGAGGCGATATATCTATTAAAGTCCTTGTTCCTTGAATAAAGGAAGAGGCATATCTTTTGGAATCTTTGTTCCTTGAAAAAGGAAGAGGCTAATGGTCAGATGTGTTAGCCCTTGCAAAAGGAGCCTTTCCTGGCCCTATTCGCGGGATGTTTATTCCCTGCCTCACCAGATGTTTATCCCTGGCTTCGCGAGATATCTTTTCCTCGCCTCACTATCGTTGAGCTTGGCTCTAAGTCCTCGTCATTCCGAGGCAAGCTACTAAGACTCTGATAGTTCGACAATTATATGCGGGATGTCTATTCTCCGCTTTGCCAGATGCTTATCCCTGGCTCAGCGAGTTTTATTTCTTGCCTCACTATCGTTGAGCTTGGCTTTAAGTCCTCATCATTCCGAGGCAAGCTACTAAGACTCCGATAGTTCGACAGTTATATGCGGGACGTCTATTCCCCGCTTCGCTAGATGCTTACCCTTGGCTCAGTAAGACTATTCCTCGCCTCACTATCGTTGAGCTTGGCTCTAAGCCTCATCATTCCGAGGCAAGCCACTAAGACTTTGATAGTTCGACAGTTATATGCAGGACGTCTATTCCCCGCTTCGCCAGATGCTTATCCCTGGCTCAGCGAGTCTATTCCTCGCCTCACTATCGTTGAGCTTGGCTTTAAGTCCTCATCATTCCGAGGCAAGCCACTAAGACTCCGATATTTCGACAGTTATATGCAGGACGTCTATTTCCCACTTCGCCAGATACTTATCCTTGGCTCAACAAGACTATTCCTCGCCTCACAATCGTTGAGCTTGACTCTAAGTCCTCGTCATTCTGACGCAAGCCACTAAGACTCCGATAGTTCGACACTTTGCCAGATGTTTATCCCTAGCTTCGCGAGATGTGTTCTCCTCGCTTCACAATCGTCGACTAGAGTTCTAAGTCCCCTACATTCTGAGGCTGCTTATGGCTCCGATAGTTCGACTTACTTAGGGGACATCTTTCCCCTACCTCACCAGATGTCCTCAGCTATACAAAGTTTAGATGCACCTGACGCGGAGTCCCCAGTGAGTCATCGCCTTGGTCGTTGAGTTCTCTCGTAAGCTTTACAAAGCTTTAGCCATCTTCCAATGCGTTGTCCCCTGTGGGTCAGCGCACCGATGGCAGATGAGCTCGAAGCTTAGACACACTTGACGCGGAGTTCTCTGTGGGTCATCGCCTTGGTGGCTACGTTCTCTCCTAAGCTTTACAAAGCTTTAGCCGTCTCCCAACGCGTCGTCCCTTGTGGGTCAGCGCATTGGTGGCAGATGAGCTCCTTCCTCAAGCAGCATCAAAGCTTCAATGCTTCAGTCGAAGATGTGTCCCGACCTTCAGCTTCACAAGCTTCAGCATCTCCCATGCATCGTCTTATGAGTTAGCGCTTTGGTAGAGACAGTTGAGCCTACAACAGCAGCATCAACCATACACTCAGCTGATCTTAAAAAGTTAACTGTCGATATACATTAGTGTGTTTCAATATCAATACAGTTACTTATATTCAGTTCAGAGCAAAGCCTCTACTACTACAATCAGAGCATTACCTTTGCGTCCAACGTATCGCCCCTATCGCCTATGCTGCTTACATTCAGAGTATCGTCTCTACATCAACTTCATCACAGTAGCTTACATTTCAAGTCCGATCCGCATATAAATAATATGACTCGGACTTGGGGGGCATATTACTGCTAACATACGCATCACATTACTATTTCCAAGCATGAATGACATATTACTGCTAGCATGTCATATATTATTTTCATCACAGCTAGTACGTATGTCGTGTTATCATCATTTTCATTTTATTGTCAACCTCATCTTACTTGCTTCACTATAGCATTACTGATACACAGAGCTGTACGAGCACATGATTTACTATAATGCATGACAGACCCTCTTCACATATCTTAGAGGAATGTGATATGTTACACCTTATAGCTATGAGCATTTGAAGGGGCAAATGGACCCCAAATTTATATATGTGTTGTGGATATATTATATTGTATTACAGGATTGGTTTAGTCCATATTATAGAGGAGATGCTGCCGAAATTTCGAAAAAATATATATAGTATATCGTTCGAGGCAATTCGTAAGTCCTCGCTTATTCTAACTCGCACTCATTTTCTGAGGCAGTTCGTAAGTCCTCACTTATTGGAGCTACCCATCTTTCTGAGGCAATCTGTAAGACCTCGCCTACTTGAGAGTTTATATTTCAAGTCCGACCCGCATATAAATAATACGACTCGGATTTGGGGGGCTACTGTTGCGCCTATAAATTATCACTTCATATTGGGCCATCTTATTGGACCCGAGCTGGGCCCATTAGTGTCGGGCCCCAAAGTCGAAGCTCTAAGAAGTCTAGCCGAGGCACCATCGAGGCTCTAAAAAGTCCAACCGAAGCACTTGTCGAAGTGCCTATTACTTTGTTCACCTTATATTGGGCTCGGACTTAGGCCCGTTAACTCGCTTGGCCCATTTCACATCCATTTCTCTATATATATGGATTCAACTCACATAATCAAGGTATGTTCCACACTCTCTAGCCAATTCCCCAATTTCCATAATATTGCACTCTATATACCTATTTTTGTCCGGCCGTTGACTTGACCGTCGAAGTGCAAACAGTCGTCGGACCTTTTTCTCGTCCGGCCACCTTTGCCTCTTGACGGGTGCTGCATGCGCAGGTTTCGAGGGGACGAGGCTGGAGATCTGTTGGCACCATTTTTGGATGTCAACATTTTTCATTTTTGTAAAAATGAGAATGAAAAATATGGTCGTTATGGGCCCTACACAAGAGTTATAAATTCAAATTTGATGACTTGATATGATGAATAAAAGTTATATTTTTTATTTTAATGGGAAAGAATGGGAAACAAATAGGAGTATAATTCCCATAATTTCCTCAAAATCGTAACCTTGAAAAAGAAGGAAACTGGAAAAGCCAAAAAGGACAAAAAGTTTCAGCACACATTTCCCATGAACAATAACACTGAATTCATGAAATCGTTTGTTGCTGTCGGCTATTCCCTGTGAGTTATGTTTCTGCTAATGTGGACAGCTTCGTGCGTCATCGTTTTTGTGCCTTTGCCGCTATCATTTTGGCATATTCCGCATATCCCATGTCATGCAATTCGTTCGCTATATCGTCGAAGTTCATTTACATAATTCGTTAGAACATCAAGAAGAACCGACTTTCTGCCCATTGTTGCCGCCGGAACAGATTTCACACCGCCTGACCGTGCTTTATGCGACACCATGGAGGTTGGAATCAATGGCAAATTCAGGATCTTGAGTCAATATGGACGACCGTTGACCGTCGACTGTCGGCCCAATAAAATATTACAAGCTCGTTTGATGCCTTTTTTCTGGGTGCAAAAAATGCATTTTAGAGTAATGATTTGATGGAAAATATGCGGTTAAAAATAAGAAAAATTTTGAATTTGCGTGTAATATTATTTTATTGAATAATATATGGTTGAAAATAAAAGAGAGAAACATATTCTAAAATAAATGTGAATCAAACAAGACCAAAAACTTAAATATAATAATTATTTTGTTGAAATTGAATATATATAATTTTGTTATAAGAATAAACCATATTCATCAAATGACATTGTTGCCAAATTTTATATAATTCAAATGAAGAGTACGGGTTCAAATATTTACTATTACATTAAAACACGCTGAGATCTAATATATATAAGTTTGTTAAATCTATTGTCACAATTCAACAAGTGGCATAATGGTCAAACCTTTAGTAATTCTAACAAGAGCTCCAGAATTAAATTCCCTCCTCCTCATTCCATTAATTTTTGGTCAAATTGTAGAACTAAAAAAATTGGTTGATAAAGGATTCAAACCTGGGACCTGCAAGATGTAAAAAGTAAAAACCAACACTAACCAACTTGGCCAGAAGTAACATTTGAATGGAAATTCAATTATCAAAAATATAACCTAAAAAATATATCTATTGTCAACAAAAAAAATGGTTGTTGGCAGATCTAGCACGCGCAGCCGTGGGTGCTTGTCAGGTGCTAAATCAGTGAAATAAATTGGAAAGTTTGTTCTTCCATGGCATTATGTGCCAACAATGCTCCCTCGCAAATGTCTGTGACCATTTTACCCTGTCAAGTGCACACATTAATGGATCAAAAAGTTAAGCAAACATAGGAGTTGCTCCAATGTCTAAACCAACCAAAAAAACCTCGAATGATGCTTGTTGTACACCATACTTGAGCCGCCTCACACGAGGGGACTCACTATTAATAAAAAAGTAATGGATCCCCTCGTGTGTGAGAGGTGTACACCCATCTTAATCAGGGTGTGCAGTTGTAGTTGGGAGTTGTGCTATGGGTACATTATGGACACCATAATGTACCTATAGCACAATTCATTGTGGGTTAGAGGCTGTGAGGAAGATTTCTTCGGTAGGCACGGGGATGGTTGTAAATGGGTTGTCATATACAAACTGAATGATTGAATTGAAGTTGAAATCAGTAGTTTGATTTTGTTGTGTAACTGAGATGGCTATGAAAAAAATGAATAATTCTTGGTGTCCCTAATGTACACCAAGAATTATTCAACCCACAATAATAGTACAAAAAAAGGTGTTTCGAAATTACCTTCAAATGGTCCATCCATGCGCAAGCCAACGATTCATTGCTGAAATGTAATGGATGGGACTTCTTCACGCTAGGGTGGGCTGTCAACAATGGCGAGATGGAGCTTGAATACTTGATTTTCTTGATTTGGGGCTTAGGGTTTCAAATTGTCAACTTGATTTCATGATTTTAGGGGTTTTGGGAAGATGGAGTCATAATTTCTGATTTGGGAGATAGGTTGAAATTGTTTGATGTTTATGGTTTCATTCAATTTGTAGAAGATACATTTTCTCACAGATGTCAAAGGCGTGTTTGGTTGAGTCTGATGTGGCGAAACATTTAAGATGTGGAAAGAGTTAACAAGCCACATCAGATTTTCATCCTTTATGTCAGCGTCAACTGAAATGCCATCCATTCGGTGAGTAATGGAGAATGATGGATCAAGTGCAAAGTTCGATGCCTAATGAAACATTTAACTCATGTACCGAAAAAGGATACTACATAACCCTCCTGTGGTCTCTCTCTGTCTCATGCTCACTTTGTGTAACATCTCGAAAATTTTAGAATAAAATTATCTATATTATTTGTTAGATCGTTATATTTTCAAAAGTTGAGGGATTAAGTTAAAATATATATTTTAAATTCTTATATTTTGGGTCAAATATGTGAATTTTGATAGAGCAGTGATAAGTATATCAATATTATACTCGTTAAATAGCTCGTATTTAATTATGCATTTTAGGCTCGCGAAAGTGAATTTAGATAAGTTAAGCACAAGATATTGCAATTCTAAGAATGTAAGTTTTGTTATTAATTAAGTTGTTAAGGGTTTTGGGCAGCCACGCGTAGGTAGTAATCTTAATTAGGTTAGGATATAGTTTAATATTAATCCTATTTTCATTATATAAACTATTTCTTATCCATATAATTAGATTTTGATAAACATGGATGAAGTACATCAATATTGGATTCATTTTAAAGCTTGTAATTAATTATAACTCTTCGACTCGAGAAAAAGTTGATTCGAATAAACCATCACCAAGATATTACAGTTTGAATAAATCACTAAAAACTAGGATTTCAACTTAATTAGACTTGGATTTAATTGTGGCTGCTGCCACGTGTAGTAGGTAATGTGATTTTATTATTATATTTACTTGTTTTTGATTTTGAGATTGTCCAAGAATTGGCTCCACGTGTTAGATAGAGATAGTGGATTTTTGTGGTTGATAATGATATAGTACAATCTTGAATAAATCTTTTGCATAGTACACGTCACTTGTGATTTGGCTCTTCAAATCAATTGTTTGTTTAAAATAAAACTTATCAACCCCTATCACCTACACCTCTATATAGAGGCACGATAGAAAAGCTTTTACACACACAAGTTCTTATACAAAAAAAAAGGTTGAACCCCAACCTTAGGGGCCCCCACCGACCCTGTCCTGGGCCATCGTGGAGGAGGTAAATCGCAGGATGTGCCTCCCAGGAGCCAGGGTGGAGAGCACATGGATAGGCCAAGGCTGTTAACCCATATGGTAACTCCCGCTTGCAACAAAGCCAATTCCACCTTGCGAGGAATCGAACTCTGCACACTGCCGCGCTGAGCCCTATCCGCCCTCCCCTTTGCCACTGGGAGATATGCCCTGGGGGCCACACAAGTTCTTATACCCTCATACGGCAGGGAGGGAGGGAGAGAGAGAGAGAGAGAATAACGTTTGAAATCAGGAAGTTATATGCCTCAAATATTACTACCAATAGATAATCTTTCACCAAAGCAGGGAAAAGAATTTGAACGTACATTCAGATTTTTATATTTTTTAAACGAGATAAGATATATATGTGCAAGTTGTTTTCATTTATATATGATTTTATATGCCATTAAATATGCATGGATTGCTAATGGACTTTCGAGTTCTAGAAAAAGAGATATGAAATTCCTACGGGGATTTAGGAGGATCTAAGATGGGTGTGTGGCTTGGTCAGTTTGCAAAACGCGATTATAGGTGGTGAATTGGTGGGATGCCATTATTCCACCAATCTCAGGACGTAATCCCAGTTCGAACCTCCTTGCTTTCTTTGCTTCAATATCCACTAGGTGTGGTACATACCTTGAGAGTTGTTCGAATTTTCTTTCATATTCTTCAAGCTTCATCTTTTCTTGCTTAAGTTGAAGGAACTTTGTCTCCTTTCGATCCCTCGAGGCTTGCGGAAAGTATTTTCCCATCACTTCCTCCTTAAATTGCGTCCAAGGCAGAGCATGTTATTGTGCTTCTGTTCTAGTGTGAGATGCTGACTCCGACCAATGGCCTGCTGCGTCAACCAACATAAATTTTGCACATAACAACTTTTGAGCATCAGTGCAAGATAGACGTTTGAAGATTCGCTACATTCCTCTTATCCATTCTTCAGCTGCTAGTGGGTCTGTCTTGTTATCGAAGGTTGGGGGTTTGAAGCGACGGAACTGTTCCACGATTGAGTTGGTGTTGTTAGCGTTTGTACCATGGGGACCACTCTGTACTTGTTGCCTACCCAAATCTTGTACTGCCCTTAGCAAATACATGATGATCGTAGCTTAGTTTTGTTGTTGTCTTGACATTTTCTTAACACAAATAAAATTTTAATTTAGGAACATTTGATAATCTAATATTAAACTTTATAATAATGAAGAAATATAAATTTCCAAATCCTTACATATAGTAAATTTGCTCTTCAAAAAAAATCAAATAACTAAATA
>NC_036249.1:22251342-22255989 GCF_002742605.1 Olea europaea var. sylvestris | reverse complement strand
TTGAGGGACTAAGTTAAAATATATTTTAAATTCTTATATTTCGGGTCAAATATGTGAATTTTGATAGAGCAGTGATAAGTATACTAATATTATACTCGTTAAATAGCTCGTATTTAATCTTGCATTTTAGGCTCGAGAAAGTGAATTTAGATAAGTTAAGCACAAGATATTGGAATTCTAAGAATGTAAGTTTTGTTATTAATTAAGTTGTTAAGGGACATTAAGTTCACATTTTTGGGCAGCCTTGTGTAGGTGGTAATCTTAATTAGGTTAGGATATAGTTTAATATTAATCCTATTTTCATTATATAAACTATTTCTTATCCAAATAATTAGATTTTGATAAACATGGATGAAGTACATCAATATTGGATTCATTTTAAAGCTTGTAATTAATTATAACTCTTCGACTCGAGAAAAAGTTGATTCGAATAAACCATCACCAAGATATTACAGTTTGAATAAATCACTAAAAACTAGGATTTCAACTTAATTAGACTTGGATTTAATTGTGGCTGCTGCCACGTGTAGTAGGTAATGTGATTTTATTATTATATTTACTTGTTTTTGATTTTGAGATTGTCCAAGAATTGGCTCCACGTGTTAGATAGAGATAGTGGATTTTTGTGGTTGATAATGATATAGTACAATCTTGAATAATGATATAAGTTTGATTTTCTCTGAAAGAATTAAATGTTATTGAATTAGTTAGTTGAGTATGTTTATTTTAAAGATACGATTATCATGTTTTAAGTTAAATTTGTGAAGGTTTCAGTTATTTATTTATTGAAAAATTTTATTTTCATAGTTCCCCATTCTAAATAAAGAAACGTGAATTTTTGTAACGTTCCGAAGTTTATACAAATTTTGGGGCATTACACCGTGTGTGAAGTTCTTATATATAGACAGCTAGTCCTTGATTTCGCCGTCAATGGCGGCCCCGGAGACTCCACAAACATCGACTCTTCGTCACGCATTTGGAAATGTAGTATCATTCTTCATCCTGTTACTCACCAGTATCTTAGCTTTCTCGATTCGTCTTTTCTCTGTAAAAATTCTTTCTTTTTTCAATATCTATACATTGAAATGCAATTTCGGTTTGGTTTTTGGATTCAAGGTCAATGATTGATTTGTGTTTTTTCTGGAATCTGGATTTGTAGTAATGACTTGTTTGTTCATTGATTATTATTTCTGTCTTGCAAGTTCAAAAGTAATAGGGCTTAAATACGATATGCAGGAAAAGGAATTCTTAATTACAATTGAAGGATGACACTAAATAGCCACCGTACAAAATCTTTACAAAAGGAAAAACAACCTATACATGGAAATTAATTAAATATATCAATCCTAGTGTAATATATATATATATATACAACCGGGAATAGAAAAATCAATCAAGCCTAAGAATGGAAAGAATAATTTTGTTAATCTTCAACACTCCCCCTCAAGTTGGTGCATAGATATCACACATGCCCAACTTGTACAAAATCTTTACAAAAGGAAAAAATAACCTATACATGGAAACTAATTAAATATATCAATCCTAGTGTAATATATATATATATACAACCAGGAATGGAAAAATCAATCAAGCCTTCAACACTCCCCCTCAAGTTGGTGCATAGATATCACACATGCCGAACTTGTCGAGAATATTATTAAATGCTTGGCTTGGTAATGCTTTAGTGAGCACATCTGCAAGCTGGTCTTGGGATCGGACATGGGGCACTTCAATAATCTTTGCCTCTAATTTTTCCTTGATGAAGTGTCAATCAACTTCAACATGTTTGGTTCGATCATATTGGACCAGATTGTGAGCAATATCACATGCTGCCTTGTTATCACAATATAACTTCATAGGGCGAATTTGCTCAATACATAAATCCTGCATCAAGTTTCTTATCCATAATAACTCACATATTGCTTTTGTCATTCCTCTGTATTCAGACTCAGCACTAGATAAGGCCACTACATTCTGTTTCTTGCTTCGCCAAGTAACTAGGTTTCCACATACAAATGTGAAATACCCAGATGTAGAACGTCTTTTTTCAATTGATCCAGCCCAGTCTGCATCAGTGTACCCTTCAATATCCAAGGTATCTCCTTTGGTAAAAATGATACCCTTCCCAGGAGACGATTTCAAGTAGCGCAAGATGTGAGTGACTGCATTCATATGCTCTTCACTTGGAGAGTGCATAAACTGACTGACAACACTTAACGCGTAAGCCAAATCAGGACGCGTATGTGCAAGATACATTAACCTCCCAACTAATCTCTGATGGCGTTCCTTATTTGTAGGAATTTGGTTGGGATATATTCCTAGTTTCAAATTCTCTTCCATAGGCGTGCAAACTGGGCTACATGCTGTCATACCTGTTTGCTTCAATAAATCCAAGGTATATTTTTGTTGGGATAGAAATATACATTTCTTTGATCTGGACATTTCAATCCCAAGAAAGTATTTCAGCTGACCGAGATCTTTCATTTCGAACTCACGAGAAAGGTAGTTCTGCAGTGCCTTCTTTTCCTCCGAATCATTTCCTTACTATCATATCATCAACATACACGATCAAAGCAGTGATCTTTCCTTTGTTATGTTTCAAGAATAGAGTATGATCTGAATTGCTTTGTTTGTATCCAAAAGCCTTTATAGCCCCTGTAAATCTTCCAAACCACGATCTAGGGGACTGCTTCAAGCCATATAGGGCCTTTTTCAATTTACAAACTGGTCTGCAAGATTTAGTTTATACATTAATCCAGGGGGCAATTCCATATATACTTATTCCTGTAGTTCTCCATGCAGAAAAGCATTTTTTACATCAAATTGGTGTAGGGGCCAGTCCAAATTCGCGGCAAGAGACAGAAGGATGCAGACAGTGTTGATCTTGGCTACTAGTGCAAATGTCTCCATATAATCAATTCCATATGTTTGTGTGTATCCTTTAGCAACAAGTCTTGCTTTGAAGCGTTCAACTGTGCCATCTACTTTATGTTTAATGGTGTAGACCCAACAACATCCAACTGGCCTTTTTCCGTTAGGTAAGTCAACAACTTCCCATGTTGAATTCTTTTGGAGGGACCTCATTTCTTCATTCATTGCTTCCTTCCATCTAAGATTATTTAATGCCTTCTGCACACTAATAGGAATAGATACAGCAGATAATTGATTTACAAAGGATTCATTTTCCTTTGACAACCTATGGTAAGACACAGAGTTACTGATGGGATATTTAGCTTTAGAATTAAGGATGGGTTCGTAGTTAATCTTCGGTTTACCTCTTGTTGATCTATCAGGTAGTATTTTAGGATAAATTGCAGGAGAGGGTTCAGAAATTACCTGAGTTTCGATGAGAGGATCAGTCTGAGAAGACAATTGGTAAACAGGTACAGGAGAGCTTGATTGAAGTGAACCGTGAAAGTGGTTCCAAATTTGCATGATCATATGTATCACCACCATTATCACCACTACCACTTATATCCAATGTGTCCAGAAAAGTGGCATCACTTGGAATTGAGATATCTCCACTTACATCCAAAGTGTCCAAAGAGTCAATTCGAGGCTGCAATTCATTGTGATTCTCCCCCTGAATTGGAGTCGTAGGGACAGAATAATACATATCCTCTTCATGAAATACAACATCACGCGTAACATATAATTTTTGAGAATGAAGGTGATAACATCGATACCCTTTCTGGTGTGAGGCATAGGCAACAAAAACACAGCGAAGAGCTCGAGGTTCCAATTTATTTCTCAAAGATTGGGGCAAATGCACATACGCAACGCAACCAAAGACTCGAGGTGGAAAATTTGAAACAGTTGGAGCAAGTATAGCTGTATGAAGGACATGAAATGGAGTTTGGAACTGAAGAGAGCTAGAGGGTACCCGATTAATGATATAAGCAGCAGTGGTAATAGCCTCACCCCAATATTTAACCGACATGTTGGCTCCAAACAAGGAAGCACGGACAACTTCTAGGAGATGACGATTCTTGCGCTCCGCAACTCCATTTTACTGAAGGGTATAGGGACATGTGGTTTGATGTACAATACCATTAGAATTCAAAAACTACTTCAAGTCATTATTAACAAACTCGCCACCATTGTCAGTACGAAGAACTTGAATATGAGACTTATATTGTGTAATTATCATCTGATGAAATTTTCGAAATAAGGAACTAACTTCATTTTTTGCTTTCATTAGGCAAATCCAAGTCATGCGAGTATGATCATCAATGAATGAAACAAACCAACGGGCACCACCTAGAAAAGTGGTATGAGCAGGACCCCATACATCAGAATGAATAACCATAAAAGGAGTTGGACTTTTATTCATACTTCATGGAAATGAAACACGATGGCTTTTAGCCAACTCACAAATATCACACTTAAAATCCGAAACATTCAAGTTTACAAATAACTGTGGAAATAACTTATGTAAATATCCAAAAGATGCATGACCTAGCCGCCTATGCCAAACCCAAATTTCAGAACTCTGAGATGTATTACATGCATTAGGTGAATGAGTGTGGGCCACCAGATTTGAGCTTTGCGGTATTAAACCCAAGTAGTAGAGCTTTCTCCTTCTAGTACCATAATTAATTGTCTTCTGAGTCTGTATATCCTTGAAAACACATACATTAGGACCAA
>NC_036249.1:22238882-22246443 GCF_002742605.1 Olea europaea var. sylvestris | reverse complement strand
GGCCTTGGGGCAAAACTGGCTCTGATGGTAATAATAAACTAAAGCAGTACACATGATGAACTAGAATTGAAGAACTTTAGTTCTTTTTATACCTTCTCATTGGTAACTTGTACAGAGTGGAAAGGTAGTGGTTTCCCGTGGAGAGATAGAAAAGTTAAGTAGGATATTGTGTAACCATGATTTTACTTTTTTTTATTCACTATGCACTCATCACCATTGAGGATAGTTTGTGGGGTTGTGTTAGTTGAACTAATAGCTTTGGTAGCTTCTAGCCCTACCAAAGGATGGAGTGGAAGAAGTTTGAGCCTGATCAATCCATAAGTTCTTCCTTGCAACTGCTTTATTATATATTATGGTGCTTTCTCATTTACTATTTTAGTATGTGCTTTGCAAGCAAAATAGATTCATTTCCAATTTCCATGAAAATGGTGCGTTTGATTGCAAGTATGGAATTTGTATGGAAAGAAAATAAATTCTAGATAATTCAATTGCTTAGAACTTATTTGTATGAAAATTGTCAATTAAATGCGTTTGATTGATTTAATTTTCAACCTATAAAATATTATACTTGTCTATTTTTTATTGGTCGTCCAGATATACACATTGAAACTTCAAAAGAACATAATTCGTGGGAAGACAAAGAAAGCTAAATCGGTGTGCACAAATTCTATTTCATCTATTTTCTTCAACAGCATGCATATTGTAAAACCTCTCCGATGTCATTGACTTGTACCCTACATTTTTGCAGAAAGCAAGCTCAAAACCAAGTGGAACCCTAAAGATGAATCCTTGGCATTAACTAGAACATTGTGTTACCCATTGATATCGGATCATTTGTAATAGGGTAACACAGAAGTATTTGCATGATGAGCCTCATTTATAGAGACATGTGAAAGAACTTAGTCCCTTTATTTAGAGATTGATAAAAAAGAAGTGAAAAGATTTTGCAATACTTTCTATTATTGTAGTTTAACATCCACATCAATGTTCGATAGGTTATAGGTAGAGTAGCATCAAGACAATTTTTGGTCTGCAAGTTTTCGCTGAGTATTTCGAATTTTCCTTGCCAAATTTACAGTGTCCCAATTTTACTCTTCCCAGTTTATAAATATCAACTTTTCCTTATATTGCACCCTTTTGTTGGATAAGGTGGCAATAGAACTGTGAACGAAGAATGTTTATAATTCTTTTTATAAGATTATTTATATTTTTAAGGCGATAAAGCTAATTGTAGGTGTAAAGTTTAAAGTGTAGTTTATAAAAGATTATTACAATTACAATGCGGAATAATAAACTTTCGAAGTGTAAAACCGAACCAAAACAACTCAAAGCTTCTTCAACACCAACAATGAAGTATTCTTAATGTTGAGCTCAGATTTGTGCCACACCGGATCATGCACCATCGTCTATGGGAATGGTAATGGATATACCGAGGAAAGATCCGTCGGAAGCCACCAAGAATTTCGCCGGAGTTATGGAAAGCTCCCACTTGGTTACCTCTCTATACTCTTTCTCAAATGTTATGTCAAAATCCAAGTATGAGAAAATGAAGATGTTTGTAATTATAGAGCCAATGCATTTGAATTCAAAATTCAAATATTGTACTATGGACAAGAGAGTGACAACACTAGTATAGGTAATTGACCACAAGATTAAATCCAATGGTCCATATTACTTCATAACTAGCACAATCCAAGTCACATTCTCTAGACCAATAGATTTGCACCAATCTTAGGATGTGATCCATCTTACAAATCTTCACCTTGGATCACATAACATCCATCGCCAAATTCCCCAGTTACAAGTGATATCCATTAGTGTGGTCTTATTTTTATCATCATCGCTCACTCCAGCTTAATACTTGCACAACAATTAACCATTATCAATACTTAGTATTGATAAACATTTGTTGAACTTACCAACCGCAAGTACTTTTGTTCCAACATCTGTAGGGTTATCATCATTTGCAATTTTAAGCAAAATAAAATCACCAGAAGCTAAACTCTCCCTAATGAAGTGATACTTCACCTCAATATGTTTAGTACGTTCATGATAAATAAGATTTTTACACAATATCAATTAACTTTGACTATCAGTAAAAATCATAGCATTATCATTCAAGACGTTTAATTCACATAGAAGGCATTTCAGCCACATGCATTCCTTTACAGCTTCATTTAATGCAATATATTCTGCTTCAGTGCTGGAGAGTGTAACTATAGGTTGCAACTGTGATTTCCAAGTGGTACAATTATCACCTAAAGTGAAGAAGTACGAAGTGGTAGATTTCATTTGATCTTTATCTCCTACAAAATCAGAATCTACATATCCTTTAAGTTCTAATTTGTTACTTCTTCTTTCAAACACTAATCTCCTTTTCCAAGATCCAGCTTGGTATCTTAATAGCCATTTAAGAACTAACTGCATATGCAAGGTCCGGTCTTATGGTAATCATAGAATAGATTACAGACCCAATGGCATTAGCATAGGAAAAATTACTCATTTCATGCATTTCTTCTTCAGTTTTAGGGCATTGTGTAGATGATAAGTTCGTGTGTGCAGCTAATGATATATTGACAGACTTAGCGAATTTCATACCAAATTTGGTTATCACTTTATCCAAATAAGACTCTTGATTAATAGTCATCCTATTATCAACCCTATTCTTTTTAATAACTATGTCAAGGATTTTTCTTGCCTCTCCTAAGTCTTTCATTTCAAATTTCGATTTTAAAAGGTTTTTCATCTTTATGATTTCAGCTTTACTAGGACTAGCAAGTAACATGTCATCCACATATAACAATAAATAAACTTCACAGCCTATTTCTGAGTTATTAAAATATAGACATGCATCAAATTCACTCCTCTTAAAACCAATTTTAAGCATATAAGCATCAAATCTCTTATACCATTGCCTAGAACTTTGCTTAAGACCATATAAGGACTTTTTAAGCAAACATAGAAGTTCTAATTTTCCCTTCACCTCGAACCTTTGAGGTTGAGACATGTAAATCAATTCATCCAACTCCCTAATCATATTGGATAACTAAGGCTACGACTAACTTGATAGTTTTATACTTAATAACTGGTGAGAATACCTCATTATAGTCTATCCCTTCTCTCTAAGTAAATCCCTTCGCAACCAACCTAGCTTTGTATGTTAAAGGGTCTTTAGGTCCTACTCCTTCTTTTAACTTGTAAATCCATTTACAATGGACTACCTTTTGATTCTTTGGTTTTTCAACCAACTTTCAAGTCTCATTTTTGTTTAGAGACTGGATCTCTTCTCTCATTGCCTTTTTCCAACTTTCAAAATTTTCACAGTTAACTGCTTCCTCAAATGAAGTCGGTTCAACTGACTCCAAGGTTTCACCTAAAACTAGGACAAATTCCATCAAATTTGAAGAGATGTATTTCAAATTGGGCTTCATTTGTCTTCTCTCTCTATCCCTCACTAATTAGTAATCATCCAAATTAGTACCTGCAGATGTTTCTTGATTAGGGACAACAGTTTCAGGAATTTCAAGTTCAGGTTGTTCTATCAATGCTTCTTGATCAGATTCTTCTTGAGGTTGGATTTCACTATCCTCTAGATTATCACCTAATCTCTTCACCTCAAATTCCATCTTCTTTCTAGTAGAAGATTCTCTTTCCTCAGTTTGTTTGTTCTGACTTACTAGGTTTTTAAGATAAGGCATATCAAGTTCGTTGAATTTCACATCTCTACTGTTAATAATCTTAATGCCCTTTACACCTAAAATCCATAGTCTATATCCTTTTACTCCTCTGGATAACCTAACATGACACACTTAGTAGACCTAAGGTCCAATTTGCCCTCAACTTGATGTGCATAAGCCGCAGAACCAAACACTCTAATATGTGACAAATCTAGGGGTTTTTCAGACCACAACTCTTGAGGAGTCTTGAAGTTAACAGAACTAAAAGGTGACCTATTTATTAAATAGGCAGCAGTGCACACGGCTTCTCCCCAGAAACCTTTGGACAACCCAGAATTAATCATCATACATCTGACTTTATCCATTAAAGTCCGATTCATTTTCTTCGCTACCCCATTTTGTTGAGGGGTATGTCTTACAGTCCTGTGCCTCATTATACCCTTTTCCTTGTAGAAATTATCAAATTCGAAGTTGCAAAACTCTAAACCATTATCCGTCCTAAGAGTTTTCACACCCCTTCCCATTTGATTTTCAACTAAGGCAAGTCAAGACTTAAACTTACTAAAAGTTTCAGATTTGGATTTAAGGAGATATGCCCAAACTTTCCTCGAGTGATCATCAACAATGGATAGAAAAAATCTAATTCCTCCATGTGTGGGGTGTTTTTCAGGACCCACAAATTTGCATGAATGTAGTCCAATGGTCCCTTAGTGCTGTGTTCACCTATCCAAAAGTTAACTCTGTGTGACTTTCCTAGAATACACGTATCGCAAAAACTTAAAGGTGTAACACTATCCTTACCAAATAAATTCTNTTTAGGAGCATTGATTTGTCAAATTCTTATTGAATTATCAAAATTGTGAAATTAGGGTTTAATTAGTAATTATTTGGGGATTCATGATCCTAGTGCATTCGTTTTACATAGATTTTTATAAATTGACAATACATTTCATTTATTTTCATAACATTTCGTGATTAAGTCATTTGTTAAGTGAATTTAAGTAATTAGGGTTTGATTTGAAATTAGGGTTTTTCAATTTGGGGATTTCCCCCAAAATTAGGCCTTTTAATTCTAAAATTCATCTTGAATCAATTAGTTTCGGTTAAGGCTAAAATAAATAAAATTGAATTACTCTTTCTCTGTGGGACGATACTCGGACTTCTAAAGTCCACTTTATTACTTGTCACGACCCATACACTTGCGGTAATTTAAATCGAAAGAAATATTTCGCGAACATATACTTTTCTATGATTCACATCTCTATAGTTATAGAACCAAGATTTAACAGGACACATATGAATAGTAGCACCTGAGTCTAATACCCACTCAGTGTCAAAGGCAATATTAGAAACATTCATGACATGTATGTAATCACGAGCACCATTTACCTCAGTGTCAAAATCTATTGACACGGTCATAACATGTAGGCAATCGAGAAAATCACTTACAACAACTAAGTTCTAATCATCATTGTGCTGCGGTCTTTGCTTCTTTTTAAGGCCATTACAGTCTTTCTTGAAATGTCCTAACTTGCCATAATGGAAGCATTTCTTACCACTCTTATCTCTAGACTTAGACTTACCCTTCAATTTTCCTCTGCCCTTCTTACTTTGAAAATGGTTCTCTCTCATCTCATTCCTCCATCTAGCAAACAAACTCTCTTCTCTCGAGCTACCCCTCGACTCTTTCTTAAGCTCTAACTTCCTAGCCCTCAAAACATCAGTCACAATAACTTGGGTCAAAGTATCCCTAGCATACGTGATAGCATTCCTAACATCTCTATAAGATTCGGGCGTAGCATTTAAAAGTAGAACCGCTAGATACTCGTCATCAAATTTCTTGTCGTTGTGGGCCAAACACTTGACAAGTCTGTTAAAGTCACTCAAATTTGATTCAAGATCCTTCTCCAGGTCCAGCTTAAAGCTAAACAGTTTTTGAAGCAAATGTATTTTGTTTAGAAGAGATTTTTCCAAAAAAAGCTTGTCAAGTGCTTCCCACAACTCTTTGGCAGTCTTATGTCGTTCAACTTGTCCTAACACATCATCAGATAAATGTAATATAATCAAACTATGTGCAATTTTATTTATCTCAGTAATCTCCTCCGGTTTAGCTTTTAATGCATCAGGATATTTTTCGGGTGGTCAAGAGCTTTAGAAAATTTTTGTTGAATTAAAATATCTTTTATTTTTTGCTTCCAAATGAAATAATCTCCCTTACCATTGAATTGTGCCAATTAAACTCGAGAGGCCATATTAGCAAAACAATGTTTTCGAAATTTTTTTTACTTGGCCAATTTACTCACATACAAATGCAAGCTCAAACCAATTTATGTATAAATTACTTTCTAAGATGACATAAATGATGATATCATAACAAGTAACACGTAACCAATATCACAAGAGTCAAGTAACAATATGGTAGCAAATAACACAATATTTCAATTGTAAATTCGAGAGATTGTTAGAGTGCGCAAATCGAATGAACCAATCTATTGGTTCGTATAAGGAGAGATGCGAGTCTTTATCGATCTAAAGCCTCCACTAACTGCCCTAAGTCATCCAAAAGCTGCTGAAACACTAGGAAACACCACTGACCCGCCAACAGAAAAGTTTCTCTGTTTCCACTTTTCTGCCCGAGACTGTATCTGCTTCCACAGTGCACCAAACTGAAATCCAACACCACCAGAAGGTCAGAAATTCATCAAGAAACAATCTGCCTTTTTTGACCTCCGGCTGAATCCTCCCCACGCACCCTCACGAGCCACAACTGTCTTCTGCGCGTGGTTTCATGCGCCGCCTCCACTGCCGATGCGTGTGTCACACGCGCTGCACCGGTATGTACGGCTTGAGGTCTGAAGTTTTGTTTCGTCCACCAGGTGTGTAGTTTTTCCAGAAAATGGGTTCAAAGTTTCTGCTGAACTTGTTTTCGAACAAAATCGAACCGCTTCGACTTTCAATCCGATTTTCAGGTTGTTTTAACACTTTTTACCACTAGCCTAAGCTTTGATACCATTTGTAGAGTTTAAAGTGTAGTTTATAAAAGATTATTACAACTACAATGTGGAATAATAAATTCTCAAAGTGTAAAATCGAACCAAAACGACCTAAAGTTTCTTCAACACCACCAATGAAGTGTTCTTGATGTTGTGCTCAGATTTGTGCCACACCGTATCATGCACCATCGTCCACGGGAATGACAATGGATATATGAGAAAAGATCTGTCGGAAGCCACCAAGAATTTCGATAGAGTTATGGAAAGCTCCCATTTGGTTACCTCTCTATGCTCTCTCTCAAATGTTATGCCAAAATCCAATTATGAAAGAATAAAAAGGTCTTGTAATTATAGAGCCAATTCATTTGAATTCAAAATTCCAATATTGTACTATGAACAAGAGAGTAACAACACTAGTATAGGTAATTGACTACAAGATTAAATCCAACCATTGTATTTAATCTATGGTCCATATTACTCCATAACTAGCACAATCCCAAGTCACATTCTCTAGACCAATAGACTTGCACCAATCTTAGGATGTGATCCACCTTACAGTAGGTGATTTTGCTGTTGCATAAACTTGGACAAGCGATTGATGCTTATTTAAATCCTAGTACTAAAAAACCAGAATTGATAGCAAGTACTCATTTTAAGAATTTCTCTATAACCTTTGTTCTATCAACTATGACCAGCTTGAGCTTGAGCTTATAACTTGCTATGAATAATAGTATTCTATTACTTATGCAAACTGTGATACAGTGATATACCCAAAGAAGGCAACCTTATCATTAATACAATCATACGTATCATAATTTTGCTGGATTATCCATAGTTTGATGTCTAATTTCTAAGTGAATAACTCAGGGACTTCAGTTTACCACTCTACAA
>NC_036249.1:22175626-22234920 GCF_002742605.1 Olea europaea var. sylvestris | reverse complement strand
CAGCAAGTCTATCTACTCCAGCAAGCACGGTGCTTCTCGTGTCCATTTCTTCTTTCTATGGGCCCGTTCGATAGTGATTTTGAGAATTGATTTTTTGACTATTAGAAAAAAAGTGGGGGCCACCTGTGAGAGAAGAATAAAAAATTACGGATAGAATAGTGAAATAATGGTCAAAAAATCAATTATTTGGGGTGAAAAATCACTTCCAAACGGCCTATATAAATAATGAGAATACTTTATGCAATAATAGGTGAAAACTATCACTTGACCGGAATTTTCTTTGACTAAAAAAAGGAAGTTGCGTAGCATAGTAGCTCTACCTAACTTGAGCATAGTATGCACTCGGCCATCTTATCTCCCACTTTAATAACTTGTAGACCAGTGTTATGTGTTATACTACATACTATGAGGGGCGTTAATTAGGAGGAGTTGAGCTACTTGGCTTGTTCATAGTCGAACTTGACTTAACCCACCAAGTGAGTTAGTTCACGCTCACATATTGGGTGAGTTGAATGCAAGCTGACTTATTACGAAAACTTTGGTTTGCTCGCCCAATCAACTCACCATTGATGGGGGCGAATTGAGCCTATTCACGAGCCACTCATGGTTCACAAAATTTTTTTTTTTAAATCGAAAATTGCATTTTACCCTCGAAGTATAAGAAATTTCGTAGAAAAATATTATAACATTAATAAAGTTGTAAAATTTTCCTTTATCCGAGTTTGGGACTAACTACATGATACCTAGAGCTAAAATCATGCACGAATAATATTTCATACAAAACTTTTATACAAAGAATATAATGGTACAAATAAAATAAATACAATACCTCTTTCTTATCTGGGTTGGGGACCAACAACATTATTTATTCATTGAAATACATTAAAATTCTCATTTCAATTAAAACGGGGTCCTCAAGATAGGAATGAAAACTTCATTGGTTAAGTCTTCATTGAAAATTACCTTGGGATGAAACAACCATTTCGAAATGATTAAGGGTGCAAATTTTGAAATGTAACTATAATATTTATATATAAAAAAATATAAATTTTAAGTCCAATAAAACAATATAGAGATTGAATTCAAAATCAAATAAAATCACCAGCTCCTGCTGCAAAGCGACAATAATTTATCAGTTCGCAAGCAAATTTGTACGTGCTGATGAGCGATTCATATGAGAAAAGTGTATCTCGACTTATATTTGGGATGACCCGAGCCAAGCAGAGTCGACAAATGACTAATCCCACTTAACATCTGTACATACTACACAATGCTTGACTTGTAGAACTAGAGTAAGACACCAAGTGATCAACACATTTCAAATACCTAATTATATGTTGTAAATTCAAAATAATAATTATAAATACCTATAACAACCACCGCAACTAATTCCATGTGGAAATGCTAATGAAAATAATTATGAAGAAGAATAAATAATAAGAAATTTGCAAAATATATTCTGTGCATAGGGTTTAATTACACTTTATATACCATATTTTTATATACATGTTTTACAAGGCAACATTGGGGAATTTTGGACAATGAGAGAGTCCAATCCAACAATATCGCGTAAGTGAAGGGCAATGTCAATAGTAAATCTATTTAATCGAGTGGGTGATTATGACAAGACTCGAGGAAGAAGCCTTGGCTAACTCTGTGCCAACAACCGAAGTAAGACTGTGGGGGACTACAATGGCTTCTTACTCGCCACATCCTCCGATTTGCCTTAAGCAATTATCCAACATTCCTGACCCATCAAGAACTCTAGCTCTTTACTCCAATTTACATAAATTTTGCCTAGTTGGAGTGAGTGGCACACAATTGACAAGTCAGACATTATTTCCCAATGCAAAAATAGGAATACGAGTCCTACGGAATAGGAGTGGGATTCTCTACAAAGCCAAGGTCGTAGGTGACTTCTGATCTCGGTAAGAAATGTGAAGGTTGTAACAAGCTAGTCGATCAATAGGTGAAAGAAAATCAACTAGTTTAATTTCGATCTGAGTAGACTTCTAATGGGGAATACCCTAACCTTGGGAACGGGGCCACATATAAGGAGTCATTACGTTAGCAAGCAATTCATCCATTTTTATCAATTTTCGACTATCTAGGCATGGTTTATGCCTGATCAGTATAAGCGTTCTTAGAATTCTTGTCTAGGCTCATTATATGCTCAATGAGGAGTTAGAAAAGCTTCTTTTTTCCATATTTTGGACTTTTGCTCCATCAAACAATTTGTTATTGCTGAAACACATGAGAATTGAAATCTTAGATCAAAATACTATGTATGGATGGTATGAACTACCCAAACAAGAATTCTTGATAAAACCTTTATTTTATTTTGATCCAACTCGATTTAAAATGACCAGAGCGTTTGGGAGCAGTGCCAATTCATTATTAACTTAAGAAGGCAAAGGGTAACTCAGGATCGGTTGGAACACCATGATCAATAGCCCAAACTACACTACCGCTGCCCATGAGATAGAAGTAGGGCACTTCACTTACTTTAGAATTTGAATTGATTTTTCAAAATCTTCTGTAGGTAATCTAATATCATTATGCAAGAAGATATAGGAATCAAGTACAAACTAAAAAGTCACAACCATCTGAAGTAGCAACCTCAATTTGAGACCTGGGAAAGAAAGAAGCCCCCCTGAATCCAACGAGTGATTGCAATGAATGTGCAAGATGATTTGTAAAAGATGATATAAAGTACTAAGCATATCCCAAAACAAATGGTGGAAGACATGCAAAATTTTCAGGCAGAGGGAAAGAGTAATACAATAAAAGATTGTCCCTTACTGCCAACAAAGGAAGGATGACTCTTGTATTGTGATATCATGCCAACAATGCTATATTCTTTTCCTAAACTTTAACATTAAAATAAAAAAATAAAATAGTATGTTAATAAAATATTAAGAAAATAAAATGCTTTACTTGGTTCTTCTAACATTGTAAAAGCCAATAAAAACATAAATTGCTGTGATTTAATTAACAAAATTTGTTCAATTAATAAAATACTAAAGCAGACAAATAAAATAATTTTTGATATCAGATGTTATTTTTGTAGCTAAAATTAATTTCTTATTCACTGCATTTTAAGTTGGGGTAATTTTGCATTTTAAAATATTGTTATGAATGAATCATGATTTCATTGGTATCTATTGCCCATGACTAATTATTTAATTAATTATTTATTTTTTGAGTTGATGAAAAAGTTCCCTAGAAGAGAAGAATGTATAATTATAACTAATAAGATATTCATTTTTGTGTATTAAAAAAAAAAAAATCCATGTAGATGATGAAGTGAGAAGACTCAACTAAATGTTAATTTATGGATGTATAAATGATAAAAAGGGAAAAAAAAATAATATTTTTTTAGGTCAAAATAAAATAGTAATTGGATTTTTGGAGAATAAAAGAATAGTTAACATTTGGTTATGTAAAGTGTTGTATGATGTAATACAAATGCTGTGATTTGTTATTTCTATTACGGATATTTTGGTCTATTTAACTATTTTTAACAGATATTTTTATCAAATTTGTTTTCTGTTACCATATTGTAAATTTTAGTCTATAAAGTGTATATGTGAAGTATAAATGTGTATAGAGATGTATTGTTAAACTACCTAAATAATCTTAAATTAAAATCCCTATTAGATAGACAAATCAAACAAGTTCTATCATTTCCTCCATGCAAAGGATTTAACGTTGTACACAATTTCTTGTGATTCTCTTTTGCTATCCATATTTCTCTAGTTTTTCCTAGTCCTCCAAGTCGTGATTAGCTCTCAACACAAATGCCTAATGCAGTGAAAAATATTGAGTTTTGAAGGAATGGATTTGAAGGAGAATTGTTGGAAAGCATACAAAGTCTCGAATCCTTTAGCAATGACAGAGCAATTAATTTTCTGTTGTTGCTTCACTCTATCAATGGATTAAAAGTTTGGTGACAATATATTTGTGGTCTCCCCTAGTATCGAAAAGTTGAGCAGTGGTGGGCTTTACATTTTTTTTATGAAATTCACAAACTCTATTTACTAGAGAGGGATGAGAAATTTGGGCCATTAAGAGAAATCTCAAACAATGAGCATAATTCTTAATTCAAAGAAGAGCTCAAGGAATAATTATCAAAAAAGGAAAAAGAAAAAGACTTTTTAATTGTGTTCTAAGAAGTGCACCTAGGCACCGCCTAAACGGGGACGCCAAGCTTCACCACTTAGGCAAGCTGTAACCATTTATATGCCTATGTTTTGTTGAGAATCATTCAAAACAATGATGTGGCATGTGGAATGGAAAAAGGGAACTTCAGCAGCATATCAAGCCCATACGACTGCATGGGCGTAATGGCCATGCGGACGCATGGCTATATACCGAAACCTTGGGTCCTAGACATATGTGAACCATGCGACCACATGGATTTGTACTATGTTGTTGCATGGTACAACTTTTGTAACTGTTTGAGGCAATTTTCGACTATTCGATTTTTGAATTTGGTGGCCTTTCACTTGTTTTTTTGGCACCATTTCACACCTTTGGTAGTGGCCTATATATAGAAGATCAATGTTCAAGGCATTGGTAATAATTGAAAACATCTTGAGATCTACATATCATTCTACATTGAATCAAACTATTGATTTACATTCATATTCAATATCTTCTTTTGTGTTCTTAGAGTTTTGGAGGATTGCACTTATGATTTAGTGCTAAATTTTTTACAAGACTGGATATAATCCTATAAATCGTTTGTCAAAACCCTTAAGCATCTTATTCAATCTCGAAATGGGGCAAATATCATTTGAGGATAGCGATCCTACGTTCGAGCCTTCAAATTTGTTCTTGACAATTTTCTGGTTTCTTCATGTTGTTGCTACAATTTTCTGTGTTATTCCTTTTGTCTCTTCACCAAATCCATTTGTTTCCAACAATCTCAAACGATATTTCTATGATGGAGAGCAAGAAAACAATGGCCACAATCAAACTTATGAATCAAGGCCTGGTGCGGTTGGATCGGTTCGATAGCACAAACTTCATGTGGTGGCACGATAAATAAAAGTTTCTCCTAACGTCATTGAAGATCTTCTATATACTTGATCTAGATTTGGCGCTGTTATCGGAACCCGCAAATGGAAAGACCGAAGAAATCAAAGCCGAAAGACAGAAATGCCAAGAAGATGAATTGATTTGCCCTGATCACATACTCAATGTGATGTCGGATCGTTTGTATGATTTATACACTAACACTTCTCCGACGAAGGAAATTTGGAATGAATTGGAGAGTTTGTACAAAGCGGAAGAGGAAGGTACCAAGAAAGTTTTTATTTCAAAGTTCTTTAACTTTAAATTTCTTGATAATATCCCCATACTTCTCCAAGTACATGAATTGCAACTAATTGTCAACAAACTAAAGGCGGTAAAAATTGAAATCTCGAAAACCTTTCAAGTGGAGGCTATAATTGCTAAACTTCCGAGGGCTTGAAAAGGATACCGAAAGTAGATCATGCGTAGTTCCAAAGATTATTCTTTGGAACAATTGCAAAAACATCTTTGGATTGAGGAAGAATCCAGATTGCGTGATAAGAGTGAAAACCCTTTGGAAGGAACTTCCAAAGCTAATGTTGTGGAAAAATCTGAACCGTCTGCGAAATCCAACAAGAAGAAGTCGTCTTCAGGGAACTTTAATAAGTCCAAGAAGAAGACCAAAGGATGATGTTTTATGTGTGGAAAATCCGGTCACTAAGCTAAGGAGTGCAGACATCGAAAACGAAATAACTTTGAGGGTAAAGTAAATTCCATCCGAGAGGATAAGATCGTGGCCACTGTAAGCGAAATAAATGCAACGAAGGAAAAGGTTCCTGAGTGGTGGTATGTTACTTGTGCTACTGTGCATGTATCATATGATAAATTCTCGTTCAAAACATATCAAGAGGTGGATGTAGACCAAGAAATTCAAATGGGTAACGAGGTTCAATTTAAGGTGATTGGGAAGAAAAGTGTGGATATCATATTCACTTTCAAGAAAATCGTTACTCTTACAAATATACTACATGTTTCGGATATAAATAAGAACTTAGTAAGTAGCAATCTCTTAGGAAAATCGGACATCAAATGTGTGTATGAATCTAGTAACCTAGTATTATTATCTCTTTACGGAAAATTTGTTGGTAAAGGCTATTTGAGTGAAGGAATTATCAAAATTTGTACCGTTAACAAAAAAAAAATGAATAAAACTAATTTTGCTTATTTTGTTGATTTATTTTTATTATGGCATGCTAGATTAGGTCGTATTGGTATAAGTATTATGAAATGCATGAAATTTTTTGACTTGACTTCATATGATGAAAATAATGAAAGCAAATGCAAGATATGTGGAGAATCTAAGATGATTAAAAAGATTTATCATAGTGTGAAAGGACTTCTAGCATTTTAGAACTAATCCATATCGATATATGTGAAAAGAATGACATGTTAACTAGGGGTGAAAATAGGCACTTCATCACCTATATTGATGACTTTTCTGGATATACATATGTTTTCTTATTAAAGCATAAAAGTGAAGCTTTTTATATATTTAAGGTATACAAGAATGAAGTTGAAAATTATCCAAGAAAGAAAATTAAAACATTAAGGAGTGATAGAGGTGTGAATACTTTTCCTGTGATTTTAATTTGTTTTGTGAACAACATGGCATAATTTATCAATGTTCTGCACCTAGGACACCCGAACAAAATAGTTTGGGTGAAAGGAAAAATAGAACCTTACTTAAAATGATTAATGCTATGCTTATTTATGCTAAGTTTCCATTTAACTTGTGAGATGAAACTTTATTAAGTGCATGTAGGATACTTAATATGATTCCTTCTAAATATACAATAGTTTTTCCTTATGAATTGTGGATACTTCAAAGTGTGGGGTGTCTTGCTTATTGCAAGAACACGAACGGGATCAAGAGGCAGTAATTGTGCATTTGTTGGATACGTTAATAATAGCAAATCTTATAGGTTATTGAATTTGGAGACCAATGTGATAGTGATGTAGAGTTCTTTGAGGATTCATTATCTTCAGATAATGAATTGGGGAAAATCTTGAAAATATCCCTAGCTCAAGTAGAACATGTCATGGAATGTCTTCTAAAAACATTGATAAGTCTAGTGAACCCCGAAGAAGCAAGAGAACTCGAGTTGAGAAGTCTTTGGGACCGGATGAAATTGATTATCACTTATTTACTTTTACATAGTAGAGGGAA
Organism: Olea europaea var. sylvestris; assembly: GCF_002742605.1. Lineage (NCBI taxonomy): Eukaryota > Viridiplantae > Streptophyta > Magnoliopsida > Lamiales > Oleaceae > Olea > Olea europaea. The sequence goes on along the minus strand of NC_036249.1, from coordinate 22,227,674 downwards.
AAGAGTTAAATATTGTAAAAACAATTCTTTTTTTCTACAAATGGAAACCAACCCTAAAACTTATAAAGAAGCGATGACTTTTTGTGATAGCATCTATTGGAAAGTGCAATTAAGGATGAAATGGATTCGATAATGTCAAATAATACTTGAGAACTTATTGATTTGTCATCGAGATCCAAACTTATTGGATGTAAATAGCTATTTAGGAGAAAATATAATGTTGATGGCTCTCTAAATACTTTCAAAGCTAGATTGGTAGCCAAAGGTTATCAACAAAATAAAGGAATCGATTATTTTGACACTTATGCACTAGTGTAATACCCCGAACTTCACGTTCTACATTTGGCCAATATGATTCATGCATTCCATGCTAATTACATTGTCATTTGCATCAATTTCCTAATTGCTTTCTCTTAAAAAACGTGTGTTTGATCATCGAGGCTTTAAAATCTTAATATAGTGATGACCTTTGACTCCTTGACCTAAGTAGTGAATTTCACATTGAGCTATGATAGAAAATTAGGTTAACTAAATGTTGAAGATTAACTTGGTAAGTAATGGAAATCGAAAAGGTCAGAAATTAGTATCTACAAAGGTTCAAGCTTTTCATTCGGTGGATCGAGGTCATCTTAAACCCTAGATAGGTAATTGACACATTTGGAATGTGAGGCATGAAGTAGCATGATCACAACGCAATAATATATGTCTCATATGACATTATAAATATTGAGGTGCGAATTGTTGAAATCAATTGAGAATCGAGTGTCAATCGGGTAAGAAATTAAATGAACGGCTGAGAAACTAACTCTATAAAATACTTTGAGATCTTAAGACAAGTGAAAGGGATTGTAAGCATATCAAAATCAGCCAAGGATACTTGATTTGTACCTGCAACGATAGATATAAAATCAGATTTTTGCTACAAGTGACCACCTCTTGCTTGTACACCTCGTGCTTGGGATGTTTGTCATTTTAACACTCAATTTCTTCAATCTTAAGGCATTAATCTCGTGTATACTCCCTAAACACTTAATATAGGATAGATATATATATCTTAAAAGTCACAAATGAACCCAAATATAATGGTTGAAAGTCAAGTATTGCTGCCATGAAGACACCTCACGCTTAGGGTATTTTGACATTTTAACACTCAATTTCTTTAACCTTAAGACATGATCTCATGTAGGAGGGATATATATATATATCTTATAAGGCTTAAAAAATCCAAATATAGTGGTAGAAAGGTCAAATATTGCAGCAAGAAGCCACCACCTATTTAGTGACTCACCTTGATGGCTTGATGTGGCTGCAGCCCACAAATTCCTTAATCCTTAAGCAATAAGCACGACCTTAACTATTTAAAGACCACTTTTCTACCTCCTAGATAATATATTAACTCCATTAGCTCGTATCTAAGTGATTCCAAGTGAAAAAGAGAGTGAAAGAACCATAGAGAAATAGAAACAGCAAGCTCGAATTTCTGGACAGCCAAGTTACTTCACAGTTTTGAGGTTTGTATCCATTATTTCTTGAGGGGTTTATAATTTCTTGAACATATGAACTTGCTTGTGATTAGGTTAGAGTGTTTTTAATGATTTCATGATGCCAAAAATAGGGGTAATTAGTTACAAGAATTTGAAAGAAAGCAATCTGTGCAGTGATGTGGAACTGCTAGAGTTAAGTGGTTTAAACTTTGATTTTGGATAATACTTAAGATATAACTTGTATATATATAAATGAATGTTTTTACATGATAGTTATAAGGATATAAATGGCCTTCTAATAGCCTGAAATCCGATTGGTGACATGCTAATAAAATAGAACTGAAAACTGTCACAATGGAAACTGTCTGATTTTAGTGTTGTGGAAATGGACTATTTTGAGGTTGAGAAAACTTTACTTGTCACGACTTTAGAGCATGATTACCTTCACATACATGTTATAGAAATGTGGTAAAAATTTCGGAGTCATTGGATATAGATAAGGGGGTGAAAAGGGATTGGAAAAATAATTGGACTGTAAGGGAAATCTGAAAACAGATTCTGTCCAATTTTGTGTTTAATATGATTTCAGCCTTTACATGTACATTAATCATCTCTTTGGCCTAGAAAATAGATTCTAAGGGTACTAGGTTGTCAACAACAATTGGATGACGTTGACATTCATAATTTGACTCGAGAAATAGCGAGATTTATGGGATAAGTTTGTAATGCCATCGGTAACTTGAAATGATGATTCCGTCTAAATTATTTTGGTGAGAATGGATGTGATGTGGGATTTTGTGCATTAAGGTTATAAAATTGAGGATTCTCTTTAATATTAAATGGTAATACAGGTGATTTTTAGACTTCGAGTGAAAAAGGATATTGATCTAATCTCCATAGAAGCTTGCACACACAAAGGTGAAAGGTAAGTGAAAATCCATTTGCAACTACGATACAAGAACCTAGTATATGTGACATAGTAATGTTGAAATATCTACATAACTTTGATAAGAGGCTTATAGCACATCACATGGTGGTTACGATCATTGAGTATGAAGTTGCGTAACCTATTGACATCAATTTTCATTAAATACGTCATTTATGAGCATTTTCATATGCATGCACGACATGTGACATGGTTGAAAATCCTGCATGCAAAACATGATTTCAAAGTGAGTTTCATTATAAATATTTTATTGACCACTACTAGGGCACCAAGGCATGTGAGACATGCTTATGTGATATGTTTGGCATTGCGGGTGTTACTTCCTAGGTGATTGCAAAGTTAGACAGGAGATGGGCCTTTGGTGATCACGGGAGGACGGACCACTCGACTGTGCCTTGTGATATTATGATTATTGGCGCTTTCGGGTGGGACACTTCTTGGGTGATCATACAAGAGGATGGTCCACTCGTCGGTGTCGATTTCATATTGGCCATTTGATTATTGATATTGATATTATGCAGATCTCTATCCGGTGCATAGTAGGTGGGTCAAGGGCCCAATGAAATGAAAGATTTCAAGTGAAATGATTTCTAGTCGACTTTGATGAATATTGAAATATGATACTTTTTATCGTGATATTTAAAGTAAATGGCATGGTGTCATATATCGTTATTACTTATGTTCAGGACATGCATGATTTTGCTTACTAAGCATTGACTTATATAGTTCTTGTATTGTAGGTGAGCATGGAACTACATAGAGAGCATGGCTAGCTGTGGAGCTCCTACAGGATTCCAGAGTTCGATGTACATGGATGACGACCTGTAAGGTTATTTTGTAGGCTGCTATCTGTTGGGTTATATTTTGGAATTCTATATAGTGTACTTTTGAAATGGCATGTAAACATATTTATAAGCTCAGAATATATATGTTGGATTATGGCGATATGATTTTAGATTTCGATATGTTATATGATCGTGTCACATGTGATTAGAAGTTAACAAACTATATATATATGTGTGTGTGTGTGTGTGTGTGTGTGTGTGTGTAAAATTCTATATCTAGTTTGTATATAGATATCAATGTTAATTTGGGGGCGTGACAACTAGTAGCTAGATAACATCGATTAAGATATTATTCGCTTTAATTTCAATACATGATTTGCATATTCACCAAATGGATGTCAAGACGACTTTCTTAAATGGGAATTTCGATGAGGAGGTCTATATGGAACAATCCGAAGGGTTTGATCTATCTGAAAATGAACATAAGGTATGCAAGTTGGTATAATCACCTAAGAAATGACACGAAACGTTTAACTTAGCTATAATATCATTTAGTTTTAAGCATTATGTGACATTTATATGCTTATATGTTGACGACATGTTGATTATGAGTAATCACATGGATGGTCTAGAAGAAACGAAGAGGTTTCTGTATTCTATATTCAAGATGAAGGATTTTGGATAGGTGGATACCATTTTGGGTATCAAAGTCACAAATGCTAGCAGGGTTACCATTTAAGTCAATCACATTATATCGAGAATGTGATAAATAAGTGCAAAAATTTGAACTTAAAAGAATATAGTACCTCAATTGATCCAAATTTAACAATTGTAAAGAAAGTAGAAGGGCGATTGCTCAATTGGAGTATGAAGTGCTATAGGGAGTCTATGTATGTATTTCAATGCACAAGACCAGACATAACCTATGCAATAAGTACTTAGAAGATTTACTAGCAATCCGAGCAATGTAGATAAAAATATCGAAACCCAATTGCACTCTTACCTAATCTACATATATTAATTAATTTATTTCGTTAAAAGATTCTGGCTGCACACAATATTTGCTTTATATTTACTTTAAAGCATTTAGAAAATTCTATGATTCTGTACATTAGATTTGGTGAATGACATTTAGAGAACTTTTACTAATTGCTTCTGTTAAAAAATAGGTTTGATATAAACTTTGAGAAGTAATTGTCGTTCTCTCCTTCACTTTTATTATATAAGGAAAATAAAAAATACACATGGAAATAGAATATGGAAACCCAATTGCACTCTTGCCTAATCTAAATATTCTAATTTATTTATTTCCTTTAAAGATTATATTTGCACTCAATATTTGTTTCATATTTACTTTAAAGCATTTAGAAAATTCTATGATTCCGTGCCTCTGATTTTGTGAAGGATGATTAGAGTACTTTTATTACTTACTTCTGTTGAGAAACATATTTGATATAAACTTTGGAAAGATGAAGATAATCGTCTTCATTTCCTTCACTTTCATTATCTAGAGAAATTCAAGACTACACATATAGAAATAAAGAACAAATATGGAAACCCAATTGCATTCTTTCCTAATCTATGTATTCTAATTTATTTGTTTCCACAAAAGATTCTATATGCTCTCAATATCTGCTTCATATTTACTTAGAAGCATATAGAAAATTCTCTGATGATGTGCATCAAATTTTGTGAAGGACATTTAGAGCACTTTTACTAGTTGGTTCCGTTGAGAAACATGTTTGATATAAATATTGGAGAGAAGAAGATAATTGTCTTCTTCTCCTCGCTTTCATTATACATATAAAATCAAGAATACACATATGGAAATAGAGAACAAATAATGAAACTCAATTGCACTCTTGCCTAATCTACGTATTCTAATTTATTTATTTCCTTAAAAGATTCCGCTTGCACTCAATATGTACTTCATATTTACTTTAATGCTTTAGAATATTCTATAGTTTGTACATCAGATTTCAAGCTCACCACAAAATCTTGAATTGGACAATGAAAGAGCTAAATACTCATTAATTATAGATTTTTTTACATATTTGCTTTTTTGTCCTATATAACAAGCTCCCTAATGTGCATCAAACATTCACTCTATATTCTTAGCTATATTTCTGTAAAATTAGACCAAAATCCTATATCAGCAAAAGTATTAGGGTGTGTTTGGTTTGTGTTTCCACTTTCTGTTTTCAGTTTTGAATTCATTTTTAGTTTTTTGTTTTGAAGGACTATTTTCGTTACAGAAACGGTGTTTGGTTTGTCATTTTGAAAAACGATTTCTCAAAGTACAAAATTAGAAAACGTGTTTGGTTTAAAATTTTTAGAAATTGTTTTATGACATTTATTCAATTAGTTTGATTATTTAGTAAAACATAATAATTTTATGCTAATATATTACCAGATAATATATATTTTAAACTTGGTGAATTTACAATTTTTTTCTTACTACAAAAATAAAATAATAAATAATAAATTTTTAGAAATTATTTTATGACATTTATTTAATTAATTTGATTTCTTAGTAAAACATAATAATTTTATGCTAATATAGTACTGGATAATATGTATTTTAAACTTGGTGAATTTACATTTTTCTTGCTACAAAAATAAAATAATAAATAATAAATTTTTAGAAATTGTTTTATGATATTCATTCAATTAATTTGATTGTTTAGTTAAACATAATAATTTTATGCTAATATATTACCAGATAATATAAATTTTAAACTTGGTGAATTTATTATTTTTTTCTTGCTACAAAAATAAAAAAATAAATAGTAAATTTTTAGAAATTTTTTTATTACATTTATTCAATTAATTTGATTATGTAGTAAAAAAATAATAATTTTATGCTAATATATTACCAGATAATATATATTTTAAATTTGGTGAATTTAATATTTTAAAAGTATTGTTGAGCATCCCCTGGATAAAAAAAAAATGATATGTTTTGAGCCTTTTTTGCATTTTGAGTTTTTTTTTAACTGAAAACACTCAAAACGGAAAAAAAATCATCTTGAGTTTTCAATTATAAATTTTTCCTTATTTTCGGAAATGCATTTTCGAAAACGAGTGACCAAACATGTTTTGAGCATTTTTGAAAACTAAAAACAGAAAACTGCTGGAAAACGACAAACCAAACGCACTCTTAGCCTTCATCCTGATTGTTTTGTGCAAATTTTCCTTAAGTTTTCACAAGGAAAGTGATGAAAATGAAAGCCTTATACATCCTCAAAAAAGAGGGTATGATCTTACGAACATGAGTAGTTTCATAAGAGGGCAACTTGAGGTAATCGTTCGCTAAGAGTAACACTGGGAGGACCAAATCCTAAACACAACTTGGGACCACCACTTCCTCCTCGTTGATCTGTATTTCTCGAGTGCAAGGCTAAATTTAAAAACTATTTCACTATCCTTTACAAAATAGAAGCAATAATATCATCATAAAATGCCTTGTAATTCAAGGAAATAGATGTCATGGACTAAATAAAACTTCATATTTCATATTATTCTCTCTTTTCTAACCTCTACGTACAGTACAATCCAACTTTAACATGTCAAATTTCGACCCATTGACTAGGAAAAAAAATATGTATATATATATATATATATATATATATATATATATATATATATATATATATGAAGGGATGAATGTTTCAAATATCAAGGGGAAATGGATTTTACATTTGAATACGCCTTTTCTGAGAATTATCACTAAGGTCTAACTATACCAACTTAAACTTGTGCATCTATTGAGAACTCGCTTTATTTCTTATTATCATATAGGGTTCCATAGAATCTACGGGTTGTTCAGTGTTGTTTGGAGGCATTGAACACGGTGTCATTCTTTTGATTGTTATGAGTTTGATCTTTCCTTTTACATTGTCATCAAAAAAAATACATAGGAGATTATTCTACTATTGTGTAACTCAATTTCCAGATAGCTTCAGGAAGCAAATTTATTATTCTATGTGTCAACTCTATCATCAAATTGTCGAGGAGCCCCATTCTTATTATCAAAACCACATACTCTTCTAAGCACAATATAATGGACATCTATAAGAATGTGGCTTTCATATATGAATTGTTGAAGCACATTCTTATTCTTTCAAAGCACAATATAAATTCCAGGATATCAAAGACTTTCATATACATTCTTTTTTATCTAATGTGTTCGGTTTTTCACTAGTGCATAATCGTCAACAAACATCTATTTTGATTTCAATGTATCTTCGAGGCTTATTTATTTCCCTATTCCCTCATTTGTAAGAGACAAATAAAGTCTTAAGGAAAGTGCTATCCCATGCCTTTGAATCTACAACAGAGTTGCTAATGTAAGGGTTGTGCCCTAGGTCCAATCAACCTTGGACATAAATTATTTTAATATATAATTAATGTGATTTAATGGCAGATCTATTATTTAATTAATAGACAATTAAATTAAATAATAGAGTCCGTAGATTCAAATCTTCGTAATTTGTTAATCACAAAGAGTTGTGATTGTGAGATACAAATTACATATGATTGAATCTTAAATTATCCGTGATTGTAAGTAATAATGAGATACGGATATCGTTATTATGGATAGACCATCACGTGTGTCATTTCTTACTTGTGAAGTAAGTAACTGATCTCACAAGCTAAAGTGTGATGACACTTGAGTGAACACGTGGATGTTTTGTTATAGAACAAAATATTAGAGACCCACCTAGAGATTCCACATGGATAACTATCTGAGTGTCGGTGGTTAATCTCTAAAGTTCGGTAGTGGGATTGGCTCTTTGACTTAAAGTCGTCATAGTATCTTATATGAGGACAGTCATGCTTTGACGGTGTTGGATGTTGCTCTGTCAAGGGCCATTAATACGGCATCATTCAGGTATGTCAAGAATCGTATGAAGGTTGTGAATTACCAATAGAGGATTCGTCACTCTTAGATAGTAAGAGATTATGATATACATTTCATTCAATTAAGTCGATAACAAAATCCTTAACCAAGGTGTACTCATAAGCCGAAAATGAGTTTTCGACTTATATTGACTTAATAGTGGAGTGAAAGATATGATCGGTAATCGAGATTGACACTTTCATATTTCGTAATTGATCGAATCATATTGACGAAGGGATTGTAGTTTCACGATAAACAAACGAGTTTGGTTTCGTCATACTACGTGACATTTCATGTCATATGTATTGTCCTAACACATTGCTAGATGTCAATTTGGGACGACGAGTGTGAATTGGTGATAAATTAAAATGGTGTTTTAATTTATCAATTTTGATTTAGGCATCATGATCGGGAACCTGATGGGTCATACACAAAAGGAGAACTGGAAGATTGTAATTTGTCAATTAATTAATTTAACAAGTGTTGGATAAATTAATTAATTGAGTTGCTTATTTATAGACATGAATTGATTAATTGGATTAATTAATTCACGGACCAGATTTAATTAAATTGGTTAATTAAATGTTGGACTGGGTCAGGCTAAGCCCGTTCGAACCTATATAAATATGATTACGATTTTCAAAATTGTAGAGATTTTTCATTATTCTTGCTAACACAAGAAAAAATTCTAATACTACAATCTTGTTTTCTGTGTGGATTATCGTTGGAGTCTGGACAATTGGACAGCTGTGGGTGGAAAATCAAGATCGTTGGAACAAAGAACAACAAAGGAGTTTGCAGATCTTGACAAAGGTACATCTTTTATCACAATTTTTATTTAAACACAAAGAAAATTCTTGGTGTGAATCGAAAATTGTTTTAATTTTTCACTGCGCATGTTAAGTAGATTCCCAACAATGGTATCAGAGCCTATTTTGCGTTTGTTAGAAATTGTTTAACATTTGTACAATCAAAAGTTGATTATTATACCTTTTCTTGTTTCTAGCAATTAAGAAAAATTAATTCTATTTTCAAAAATTTGTTTTAAATAGAATTTTTTCTTTTGGGTCAGAATTCAAAAAAAAATAAAAATAAAAAATTTTAGGTTCTGAACATCGTCGACAGCGATGGTTTCTAGCAATTAAGAAAAATTAATTCTATTTTCAAAATTTTTTTTTAAATAGAATTTTTTCTTTTGGGTCAGAATTCAAAAAAAATAAAATAAAAACGGTAGGTTCTGAACATCGCTGGGAGCGACGGTCGCTGCCAGCGTGGGTGGCATGAGCCAGGGCATGGTAGCGCCTGGCGCAGCATGCAACGCTGCTACAACAAAGTCAGCGTTGGCGCTGCAGCCACACAGCAGCGCAAACGCTGCTATTGCGACGGCGACTGCGACACTACGCCATGGGTCGATGATGAGGCGTTGCCAGAGAAGAGAAGAAAAAAAGGTGGAAAAGGAATTTTAGGGTTTGCTGTTGGGTGAAGAGCATTGGAGACGGGGGGCTTCATTCCAATTAGTGTAATTACAGGCCCCCGCATGCAATTATGTTAAAGGGGGTCATTTGAATTTTTTGATAGAGGGTTTGTCATGCAATTAGATTAATTGAAGGACCATCTTTTAATTTTAAACTTGGGGCCAAAATGCAATTTTACGAAAGGGATTTTGAATGCAATTTTGAAAAGTGTTTTAAAATTGAGTTTAGAGGTTTTAACCCTAAAAAATTCCAATTTTGACCGGTCTAAAATTCTTATTAAAATGGACGACTTTTATATTTTAATTTGCTAAAATATGATTTTAACTTAAATATTAAATTTGACCCTAAATTGAATTTATTTTATTTAGGAGTGTTATCCTAAATTAAAATATTAATTCTATTTAAATTAGAATTGGCCTATAATTCAATGCTTAATTAAAATTTGATTTTAATTAATTATTCACCTGAATATATTCTTGAAATTAGAATTGGATTCTAATTTGATGTTTAATTGAAATTTGATTTTAATTAAATTATCTTACCCTAAAACTTTCCTTAGAATTAGAGTTGGACTCTAATTTAATATTTAATTAAAATTTGATTTTAATTAAATAGTTTACCCTAGCATTTCTTGAATTTAGAATTGGATTCTAATTTGACATTTAATTAAAATTTGATTTTAATTAAATTATCTCGTCCTAAAATTTTATTTAAGATTAGAGTTAGACTCTAATTTAGTGTTTGATTAAAATTTGATTTTAATTAAATAGGTTCTCCCTAAAATCTTGAAATTAGAGTTGGACTCTAATTTTGTTATTTAATTAAAATTTGATTTTAATTAAATTCAACCGCCTTAAGTTATAAAATTAGAGTTGGACTCTAATTTGATATTTAATTGAAATGTGATTTTAATTAAATAGTCTCGCCCTATGATTATGGAATTGGAGTTTGACTCTAATTCAGTATTTAATTTTAATTAAATATGCCCGCTAATTAAATTAGTTGATTAATATGATTAATTAATTATTTAATTGTTCCGATCCATTTGTTTAAAAGTGTTTAGAGAACCTTAATTGCTAGAAACTTGAAATATATTTGCATATAATATTAGATATTATATAAGAGTACATTTATGTGATAAATGCATTATTAGTGGACGATTATGGATTCGATCATGTGGATGTGTTGAATGGTTAATTTTATTCTTGTTGTTTTATGAGCATGCGAGCTCTTAATTGTTTTCGGCCTGCGAGCCCGTTGTTATTGTTATTATTATGGGCTTGCGAGCTCTTAATCGTTTTGGACATGCGAGTCCGTTATTGTTATTGTTATTGTGGGCTTGCAAGTCCAATTTCATTTAGGCTTGCATGTCAAGTAGTATAGGATACATGTTGCAGTTGAACTAATTGAAGAAACAAGAAAAGGAGAAGACCATGGAGATGAAGCATTGTATGAGTCAATGCAATACCCCCTAGGAATTGACCAACTAGTCTTCCTCATGGTTTGAGAAGACTAGATAGTAAAAGTCCATAATCGTCCACACTATTACATTATATTATATATATGTTTATTTGCATGGTGAATGTGTAATACAACATATATGATTGTTACGATGAGACTTTTGAATACAAAACCCCTCAATAAAATATTAAGTCACATTTATAATTGTCTTCCATCATTATAATGAAAAATCAGAGTCCCAAATCGTCTCAACTTGTTGAGTACACTCAAGATTGGTCTATTAGGGATATGTTTGACACTATGTAATATTTGGTATTTCTGAATGACGAGTTTGATTTAACTAAAATTTATCTTTTGTTGAGTAAACTCAAGGAGATAAATTTTAGAGGCATATCAAGCTAACACGTAAGATATGTGAAGACAAAGAGTTGTCGACTTAATGATCTCGGAGTTGTATGGAGATACAATTGATAATTGTATCTACCCAAATGTTTTATTTAAACTTCTTGAGTACACTTAAGGTCTTAATATAACAGATGTGATCTCAACCCACTGGGAGTCAAGTATGGACTCCATAAATTTATGTGAGAGAGTCATAAATTTTAGTTAAACAGTAGGAGCATAATAAATTTAATAAAAGTTCATGTTAAATTAATTGATGTATTTTATATATTATTATTTTTCTTTCGTCATTTACATTTATATTGAATCTTGAGTAACCATATGTTTTGAATGGTATACTGGATGCCAACAACCAAATTGAATCTTCTTGATTAGCACTGCAATTGAGAATTGTTCTCAGGGCATGAGAAAATTGGTTACATCCTTGAATAGCCCCTTCCAGAGACACATGCTGATGACTCGATTAAGGAAGAGGTGGCTACTATAATAAACACAGTGATAACGATAGTACTGCACATATGTGATGCTTGCAACTATGTCACCTGAGTTACAAAAGCATCTTAAGAGTATAGATGTTAATGCATGATTTTTCATTTCAAAGAGTTGTATGATGATAATCATATGTGGAAGGATATGAGACTTCCAAGCAACTATACCAATGCAAAATGACAGAGTAATCTTCAGTCGATACTTAGATGCTGAGAATGATTGACGCTGAGAAATGTCTCAATTGAGTTCAATCATGAACCACGAACTAAGTAATGACTTAGCTCTGCAATCACTGTCAGAGAGTTATTTATATTAATTATGAATAATGATATGAATAAGTTTGAATGCACACCCATTGAGTTGCTTAACATGCTTAGAACTGTTATGCCCAATATCAAAGTTAGAAGTGGGCAAGCAATTGACACCTCTAAGGGTATTAAGAGGAAGTCTAAAGGGGGATTTAGGGAAAGCATCCAATATGGCTGAAACGGTCAAAACGAAGGACAAATACCAAATCTAATGACCACTGTTTTCATTATAGAATGAAAGGTCATTGGAAGATATTGTAAGGCTTACATATGATTCATTAGCTTCTCAGGTATTAGATACCAGATGTGGATCTCATATTTATATAAATATGGAGAAACTAAATGGAAGCAGACCACTGCAAAAAGGGAAAAGTTGACTTGCACGTTGAAAATGAGCAAAGGTTGCCGCATTGCCTGTAGGAGCATACTTCTTACCATTGCCTTTTTGTTTAGTACTGGAATTAGAGAAATGTCGCTTTGTACCCCCATATCTGGAACATTAAAATGAATTTCATGTTCTGGCATGAACTATTTTAATGTTAAGGACAATTGTTGTTCTTGTTTATCTTGATAAAGATCCTAATGGTTATGGTAAATTATGAAACGATGTTTATATTCTTTAGTGCTAAGGATTCTATAATGAGTATAGAAATTATAAGACATAAATGCGATAATCTAATTATTACCTAAATCTGGCATGAAAGACTTTGTCATATAGATGAAATGAAATATTACATAGAGATGTGTATGTGGAGTCAATTGATTTTGAATCATTTGACAAATACATATCATGCCTATTAGGCATAATGACCAAATCTCCTTTTATTTGAAAGGGAGAAATGTCTGGATAAATATTGCATAATACATAGTGATGTATATGGACCTATGTCAATTATTGTCAGATGAGGTTTCTCTTATATCATCAATTATCATGTATACTTGATGAAATTCAAGCATGAAGTTATTGAAAGGTTCAAAGGATTCAAGCTAGAAGTAGAGAAATAAATAGGTAAAGATACCCCCACATTAAGATTCGATCGAAGTGAGAAAAGATAAAATTTAGATTATCTAAGAGAGAATAAGATTCTCTTGCAGTGGACTCCTCCATATACACTGCAACATAGTGGTGTATCTAAAAGGAGGAATTGTTAACTATTAGATATAGTGCGATTAATAATAAGCCATGCAAATCTCCCAAAATTGTTTTGAGGTCACGCACTGACTGCAGTGTGCAACACACTAAATCATGTCACATCTAAGTTGGTTAACAGAACTCCATACGAGTTATGGAAAGGCAATAGTCCTAATTTATCTCATATGAAAGTTTGGGGCCATGACGCTTAAGCGCCTTGAATCGGATAAGTTTGAGACTAAATCCGATAAATACATATTTGTGGGATATTCAAAGCAGATATTTGAATATAAATTCTATTATCGTGAAGAAAGTATTCTTCTCAAGACATATCGTCTTCTTAAAGAAAATGTTTACTCTATGGGAGAATAGTGGGAGCAAAATAGAACTTGAATGAGTTCAAGAGTCCACAGATATAGTTAACCAAGTAGATGAATCCAAGTCTAATCCATATCTGATATGGGACATACTCTTGATCAAAAAGTAGAGACTCCTGAGAACATGACAGCTCCATTTAAATATAGTAGGATCATTCAACCTTGAAGAATGTGCAAATCCACGACAGGTATTACTGATCTAGGATGATGAACCTACTAATTGCACAAAAGTGAAGTCAAGTGCTGACTTAAAAGAGATCGCAAGAGGCATGAAACCCGATATGAACTCGACGTATGTGAACAAAGTTTGGACCTTGGTCGACCCTCCTGATGGGATAAAACCCATAAGCTATAAATGGTTTACAATAAAAGGTTGACATGGATGGAAATATCCATACATACAAAGGAAGGCTAGTAGCAAAAGATAACAAACAAAGACAATGTGTTGACTTTTATGAAATCTTTCGCCTGTAGCCATGCTGAGGTCCATTCGGATTTTGGTTGCAATAGTTGCATACCGTGACTATGGGTTAAAACAAATCTCTTGGAGCTGAAATCTTCAATTTGATGGAAAAATCAAAATGTTTGATTTTATCAAATATGAACACGAATTTTATGTTTACAAGAAGTTAGTGGGAGCATTGTCGCATTTCTAATATTATAGGAAACGACATCCCTATATTTCAATCATTGAGACAATAGTTGTTAAAAGATTTATTCATGAACGATATGGGGAAGTAACTTGATCTATAGAGATAAATTTAGAAGATTGCTTAACTCATCACAATCTATATAGGTAAAATCTTGAGAAGATTCTATATGGAGAAATTTGTTTACTCTTAAATGGTGTGTTGGAAAGTTCCAAACATAAAACAATCGTTGATTCAATAATAGAAATCTAATACATGATTGCTTCAAAAGTAGCAAAAAGTTGCAATGTGAATCAAGATATTCATTAATGAACTTGGAGAAGTTCCTAATATTGTTGATCACATGCCATTGTATTGTGATAACAATAGAGCCATCGCGAGGTCTCATCAATGATCCAAACATGTATTAAGGCGGTATAATCTCATCAGAGAGATAATACATAGAAATAACGTAAAGAGAAGAATGAATTCCTATATTTGACAATATTGTAGATCCACAGACAAAAAGTTGTCGTAGCATAAACATGATCGTCCTGTAGACTCTTATAATATTGGATACATAAGTGATTGTATCTAGTGCAAGTGGGAGTTTGTAAGTGTTGTGCCCTAAATCCAATCAACCTTGGACATAGTATCTTTTGAAAATTGAGTGATTGAAAAGGAAGGAGATTTTTGTGGTTTACAAGTAATATTATTTTATGAAAGATTGTGATTGAAAATAGGAGAGAGAAAAATGAAATGAAATTTAATGGGAGCCAAATGGAGGCTAAACGCTTTTTCCAAGATACACCAACCTAGGATTAACATGAGACGATTCAATTCCTGGTTCGAATTCATATGAAAGTCATGCATCTATTTTAGATTATCAATAAGATTGTATGTGAAAAAAAGATTGTTTACTAATTCAAACAGCATATGTTGATTTTACCGCGTTCTAGACTTATTATGAGTATTCCTACACTACAACAAGCAACTAACTATTTAATTGATGACCAAACAACCAAATAGTAGAATGAGTACATAAAATCAACCAAACAACAAAAGAACTTTCTAAATTAATGTCTTGAATTAATATAAATGAAAATAGGGTTCAAACATTCATCCATTACAATTGAAAGACTAGCCTAACATATTTAGAATTAGGTTACAAAAAACATATAAAATATCATCACCCAAAAAGAAGAAATAATGAAAAAATAGGAATTTTTCACGTTCTTGATGTGAATCTCGAATTTGGATGAAGAATTTTCAATATGCTATGCAATTTGCCTTGATTCCAAGTTGTTAGCCTTGTTCTTCACCTCTAAAATTGATTAGAATCTATGAATTTTTAGATCTAAAGAGGTTTCCCATATTTTGGACAGCATATGGTATATATGTAGTGCCAAAAGATTACATACCAAAAGTTTCCAAAATAAAATAAGAAAACATAATTTTTTTCCTGGAATTGAACCACCATTTGTACACAAAATAGACTCTCAATAGCCTTAGTCATTCCAAATATGGTTTGAGTGTACACATGGCTTGCTGGCCCATTTGTACACATGGCATTACCATTTTTCAACCAAATTGTATGTTGGTCCCTGAACTTTTCCAAGTGCGTATTTTGAACCTTGATCCTTTTTTACAATTTTTCTTCCCTTGGCTCTCTTAACCTCCAATTGACTTGACATTCATAAATCGCTATCTTGCAATCCAACACAACTATCGGAATGTTGTACTTTAATCCCCATATTTTTCATTTTGCCATTTTCTCTAATTTTTGCTTGTTTTCTCAAATTCTTCATCAAATCATGAGTTTTACCTATTAGACACAATATAACATATTTGACAATATTTCATTAGAAGAACTACAAAATGTCATTGTTCAAAGCCCTAGATAAGTGTATAAAATATGTTTATCAACATGACTTTGATGAACAGAATATGACAGTTATTTTTGTAGTTGAAGATGAAAACTAATGAAAGGGTCGACGGTATTTGCTAGAGGAAAGATTTGTTACACACTTTAAGAAACACATGTAAAGGTGTGTAGTGAAGCGATGAATGCAACTAAAAGTGATTCTTTACCAACTTGTGACACAAACGGCTGGCTCATATGAGTGAGAAAGGATTGTAGATTTTGGTAAGGAAATCCTTCATTCCTTTTATCAAAGGTACATCGTTATATTTATGAGATTATTGTTTACTCGGTAAATAACATAGAGTTTCATTTCAGAAGTCCTCAAGTAGAAAGTCTAAAATATTAGATTTGGTCTATTCTAATGTTTATGGTCCCATTAAGATGGAGTCTCTAGGTGGCAATGACTACTTTGTTACTTTATTGATGACGCTTCACGAAAGCTATAGGTTTTTTTTTTGAAATAAAAATACTAAATTTTTCAACACTTCAAGAAGTTCCATACCATGGTAAAACAATAAAGTAGAAGTTTTGAAGTGTTTTCGAACTGAAAATGCAGGGGAATACATGTCTAAAGTGTTTCAATATTTTGCTCAAAGTATGGTATTAGACATAAGAAGACAATTCATGGTATCCCACAGCACAATGGTGTGGCATAGAAAATGAACCGCACCATTGTAGAAAAGGTTAGAAGTATGTTAAGGATGGTTGGGCTGTATAAGTCATTTTAAGTTGAAACAGTTCGAACGCTGTGCTACATAATCAATCGATCTCTATCAGTTTCTTTGAATTTTAAGACTCCGAGAAATGTGTGGACAGGAAATGATGTTTCTTATTTTGGCTCGAAGGTTTCTAGGTGCAACATTTGCACATGTGCCTAAGAAACAACGGTTGAAGCTAGATAATAAAGCTAATGCTTGCATTTTTGTTGGCTACTGAGATGCAATATTTTGCTATAGACTATTGGAACTAGAAAGAAAGAAAATAATCAGAATCATAGATGTGATTTTTTTATTAAAATCAGAAGTTATCATATTTTGAGATATTTGATATCAAAGACGAGTCGCTAAAGGTGTCATTAACCTTACACCTATCACTTTGTCTCTAGATAGTGCTACTCAAGGAGATAGAGACATACATTGATAGTCATGTTAATAAGCCAGCAAAGGTTGATGAAGATGGTCTAGAGGATGTCGAACAAGGAGAACAACCTACTAAATACAAAACTCAGATCAAAAGATCTACTAGGAAGCATCATCCATCAACTAGGTATTGTGTTGGTAACTGATGAGAAAGAGCCAAAATGCTTTCAAAAGGTACAATCTCATAAGACAAACAGAGCTGAGTGAATGTTATGCAAGAAGAGATGAAGTTTGTGTAGAAGAATAACACTTATGAGCTAACAGAGATTTCTAAAGGCAAAAATGCTTTGAAGAATAAATAGGAATTCAAGTTGAAGAATTATGGAAAAAGCTAGTGAAGTATAAAGCTCGATTTGTAATGAAGTACTTTGATAAGAAGAAAATGATTGATTTTGTTCTATCCTATTGTCAAAATGACTTCTGTTCAAGTGATTTTAGGTTTAGCAACTAGTTTGGGTCTTGAGCTTGAGCAATTAAATGTAAAGATTGCTTTTCTCCATGGCGATTTGGAGGGAGAAATCTACATGGTTTGGCCAGAGGAATTTGGAGTAAGATGAAAGGAATATATGGCTTGTAAGTTGAAAGAGAGTTTATATGGGCTAAAACAGGCTCCAAGACATGGCATAAAAAGTTTGATTCGTTTGTGGTGGGTCATGATCATATCATGAAAGATGTAGAACATTGTGTTTATGTTAGAAAATTCCATGGTGGTAACTTTATCATCCTTTCGATATATGTATATGATATGTTGATATTGGTGAGTTGATTCGCAAGTTAAAGGTAGATTTGTTCAAGTCGTTTGACATGAAGAATCATAGACCAACACAATAAATTTTAAGAATGCATATTTGTCATGGTAGGAAAGCCAAAAAGTTATGGTTGTCACAGGAGAAATATATAGAAAGTGTGGTGGAAAGGTTCATAATGAGGAATACTAAACCAGTTGGGACACCACTTTATAGTCACTTTAAATTGAGTAAAATAACTTGTCTTTCTTAATAAAGAAAGAATAGCAGAAATTTCTTACTCTTCTAAGATTGGGAGTTTGATGTATCCTATGGTCTGTACAAGGCCAGACATTGCTCATGCGGATGGCGTAGTCAACGGGTTTCTTATTAAACTCGGAAAAGATCATTAGAAGGCGATGAAATAGATCTTTCAATACTTGAGAGGTACTTCAAAGATGTGCTTGACCTTTGGAGGTTCAAAACCAATTTCGAAGGGCTTTAAAGATGTAAATATGACTGGTGATCTTAATGGTAGAAAATTAACATCGGGATACTTGGATACTTTCGTAAGGGGAGCAGTCCCGTGATAGTCAAAACTACAAACGTATGTTGCCTCATCTTCAACTCAAGCTGAGAATGGCTGAGAATATTGCAGCAACTAAAGCAACAAAAGAAATGCTTTGGATTGGGTTCAAAACAACATGGGTACGTAGTTAATTGCGACAGTCAGAGCGCGTTAGACTTGAGCAAGAATATTATTTATCATTCTTGGGTAAAGCACATTGATGTGAGATATCATTGGCTACGACAAGTAATGGCAGAATAATTGATATTATTAGAGAAGATTCATACCGAAAAAAATCCAGCTAATACGATGACAAAGGCAGTGACCAAAGAAAAGCTTGAATGTTATGTCGGACTAGTCTGTATGGACTCTAACTAATCTATTAAAGATAACTCCTTTCTCAATGGGCCGGTAGGGAAGATTGTGATATGGTCTTCTAGCCCATGAATAGATAAGTGGCCCAAATCCACTATAATATGATTGTAAGTCACATAAGGGAGACAATTTGGTAAAATGGCGGGTGTACAATTGGAAAATAGAATAATAGAGGCTATTGAACGAAGAGGAAGAATGGGGCTATCGGAAGAGAAAAATAGTTTCTCTTTCAATCTTTATGTGTGGATTCTCACAAGTATTTTTTCTTTATACAGTACAAATTGGGGATTTCTCTAAGTGAAATTTTTGGGTACTTTAGAGAAGTGTAATAATCAAACTAGTTTCTCACATGTTTCATATATTAGAGGTTTGGGGATGAGATTATTGTTCTCTTAGTGGTTGATCATTGTTGTGTTTCCCAATTTGTTGAGAACTCAAGTTTCTGGGTTGCCACAAATGATGCTTACAAAATCTGTGGCAACGGCCTATTATTCTCAATCTATTATGAACATGTTGTGCATGTCGATGAAAGACGTTGAAGACAAGATACATGCAGGTATAGACAAACAACTTGAGAAATTAATGAAGACTAGTCGTGTTAAGTTCGAAAAGTCATTTGTAGGGGGACTTACAAAATGACATGTCCTAGGGACAAGCCAGTCAAGTTTGAGAAGGAACAATCAGAAAAGGCCGATCTATCCAGTAATTCTTAAAAGAGGTCAAATAGGGTAAGAAAGCCATGGAAAAAGTTGGCAGTGGACAGATATAGTCAAAACAAATAGCTTTCAAAAGAACTGCACTTTTTTCAAGTTACTCTAACTATAATCAAAATTTTTGCTTTCTTGTAAATTTTCTTCATAATTTATGCAGCGAACTTTTGTTTGTCATTATATATAGTTTGAGAGACATAGTTTCTTCTGATACATTTAGATATGTGGAGAAGTTCTACTAATTGCTTCAATACGCACTCATAATCTGCTTCGGATCTATATTGAGCTTAGAAATTTCTATGATTCTGTGCATCAAATTTTTTAAAGGACAATTAGAGAACTTTTACTAATTGAGTCTATTGAGAAACAGGTTTGATATGAACTTTAGAAAGAAGATGATGATTATCTTCCTCTCCTCCACTTTAATTCTACATAGTAAACCAAGAATACACATAGAAATAGATAACAAATATGAAAACCTAATTGCAATCTTGCCTAATCTATGTATTCTAGTTGATTTATCTCCTCAAAACATTCTAGCTGCACTCAATAACTACTTCATATTTACTTTAAAGCATTTAAAAAATTCTATGATTCTCTGCATCAGACTTTGTGAAGGACATCTAGAGAACTTTTACTAATAGCTTCTACTGAGAAACGACTTTGATATAAACTTTGGAGAGAAGAAGCTAATTGTCTTCCTCTCCTTCACTTTCATTATATGGAGAAAATAAAAAATACACTCATGGAAATAGAGAACAAATATGGAAACTCAATTGTACTCTTACCTAATTTACGTGTTCTAATTTATTTATTTCCTTAAAAGATTCTATCTGCACTCAATGCCTACTTCATATTTCCTTTAAAACATTTAGAAAATCCTATGATTATAAGCATAAGATTTTTTTGTTAAGGATTAATTAGACAACATTTACTAGTTGCTTCTGTTGAGAAACAGATTTGATATAAACTTTGGAGAGAAGACGATAATAATCTTCCTCTCATTCACTTTCATTAGATAGAGAAAATCAAGAAAACACATATGAAAATAGAGAATAAATATGGAAACTCAATTGTACTCTTGCCTAATCTACGTATTCTAATTTATTTAATTCCTTAAAAGATTATATTTGCACTCAGTGGCGGATGCAAAAAAAATTTAATTAGTGGGGTTCAATCAAAACTACAAAAGGCCAAATTCATAAGATAAATATGAGGTTGTTTTTAGCACACTTGTTTTACCCACCTGATAAGTAGAGATGACAAAAAACACACACACAACTATGACAATTTCAGCAGAAAACTTAAGACTAACTAGAGCTTTTTGTGTTGAAACATATCTAGTTTGGTGCCAACTATAACAAGTGGGATTCAAAGAGAAATGTAGAAGTTCAGGGATCTGCTACCCAACAAACATCATTAAAAATTTGACTGAGGCAGAAATCACCTAATTCCTTTAATAGCAAGCGCCAATCTCGCCAAACCATATCAAGTCCTTTCCACTCAATGGTCAACACCAAACTCAAATTCATGAACATTCAAAGGAAAACAGCACACTGAAAAGACTTTTAAAGAATCTCAACAGATATATTAAATGCTATCTCATGAGGTTTGCCGTCCTTAAACTACACTTTTACTGTTGCATATTTCTTCTTCTTGAGTAGTAGCATTCTTTTGTAAAAGTCATCAAGGTTAATTTTCAGGCACTTCTATTTCTTGTTAACCTATTCAAAAAAATAAGATCCAATACATATATCGTATCAAGGCAATAGACGCATATTTAGGGATAAACACATCTAGCAAGAAATTAGAAAAAAGCAAATGTTTATACTTTAAAGCCAGATAATCGGGATGAATGAAATTATTCAATTGTACCAAGCTTTCGTTTTAATTGAACTACATTTATGGTTCATAAAATACACATTAAAACCACATGAGTAGTCAGCAGGAAAATCGCATTAGCAGCCACTAAACGGAATTGCAGGAGACTGAAATTGAATAGAATGGGTTTTGATTTTCCAAGGGAAGGAGAGGGTTTTGATTTTCCAATTTGGCCGCCGTTAGCGATTTCTTCTTCTTGGTTCTACAGAGTGTAAAAGGGCAACGGGGGAATTCAAGCGAAAATGTGACTTTTGATAATAATAATAATAATAAAAAATAAAAAAAAATGAAAGCTGGTGGTTACATGACCCACCAAGACCCACTGTGGGTCCGCCCTTGTTTGCAGTCAATATCTACTTCATATTTACTTTGAAGCATGTAGAATATTCTATGATTATGCATCAGATTTTGTGAAGGACATTTAGTGAATTTTTACTAATTGCCTCTGTTCAGAAACAGGTTTGATATAAAGTTTGGCGAGAAGAAGATAATTGTCTTCCTTTCCTTCACATTCATTATATAGAGAAAATAAGGAATACACATATGGAAATAGAGAACAAATATGGAAACCCAATTGCTCTCTTACCTAATATACATATTCTATTTTATTTATGTCTTTAAAAGATTATATTTTCACTCAATATCTGTTTCATATTTACTTTAAAGCATATAGAAAATTCCCTGATTCTATGCATCAGATTTTATGAATGATAATTAGACAACTTTTACTAGTTATTTCTATTAAGAAACGGTTTTGATATAAATTTTGGAGAGAAGAAAATTGTCTTCCTCTCCATCACTTTCATTATACAAAGAAAGTCAAGAATACACATGGAAATAGAGAACAAGTATGGAAACCCAATTACACTCTTACCTAATTTCCGTATTCTAATTTATTTATTTCATTAAAAGATTATGTCTACACTCAATACCTGCTTCATATTTACTTTAAAGCTTTTAGAAAATTCTATTGTTCTATGCATCAGATTTCAAATTCACCACAAAATCTTGAATTGGACAATGAAAAAATTAAATACCCATTAATTATGAATTTTTTACATATTTTATTTTGTGTCCTATATAACAAGCTCCCTAATGTGCATCAAACATTACCTCTATATTTTCAGCTATATTTCTATAAAAATGGACCAATATCCTACACCAGCAAAAGTATTAGCTTTTCTCCTGATCGTCTTGTGCATATTTCCCGTGAGTTTTCAGAAGGAAAATGCTGAAGAAATCCTTCTACATCCTCAAAAAAGAGGGTATGATCTTATGAAGCAGGAGCAATTTCATAGGAAGGTAACTATAGGCGATCGTTCACTGAGAGTGACACCAACTGGGCCAAATCCTATACACAACCCGAGTCCACCACATCTTGGTCGTTGATCTACATTTCTTGAGTTCAGGGCAAAAGTTAAAATCTATTTCACCGTCCTCTATAAAATAGAATCAATAATATCATCATAAAGTGTACTCTCCTGTAATTCCAGGAAATAGATGTCATGGACTAAATAAAATTTCATATTTCATATTATTTTCTCTTTATCTCTAACTTCTCTTAAGCTGCAAAAGCTTTTCATTGAACCTCTACTTACAATACAATCTAACTCTAACATGTCAAATTTCAACCTATTGACTAGAAAAAAAATGGGTTGAGAGATCAAGGGATGAATGTTTCAAATATCAAGGGAGAAAAAGGATTTTACACTTGTATACGTCTTTTCTGAGAATTATTACTAAGGTCTAACTGTAGCAACTTTAAACTTGTGAACCTATTGAGTACTTGCTTTATTTCTTGTTATTGTAGGGGGTTCCATAGAATCCACTGGCGGATTCTGCACCTGGCGAGCACCCGCGGCCGTACGTGCTGGATCCGCCGACAGCTATTTTTTTGGTTGATAATAGATGAATTTTTTAGGTTATATTTCTAATAATCATTTACCTTTCATATGTTGCCTTTGGCCAAGTTGGTTAGAGCAGGTTTTTACGTCTAGCAAGTCCTAGGTTTGATCCTTTATCAATCAACTTTTATTGTTCACTTTTTTTAGTTTTACAATTTTTACTAAAAATTAATGGAATGAGGAGGAGGGGATTCGAACTTGTTAAAAATTTTAATGGTTTGACCATTATGCTGTTTGTTGAATTGTGACAATAAATTTAACAAATTTATATATATTAGATCTTAGCTGGTTCTAATGCAACAATAAAGATTTGAACTTATGCTCTTCTTTTGAATTATATAAAACTTGGCAATAATGTCATTTCATGAATATGGTTTATTCTTTTAACAAAATTATATATGTTCAATTTCAACAAAATAATTGTTATGTTTAAATTTTAGGTTTTGTTTGATTCTCATTTATTTCAGAATATATTTTTCTCTCTTTTATTTTTAACCATATATTATTCAATAAAATAATATTATACGAAATTCAAAACTTTTCCTTATTTTTAACCACGTATTTTCCATCAAATCACTATTTTTCAAAATGCATTTGGGTTATTCAATGCTGTCTGGAGACATTGAACACGATGCCATTCTTTTGATTATTCTGAGTTTGATCTTTCCTTTTACATTGCTATCAGAAAAAAATCCTTGTTTGACCAGTCACACATAGGACACTTTATTCTGCTATTTTGATAACCTAAATTCTAGATAGCTTCAGGTAGCAAACTTATCATATATGTGTCAACTCTGTGACGTCATCAAAGTCTCATGGAGCCCCATTCTTAGTGTCAAAGCCACATACTCTTTCAAAACACAATATAATGGACATCTATAAGAATGTGGCTTTTTTATATGAATTGTTGAAGCCACATTCTTATTCTTTCAAAGCACAACGTAAATTCCCAGATATCAAAGACTTTCATATACATTCTTTTTATTTAAGGTGTTCGGTTTGTCGTTAGTGTATAATCGTCAAAAAACATCTATTTTGATTTCAGTGTATCTTGGAGACTTATTTATATCCCTATTCACTCATTTGTAAGAGTCAAATAAAGTCTTAAGGAAAGTGCTATCGCTTGCCTTTGAATCTACTACAGAGTTGTTAAATCAGCCATTGTAAAGGAATCCCTTCTCTAACAATCTGAGACTCTATTTCCAGAAGATTTGCTATAGCTCCTCCTATGTCATCGCTTGGAGAATTTCCTCTTTGGCCTTAATACATGCCAGTGGTTTCAATTCACTACAATAGTAAACCTACTTTGTCTGGAGCTTATAGTCAAATATGCAATGGTAGTGACATATTGGATTAAGACATAGTTCGCTAATTAAAAGTACATCATAGGAGTGGCAAACATAATTTAATCCTAAGATACATTAATATTCTTTATAATTCTAGCTATATGAATATCTGAAATGATGTCGTCTCCAAAGTAGTTTGACAAGCGACTTAAGATTTTCGTGAATTAAACCAAGATATAGTCGGTCAGTTTAATGAATACCAGTAGATGTCCAAGTTTGAGTATGAAGTGCTTTCGATTAGCCATATGGGGTTGCTGGTTTAAGTCAAGTTATCACGCAATCTTGGTTAGCAATTGAGGTATTTTTACTAAGTAGGGGTTCAATTCCAAAAACTAATTCATTTATTCGCAAACTTGGTACGTATTTATGGAGATATTTCCAAAATGACATTTTTTTGAAAAGGTAGATTATTGTTGGAAGATTTTCTAAGTATTATACCCTAGGTCCAATCAATTTTGGATATAAATACTTTTGATATATAATTAATGCAATTTAATGACAGATCTATTATTTAATTAATAGACAATTAAATAAATAATAGAGTCCATAGATTCAAATCTTCGTAATTTGTTAATCACAAGGAATTGTAATTGTGAGACACAAATTATATATGATTGAATCTTAAATCGTCCGTGGTTGTAAGTAATAAACGAGATACGGATATCGTTATTATGGATAGACCATCACGTGTGGCATTTCTTACTTGTGAAATAAGTAGCTAATCTCACAATCTAAAGTGTGATGACACTTAAATGAACACGTGGATGTTTTGTTATAGAACAAAATATTGGAGACCCTCCGAGAGATTCCACATGAATAACTATCTAAGTGTCAGTTGTTAATCTCTAACGTTCGGTAGTGGAATTGGTCCTTTGACTTGATATCATCATGGTACCTTATATGAGAACAGTCATAGTTTGGCGTTGTTGGATTTTGCTCTGCAAAGGGCCGCTAATACGACATCGTTCGGGTACATTAAGAATCGTATGAAGGTTGTAATTGACCAATAAAGGATTCGTCACTCTTAGATATTAGGAGATTATGATCCGCATTTCATTCAATTAAGTCGATGATGAAATCCTTGGCCAAGGTGTACTCATAAGTCGAAAAGGAGTTTTCGACTTATATTGATTTAATAGTGGAGTGAAAGATATGATCGATAATCGAGATTGACACACTTTTATATCTCTTAATTGATCGGATCATATTAACGAATGGATTATAGTTTTACAGTAAACGAACGAATTTGATTTTGTCATACCACGTGACATTTTCTATCACATGTATTGCCCTGACAAATTGCTAGATGTCAATCTGAGACGGCGAATATAAATTGGTGATAAATTAAAATGGTGTTTTAATTTATCAATTTTGATTAGATCAATAAAATATTTCACGTCATTAGGAATCGTGATCGGGAATCTGATGGGTCGCACACAAAAGAGAATTGGAATATTGTAATTTGTCAATTAATTAATTTAACAATCGTTGGATAAATTAATTAATTGGTTTGGTTATTTATAGGCCCGAATTAATTAGTTGGATTAATTAATTTACGAACCAAATTTAATTAAATGTATTAATTAAATATTGGACCGGACCCATTTGGGCTTTATATAAATACATGGCTAGGGTTTTCAATCCATATGTTTTTCTTGTAATTATTCTTGCTAGCACAAGAGGAGAAAATCCTGCGTAGCTGCAATATTGTTCTCTGTGTGGATCACCGTTGGAGACTGGCAATTGGACAGCTGTGGGTGGCGAATCAAGATTGCTGGAACGAAAAGAATAGCAAAGAAGTTTACAGATCTGAAAATGTATAATCTTTCACAATTTCTATCTAAACACAAAGGCGATTCTTGGTGGGAATCGAAATCTGCTTTAATTTTTCGCTGCGCATGTTACGTAGATTCCCAACAGTGGTATCAGAACCTACTTTGTGTTTGTTAGAAATTGATTTGCATGATTGAACAATCTAATGTTGATTGTTATTATTTTTCTTGTTTCTAGCAATGAAGAAAAATTAGTTTTCTTAATTTTAAAATCTGATTTTAAAAGGAGATTGATTTTGGATCGGAGTATGAAAAAAAAAAAAAAAGGAATAGGACGGGGTTGGTCGTAGAGCAGTCGACGGCGTGACGCCATTGATAATGGCGCTTGGCAGCTGCAGCGAGCTCACCGCCGAGCAAAAACAGCAGCGCGCAGCTGCTTCTAAATGGCTGGGAAGCCGCTGCTTTTGACAGCGACGACTCCCAGCCATACATATTGAGCGGCGACCGATAAGAAGGGTTGGAGTTGCAAGGAGAAAGAATTGGTGGAGATTATTTTAGGGTTTTCAGAATGTGAATGGAAACGGGGGCTTCAGCTGCAATTTGGAAAATTGCACGCCCCTTGCTGCAATATGATATAAGGGTCTGGTTGTAATTTTAAAATGAAGGACTACAATGCAATTTATGAAATTGTAAGCCTCTAGTTGCAATTAAAGCTGAAGGGTCATACTGCAATTTTTTAAAAGGGGATCCAATCTGCAATTTATGAAACTTAAAGGGGCCACTTGCAATTAA
Organism: Olea europaea var. sylvestris; assembly: GCF_002742605.1. Taxonomy (NCBI): domain Eukaryota; kingdom Viridiplantae; phylum Streptophyta; class Magnoliopsida; order Lamiales; family Oleaceae; genus Olea; species Olea europaea. The sequence goes on along the minus strand of NC_036249.1, from coordinate 22,200,147 downwards.
ATGAGAAGGGTGGTTTTGCAATTTTTAATTAGAGGACCTGTCATGCAATTAAGTTAATTGAAGGACCACCTTTTAATTTAAACTTGGCTCAATTTGCAAATTTCAAAATGGGTTTTGAATTTAAATTTTAAATGGGTTTTAAAATTATGTTTCTAATTGGGTTTGACCCATGCTTTAATTTTGACCTAAATTAAAATTTTATTTAAAATTGATGACTTTTATATTTTCGTTAAAATATGATTTTAACTTAAATATTAAATCTGACCCTATATTGAATTTTATTTCATTTAGGAGTGTTATCCTAAATTAAAATATTGATTCAATTTAAATTAAGGTTTGACTCTAATTTAATACTTAATTAAAATTTGATTTTAATTAATTATTCACCCGAATATATTCTTGTAATTAGAATTGGATTCTAATTTCACATTTAATTAAAATTTGATTTTAATTAAATTGTCTCGCCCTAAATTTTTTCTTGGAATTAGAGTTGAACTTTAATTTGGTATTTAATTAAAATATCATTTTAATTAAATAAGCTCGCCCTAAATCTTGAAATTAGAGTTGGACTTTAATTTTACTATTTAATTAAAATTTGATTTTAATTAAATTCAACCACCTTAAGTTATGAAATTAGAGTTTGACTCTAATTTGATATTTAATTGAAATGTGATTTTAATTAAATAGTTCTGCCCTATAATTATGGAATTAGACTCTAATTCGGTATTTAATTAAAATTGAATTTTAATTAAATATGGTCGCTAATTAAATAATTGATTAATATTCCGATCCATTTGTCTAAAAGAGTTTAGACGACCTTAATTGCAAAAACTTAAAACATGTTTGCATATAATATTAGATATTATATAAGAATACATTTATGTGATAAAATGCATTATTAGTGGATGATTATGGACTCGATCATATGGATGTGTTAAATTGTTGATTTTTATTCTTGTTGTTTTGTGGGTCTGCGAGCCCGTTATTATTGTTATTATTGTGGGCCTGTGAGCTCTTGATCATTTTGGACCTGCTAGTTCGTTATTATTGTTGCTATGGGCCTGCGAGTCCAATTTCATTTAGGTCTGCCTGCCAACTAATATAGAATATAGGTTGCAACTAGACTAATTGAAGAAACAAGAAGAGGAGGAGACCATGAAGATAGTGCATTGATATTGATCAATGTAATACCCTCTAGGAATTGACCAACTAGTCTTCCTTATGGCTCGGGAGGACTAGATAGTAAAGTTCATAATCATCCACACTATTATATTATGTTATATATATTTATTTGCATGGTAGATGTATAATAAAATATATATTATTGTTACGATGAGACCTTTGAATGCAAAATCCCTCCATAAAATATTAAGTCACATTTATAATTGTATTCTACCATTATAGTGAAAAATCAGAGTCCCAAATCGTCCCAACTTGTTGAGTACACTCAAGGCTGATCCATTAGGAATATGTTTGACACTGAAATATTTGATATTCTGAATGACAAGCTTAACTTAACTAAAATTTATCTTTTGTTGAGTACACTCAAGGAGATAAATTTTAGAGGCATGTTAAGCTAACACATAAGATGTGTGAAAACAAAGAGTTGTCAGTTTAATGATCTGGGAGTTGTATGGAAATACAATTGATAATAGTAACTACCCAAATGTTATATTAAGGCTTATTGAATATACTCAAGATCTTGGTATAACAGATGAGATCCCAGCCCACTGGGAGTCGAGTATTGACTCCATAAATTTATGTGAGAGGGTGATAAATTTAAATTATATAGTGGGAGCATAATTGATTTAATAGAAGTTCATGTTAAATTAATTGATGCATTTTATATATTATTCTTTTCGTCATTTATATTTATTGAATTGTGAGTAACAATGTGTGTTTGAGAGGCATACAGGATGGCAACAACCAAATTAAATCTTCTTGAATGGCACTGCAATTTAAGAATTGTTCTCAAACATGAGAAAGTTGGTTGCTTTTAAGTAGCCATTTTCCAGAGACACTTGATGATGACTCGATTAAGGAAGAGGTGTATGCTATAATAAACGTAGTGATGACAATAGTACTACAACATATGTGATACCTGCAACTATGTCACCTGAGTTACAAAAGCAACTTGAGAGTATAGATGTTAACACATAATTCTTCATTACAAAGAGTTGTATGATAATAATCATGTGTGGAAGAATATAAGACTTCCAAACAACTATACCGGCGCAAAATGATAGAGTAATTTTCAGTCAATGCTTAGACACTGAAGATGATTGACGTTGAGATTTGTCTCAATGAGGTTCAATCATGCACTACGAACTAAGTATTGATTTAGCTTTGCAATCTCTGTCAGAAAGTTATTCATACTAATTATGAATTATGATATGAATAAGCTCGAATGCATTCTCATTAAGTTGATTAACATGCTTAGGACTGTTAAACCCTTTATCAAAATTGGTAGTGGGAAAACCATTGATTTCTCTAGGAGTGTTAAGAGGAAATCTAAAAGGGCTTTGAGAAAGCATTCAATATGGTTAAAACAGTCTGAGCAAAGGACAATACCAAATCTAATGACCCTTGTCTTTGTTCTAAAATGAAAGGTCATTGGAAGAAATATTGCAAGGTTTATATCCATTTCATTAGCTTCTCAGGTATTAGATACCAGATGTGGATCTCATATTTATACAAATATGGAGAAACTAAATGGAGGTAGACCACTGTAAGAGGGAGAAGTTAACCTACACGTTGAAGATAAACAAAGGTTGCCGCATTGCCTGTAGGGGCATACTTGCTTAGTAATGGAATTGGAGAAATGTTGCATTGTACCCACCATAGCAGGAACATTAAAATGAATTTCATGTTCAAACATGAACTATTTTAATGTTAAGGACAATTTGTTGTTCCTGCTTATCTTGATTAACATCTTAAAAGTTATAGTGAGTTATAAAATAACATTTATATTCTAAATACTAAGAATTCTATAATGAGTATAGAAATTATAAGGCATAAATGCGATAATCTAATTATTATCTAAATCTGGCATGGCGAACTTTGTTATATAGATGAAATGCAATTCCAAAGTTACATAGAGCTGTATACTTGGAATTAATTAATTTTGACACAATGACCAAATCTTCTTTTACTTGAAAAGAAAAAAGGTCAGCATAATTACTGATCTAATGCATAGTGATGCATATGGTCTCGTGTCAATTGATGTCAGGTAATGTTTATCTTATTTCATCAATGATCATGTACACTTGATGAAAACTCAAACGTGAAACTCTTGAAAAGTTCAAGGGATTCAAACTAGGAGTAGAGAAACAAATAGGTAAAGATACCCTCACATTAAGATTTGATCGAGTGAGAATATCTTAAAGATAAAATTTAGATTATCTAAGGGAGAATGAGATTCTCTTGCAGAGGACTCCTCCATATACATTGCAGCATAATGGTATATCTAAAATGAGGAATCGTTAATTTTTAGATATAATGTGATTAATAACAAGCCATGCAAATCTCCCAAAATTGTTTTGGGGTCATGCATTGATTGCAGTGTGCAACACACTAAATCATGTTACATCTAAGATGGTTAACAAAAATCCATACGAGTTATGGAAAGACAGTAGTCCCAATTTATCTCATATGATAGTTTAGGGTCATTACGCTTATTTGAAGTGCCTTAAATCGGATAAGTTGGACACTAAATCTAATAAATACGTGTTTGTGGGGATATTTAAAGCAGACATTTGAATATAAATTCTATTATCATGAAGAAAGTCTTCATCTCACGACATATCGTCTTCTTAGAGAAAATGTTTACTCTAGGGGAGGACAATGGGAGCAAAATAGAATTTGAAAGAGTTCAAGAGTCCACAAGTATAGTTAACCAAGTAGATAAATCCAAGTTTGATCTTATATCTGATATGGGACATACTCTTAATCAGGGAGTAGAGACTCCTAAGGACATGTCAGCTCTATGTGAATCTAGTAGGATCATTTGACCTTTAAAAAGGTGCGAATCCATGATTACTAATCATGTATTACTAATCCAGGATAATGAACCTACTAGTTGCAACAAAATAAAGTCAATTGTTGACTTAAAAGAGACAGCAAGAGGTCATGAAACTCGAAATGAACTCGACGTATGTGAACAAAGTTTGGACATTGGTCAAGCCTCCTTTTTGTAAATAGTTTACAAGGAAAAGGGCGATATGGATGGGAATATCCATATATACAAAGCAAGGCTAATAGCAAAGGTTAAGAGTTGACCTTGGTGAAACCTTTCTCCTATAGCCTTACTGAAGTCCATTCGAATTTTGCTTGCAACAGTTGCATATCGTGACTGTAGGTTAAGAGAAGTCTCTATGGAGCTGAAATCTTCAATTTGATGGAAAAGTCAAAGTGTTTGATTTTATTAAATTTGAAGACGAATTGTGTGTTTACAAGAAGATAGTGGGAGCATTGTCGTATTCTTAATATTATAGAAAACGACATCCCTATTTTTCAATCGTTGAAATAATGGTTGTTAAAGGATTCATTCATGAACGATATGGGAGAAGCAACTTGATCTATAGAGGTAAATCTAGAAGATTGATTAACTCATCCCAATTTACAAAGATGAAATCTTGAGAAAATTTCATATGGAGAAACTAATTTACTCTTAAGCGGTATGTTGGAAAGGTTCCAAACGTGAAGCAACCGTTGATTCAATAGTAAAAACCTAATACATGATTACTTCAGAAGTAGCAAAGAATTGCAATTTGGATCATGATGTTCATAAATGAACTTGGAGTAGTTCCTGATATTGTTGATCACATGCAATTGTATTGTGATAATAATAGAGTCATTGCGAAAGCGAATGAACTAAGGTCTCATCAGTGATCCAAACATGTATTAAGGTGGTATAATCTTATCAGAGAGATAATATATAGAAATGACGTAAAGAGAAGAACAAATTCTCATATTTAACAATATTGCAGATCCACTGACAAAGAGTTGTCGTAGCATAAACATGATCGTCATGTAGATTTATGATATTGGATACATAAGTGATTGGATCTAATGCAAGTGGGAGTTTGTAAGTATTATGCCCTAGGTCCAATCAACTTTGGACATAAATACTTTTGATATATAATTAATGCAATTTAATGACAGATCTATTATTTAATTAATAGACAATTAACTAAATAATAGAGTCCGTAGATTCAAATATTCGTAATTTGTTAATCACAAGGAGTTGTGATTGTGAGACACAAATTATATATGATTGAATCTTAAATCGTCCGTGGTCGTAAGTAATAAACGAGATACGGATATCGTTATTACAGATAGACCATCACGTGTGGCATTTCTTTTTTGTGAAGTAAATAGCTGATCTCACAAGCTAAAGTATGGTGACACTTAAATGAACACGTGGATGTTTTGTCATAGAACAAAACATTGGAGACCCTCCAAGAGATTCCACATGGATAACTATCTGAGTGTCAGTTGTTAATTTCTAACGTTCGGTAGTGGAATTGGTCCTTTGACTTGAGTTCGTCATGGTACCTTATATGAAGACAGTCATACTTTGGCGGTGTTGAATGTTGCTCTGCAAAGGGCCACTAATACGACATCGTTCGTGTACATTAAGAATCGTATGAAGATTGTGATTGACCAATAAAGGATTCGTCACTCTTAGATAGTAGGAGATTGTGATCTGCGTTTCATTCAATTAAGTCGATGATGAAATCCTTGGCCAAAGTGTACTCATAAGTCAAAAAGGAATTTTCGACTTATATTGACTTAATAGTGGAGTGAAAGATATGACCGATAATCGAGATTGACACACTTCCATATCTCGTAATTGATCGGATCATATTGACGAAAGGATTATAGTTTCACGGTAAATGAACGAGTTTTGTTTTCTCATACCACGTGACATTTTCTGTCACATATATTGCCCTAACACATTGTTAGATGTCATTATGGGACAGCGAGTGTGAATTGGTGATAAATTAAAATGGTGTTTTAATTTATCAATTTTGATTAGATCAAAATAATATTTCACGTCGTTAGGCATCGTGATCGGGAACCTGATGAGTCGCATACAAAAGAGAATTGGAAGATTACAATTTGTCAATTAATTAATTTAACAATCATTGGATAAATTAATTAATTTGTTTGGTTATTTATAGGCCCGAATTAATTAATTGGATTAATTAATTCACAGACCGGATTAATTAAATATTGGATCGGACCTGACCAGGCCCGTTTGGGTTTATATAAATACATGGCTAGGGTTTTCAATCCATATGTTTTTCTCATAATTATTCTTGCAAGCACAAGAAGAGAAAACCCTGGGTAGCTGCAATCTTGTTCTCTGTGTGGATTATCGTTGGAGGCTGGACAATTGGACAACTATGGGTAGCGAATCAAGATTGCTAGAACGAAAAAAATAGCAAAGAAGTTTGCAGATTTGAAAAGGTACAATCTTATCACAATTTCTATCTAAACACAAAGGCGATTCTTGGTGGGAATCGAAATCCGTTTTAATATTTCGCTGCGTATGTTAAGTAGATTCCCAACAGATTTTCCAACGAAGTTAGTTTTTGACATTATAGAATGTCTAAAAGAATTTGCAAGTGTCAAGGTATCATCTGAGGAACATTCAGAATGATGGAGGATCGAGGAGAACGAGCCAAGATCGCCATGCTAGTGTTGAGATTTGTGGTCCATCTTAATAAAGTCAACCTTGTTAAGAGCAGCGGCCCAAAATCTTTTTAAGTTGGTCAATATTTTGGTATTTTACCGATGTGGGATTATTTTCCCTTAACATGCCCCCGTAAGATGGTGGCTAATTTTTTGAGCAGACCATCTTGAAATTCGTGTGCTCATTTTTTAGATTTAATCGGATCGAATAGCTCGTTGGAGCATACTGGACTCTGATACCATGTTAAGAGTTGAGGTCAATCTTAATAAGGTCAACCTTGTTAAGAGGAGCGGCCCAAAATCTTTTTAAATTGGTCAATATTTTGGTATTTTACCGATATGGGATTATTTTCCCTTAACAGCTAGAGGGGGGGCCGCTAGAGCTCTTAGGCAAACTGATCACGGCATGCAGGTATTCTTGGATACCCGAAACTGCCCACCCACATGCTTACGGTGGCCGTCCAGGGCCCCAAGATGGCTACCTATATGTAATGGAACGGCCTTTCTTCAGTGAACGCAAGATGTTTTCTTCGATTTTTTTTTTTGGTTACCTCTCTTCACATATGTTACTGATCTATATTTATGAATAGCTGTGACTGGTGTTATACTGTAACTCTATATATAGAGCTTTATGTTTCATTTGGATATACATGAAAATCTTGCTTTCTTGCTCTTACATTTTCTTCTTTTATTATTCTTTAAGTTTTTGTTCTTAGTGCATAAATACCAACAAACATCTACTTTGATTCCAATGTATATTAGAGGCTCATTTGGAATACATGGACACTCATTCGTAAAGGACAAATAAAGTCTTAAGGAAAGCATTATCCCATGCTTTAGAATCTACTGTAGAGTTCTTGTTTCACGCAATTGTAAAGGAATTCCCTTCTCCAACATTATGAATATATAAGAGTGATGTACTAAATTTAAAGAAATATTTGTCTTCGATCTGAGAGTCTAATCATTTAGATGATGTACTTCAACAGGCAAATCTTAAATTCAAATCTTATTGTAGCCCATTCACGAAAACAGTGCGCTCATCAAGCCTTCAATGAAAATATGTATCTGCTTGCACAAGAGGGGTTCGTTGAAGACAAATTTGAACGAACAGCTTTTTTTAGTCCAAGCTTTCAAGTTTTTTTTAATTTGTCAAAGGTGAAAATTATAACCATTTCACACAAGTAGCAAAATAACGAAATTGACAGGAATAACATCACCAAATACGAACTTCAAAGTTATTTCTTGGGACGAAAAAACCACAAGCAACTTCGATGTCGAAATAATTGAAATTTAAATATCCCAAATTCGATCAGAACTCGAGAAAATTAAAATATATTGGCTAAGTCATAGATTGAAAGTAAAGAAACAACAATCTCTTGTCTTGTGCACATCCTATTCAACATTTTAAGGCTGAGGTCATTTTAAAACAGGAAAGTAATATGATACCAAAATTGTACAGCCGAATGCTTCAATCGAATGATTTGTCACCTTACATCTCCTGCTGGCTTTCATCGTTTTCCTTTGCATTCCCATCTCCCATGTCTTCTAAATCAAGAAAATAAATACTGAAAAGCCAAAACTATTTTACTCATTTCATAATATCATTGTGACCTCCAACTTAGTATATTATCTCATCTAAAAACTTAAACTGCCTGAAAATTACTGTTCATTATGTTATTGAGTATCACGTACCAAAAGTCCAATTTAAATTAAACATTTAGACATGAATTTGAACGAAGTAGTTGATTAAGTTTCGAGGAGTTAAAGATCATGAAAAATAATAAATTTTGTACTCAATCAAATGCACAAAAGTGTTAGTCAACCAACTTATCTAATTTGATAACTTTGATCTTATTAATACGTTGTTTTTGTCTCTGAAGCCTGCACTTGCAATTGCTTCAGATTTGCTCTAAAATACTGGGAAGTTTCTCTGATTCAAGTTACACAAAATCTTGAATTGGGTTATTCATCTAACTTAGGAGTTAGGACTCTCCATTAACTATTTATTCCTATATAAATAGCCCCAAGTTGCAGCAGATAGTCGGCCCATGTTTTAAGCGATTTTTGCGTTAAGAATGGATCATCCTACTCCAGCAAAAATATTATTCTTTTTCTGATTGTCTTCTGCATACTTCCATGAGTTTGCAGAAGGAAAATTCTGAAAGTACTTTTCCATAAAAGAGAGCAGTTTCAAAGGAAGAGAACTTCGGTTGTCTTCTGCATAGTTTTCATGAGTTTGCAGAAGGAAAATTCTGAAAGTACTTTTCCATAAAAAAGAGACCAGTTTCAAAGGAAGAGAACTTCGGTTGGTGGTTAGATGAGCCTAATCATCATTTTAATCATATAAGTCGGCAAACTTAACATTGAGGAAACAATTAAATTGTTTAGATTATATGGTCCATGTCAACTAGATTATAATAAAAATCTAACTCTTAACACGTCAAATTTCAATCCTTCGAATAAGCAAAAATACATAAATGAAGAAATCATCAAAGGGGAAAATAGGATTTTACATTTGAACACTTATTTTCTAAGAAGTGTCACTAGGAATCAACTGTACCAACTCTAAACTTGAGACTGTGTAACATCATTAAAATCCTGTGGAACCCCATTCTCATCATCAAATCCATGCACTCCATTTTCTGTTTCATGCTGCTGGTCACTTGTAACGTTTTCTCCTTCCACTTCTAGAGCAAATTCGTGTTCGTCTTTCTCCTTAGTTTCTGTACCACTAATGCCCCCACCATTTTCTATCTTTTTCACGTCTGTCTCTGATACTTTCTGACTGTCGGCCAAAGCACTTTGCAGAGAACTTTTATGATGTCCCTTGTACGAAGAGATCTCCTTTAGTCTTTCAAAATTTTTGCGATCATCTCTCTCATCAATCAGGGAACTTCCCTGTCTCTCGAGGTAAAAAATTTTGTTCTTAGCTTTCTCTCTCGGTATTTTAGTTAACTCATGAGCTCTAGCACTGGCTTCATTGTTTTCTGATTTGGTCATGAAATTTGCATTCACCGACTCTGGATCACCTCTACCAGTTAACCATCCAACATTTACTTTGCAGCCCAAAATGACAGCATCATGTTCTTCACCAAGCTTTCTTTGAGAGCTCCGAGCATAATGTTCTGTCTCATCATGAGAGCAATTAATCCAATACAGAAACCAGATGAAAATAGCTAAAATTAACGCATACTGAGAGCCACGCTTAACCTTTAATCCTCTTGGTCTTTGGTTTTGTCCCCCGAGGCGATAATTCATCACAGCTGCAACCCTCCTTTCAAATTTTGTTTCCTTGAAAACAAAATTAAACAATAAGTGTCCAACCAAGGATAATATAAAATCTGTATCAAGTGATTTCTCACAGGTAACCTCGCCCAGCATAAATGAGCATCTCCAAATTTGAATTCAATAGAAATATGTGTCATAAAGATAAGTTATATACACGAAATAGCTCGAGAAAATGAAAATAAAAAGTGTAAAATCCCAGAATGGAATCATTGCAGAAGAAAGTTATAACGATTGGGAACCGGAACAAGATTAAGCCTTTAAGCATGCAGATGAGTGAATAGAAAGTAAAACTGATAAGAATCAAGGGACGTTATACTCTAAGTAGTTTCTTTGAATTTCAAGCCTCGAAAAGAAAATTCCAATCAAGAGAATAGAAAACTTTCTTAACTTATTTTCCAACTAAATCATACTCTTTTCCTTGTCCGTTCTTATGGCATAACAAAAGGGTAATCCCAAAGCAAGAGGGAAGTATAAAACTTAGTGTTTCACCTTAAGCCAAAATAATACAGAATCGGCAACCTGGAGCCACTAAGCACTTCATATTGGATGAGCGCTTTAAAGTATTTATATAAATAAATAAATATTTCCTCCTTCTAAGAGCTTAAGCTTTTAAATGATTCAACACATTATAAGAGAATGCGAAGAACCTTAGTTCAAGCCTATTCCCCACCATTTATGAACAGTAAAAGTGTCACCTTTTGGTGAAGAAATGAATCCGGAACAGACGTGAGGAAGGGATAAAGACTGAAATTAAATAAATAAATGAGTTTCTTCTCAAATGATTCAAACTTTTAGACGAAGTGATTCAACGAAGGACTAATGAATTTGCTATAAGGGGAAAAATGATGAGTAACTTCTTAATCCCAAGCTTTCAAGTATTTAGATATGCTAAAGCAGCAAATTATACCCTTTGCATAAACTAACACAAATAACATCCCCAAATTCCAAACTTCAAAGCTCTTGATAAGGTAAAAGAAACCAAATAGCCTTGGTATTGATGTATCGAAAATTCAAAAATTCCAATCCCATCTGACTAGAAGTAATAACACAAAATTCCCATCCACTGCATATTCTATCAATCAATAACAGGAAAAGATTATGAAAGCAGAATTATATTAATGGATTCAACCAAATAATTTGGCTCCTTTAGTTCTTAAACATAACCAAACAAAAGAAATACTGAAAACCCAAATCTTTTTCGCTCATTTCATTACCTTATTAGCAACTCGAGACCATAATCAAAGCCAAAAATACTCTATCAGAATTCGCAAAATATATCATATGAAATTCAATTTAATTAAAAAAATGAAGCAAAAACAAAAAAAGTCAAAATCAGAATTTAGAGAGCGGATATAAAAACGAAAAGGGCAAAGTATACCTTGAATTTCCACAGTTGAATAATTCAGAGGCCCCTAAAGAATTTTCTGAAAATGTTTTAAGTTTGAAATTTCGAAAGAGAAGGTTGAAAACGAAAAATGGCAGTTCTTTTCTATACATTTCCCAAAGTACCCCTGTAAGAGAATTTTGGACTTTGGTAATGTGAGTAGTTTAACTGTAAATTAATTAGGCAATGTAGATGGTTTAGGCAGATAAGCAATTTTTTTTGGGAGTAATTATATTCACATCACAATTTTTATTTATTGCACCATATTTTAATCACAATTAATTTTTAATCCTTTCTCATTATAGAACTTATATCTTAGGTGGTACATTTTATATTTGATAATAATTTTATATTCAAAAGTCGTTGAAATAGTATAAAACAACTTATTTTTTCATCATATTTAAAAAAAAAAAAAATTAAGTGCAATTAAATTTAAGTATCAAATAATTACTACCATGAGCGAAGATTAAAAAAGTTTAAGTGCAATTAAAATATGATGTATCAGATAAAAACAGTGATAGCAATATAACAACATTTTTTTATGGGAAATTTGGCCATTTTGCCTAACTAAACAATGTATTTGATGAAATGGCCTTTGACCAATAATAAAAACAAATAAAAAATGTAAAATATTTTAGTTGGCAAAATGACAAAATTCTCCTTTAATTGTTAACTTAATGTCTTCCAATTTTTCTCATTTCATCCCGTCATTTTTCCTTCAAATTCATTTTAAAACCCTAATTTCCTTTTTTTTTTTTTTGAAAATAATATCTTCTTCCCCTATTCATCTTCTTCAATTTTAAATTCACAAAATTACATTCACCTATTTTCTTCTCTTCAATCACATTTGAACAAGAGTTTGGTTAGTATACATTTACATTGAAAGAAAAAGGAAAGATACTCTTAGAAATCTCATCTATGTTGTATTTTTATTATTAAATATAGTATTAAATAATATTTAGTTTGTATTATTTGCTTATTTAGTATGTTTTTTGTGTTATTTGCAACCATTGGATGTAATAACACTACAATTGCTATCTGAAATATAGAATAACACTCCAGCCGTTATCTGTAAAATAAAACGACACTACAGTCGTTATCTGCTGTAGTTTGATTTTTTCAATGAAATGATTCTAATAATGGACTCGCTAACATATATAACAGGAAAGATTGACTAGTTAGAAAGAACGATTGAAACGACATAATTTTGTTATTATTGAGATGGTAAAAATACAAGTTATCACATTTATATGTGTCGATTAAGTTAATAAAAATATTTATCAATTTTTGTACGTGTCTTGTACATATTACAATATAAATAAGTTCCAGTTATTATTTTTCAGGAAAAGAATGAACCGTGACTACTTATACTCATATTTATATATATAACAACACAAGTGTCGTTTTTATGTCTAGTAACAACATTTGTGTCATTCCGAAATTTTCACCAATATCCGATTTTTTCAACAAAACAACATTTAATAATGGACTCCTTAACATATGTAATATAGAAAGTTTGAAAATGTCATAAATAACATAAATGAGTTCCACTATTAGTTCTCGAGACATAAATAAGACGTAGCTGCTTTTACTCTATTAACACATATAGCCTTTGTTTGAGTCTTTGTTTGTTTTTTTTTTTTTTTATCAAAATGCATTCTTGAATAGTAATTTGATCACATTTTAACAACACGTACTTCAGTAAAATAATATTATACACAAACCCAAAAATTTTTCTTATTTTTAATCACACATTCTCCATTATAACACTATTACAAAATTTATTTTTTGAAAAAAAGGGGCTCAAACAACCCTATAATGACAAATTGGTCGTTTTCATATTAATAACAGCACTTGTGCTGTTCTGTTAATTTTTCCTACATTTTTGTTAATGTCTTTTAAGTTAAATATTTACGTTTTAATGATACATCTATCTCTAGTTTGTTGTTATTTCATGATAATAGCACATGTTACGTTATTAGAAATATAAGCCCCCGTTTGGCCCCCATTTTCTAGAAATGAAAATGGGTGAAATTGTGTTTTTTTTAAATGTGTGGTTGGAAAAAAAAAGGAAAAGTTTTCGATTTAAGTGTAATATTATTTTATGAAAGATTGTATGGTTGAAAATAGAAAAGATAAAAATGTAATGAAATTTAATGAGGGCCAAACGAGGGCTAAACATCCACAAAAATGATACAAGTGCCGTTACTGAACTTATAAGAGAAAGATGAGAACGATATAAGTGTGTTCATATTTGTTACAAAATTTCATGAGAACGGAGCAAACATCATTACTCAGATGAAAATGTTTATGATTCATTAGGGGGTCCAATATATGAAATCGTTGTATTGGAATAAAATCAAAATATAGGCAAAATCAATAGAACAACACAAGAGTCGTCACTGAAATGAAAACGATCCTTTATTCGTTCTATCTATAAATATGAGTCGAGAAATGTGCTCATTAATTGTTAGTCTAGCATCCCAATGATGTCATAACTGTCATTATGATTATAAATTTATTTGTCCATGATAACGACACTTGTGCCGTTACTAAGACGAGAACATCAGTTGTCTATAAGAATGACACTTGTATCATTATTGAGACGCAAACGTTTATGAGAATGGCACAACTATCACTATATTTGATTTATAAGTATTCATGAGAATGGCACAAGTGTCGTTACAGTATTTAAAAAGTCCCTAAGAACGGTATCAATGCCGTTATTGAGATGAAAAATTCTAAGAGAGCAACACAAGTGACATACATAAATATAAACTATATTATTACTATGAAAACTGCACAACTAAGGGTGCCCAATTATAAAGGTCGTTGCATTGAAAACAAATGAAAATAAAGGAGAAATCAATAGAACAGCTCAAGTGTCGTTACTAGTAATAAAACGGCACTTTTGCCATTCTGTCATGAATAAGAGTTTAAATAGTCGCGACCTTTTTGTGCCTCGAGAAATAATAAGTTGAACTCATTTAATCATTCTTCGTCACATGATCTACTTTTCTTGCGTACTTTAGAGATCTAGTGCTTGAGGGTGAAAGGCTATTAAGAATTACGCTTGTGTTGTTATTGAGATGAAAAGTTCTAAGAGAATGACACAAGTGTCGTTTTTTGACACAAGTGTCGTTTAGAGGATGAAAATGTCATTGAGAACGGTGCTTGTGCTGTTACTGAGTGAAAAGTTCTAAAAAAACGACACAAGTGTATTTATCGAAATATAATTTGTTCATGAGAACGACACAAGTGTCTTTACTGTAAAGAAAAAGACACTTGTGTCGTTCTGTCTATAAATATGAGTGTATGAAGTCATGACACATTCATCAGAACTGCACAAGTGTTGTTAAATGTGGCTTGTGTCGTTCTGTCTTTAAACACTAGTATAAGCTGCCACGACCCATCTTATCCTCGATAATCAATGATTTGAACCCATTTCATTTGCAAGATGGACAAATCGTGTACGAAGTTTGAGAAATGTGCTCATTAATTATATTTTCTAACGAATGTAGATACAACTTGTAATTTCTCCAACTCTATATCGTATAATCTATGTGAATTTTACCATTATTTGTCACATGGTTAACATTTCTAATTTTCTTAAGTTAGGGGTCCAGTACTTGAAGTCGTTCTAGTAGAAAAAGATGCAAAAACATCGAAAAAATCATCGAAACGGTACAAGTGTCGTTAAACGTCACTTTGTGTCGTTCTGTCTTTAAACTCTAATATGAGCAGCTACTAGCCATCATATCATCGATAATCGATAATTTGAGCTCATTTCAATTGTAAGATGGACATGTCGTGTAGTTTGAGAGATGTGCTTTTTAATTATATTTTCTAACGAATGTAAATAACTACTTGTGATTTCTCCAATTCTATATCATATAATCTATGTGAATTCTACCATTATTTGTGACATAGTCTACATTTCTAACTTTCTTAAGTTATGGGGTCCAATACTTGAGGTTGTTGTACTGGAAAAGATGCAAAATATCGAAAAAATCATTGGAATGTCGTTAAACGTCACTTGTGTTGTTCTATCTTTAAACACTAATATGAGCCGCCACAACCCATCCTATCCTTAATAATCGATGATTTGAGTTCATTTCAGTTGCAAGATGGACACGTCATGTACAAAGTTTGAGAGATGTGTGCTCATAAACTATATTTTCTAATGAATGTAGATAACGACTTGTGATTTCTCCAACTCTATATCGTATAATCTATGTGAACTCTACTATTATTTGTCACATGATCAACATTTCTGACTTTCTTAAGTTAGGGGGTTCAATGTTTGAGGTCGTTGCGATGGAAAAGATGTAAAATATCGGAGAAATCATCATAACGACAAAAGTGTCGTTAAACGTCACTTGTGTCGTTTTGTCTATGAACATAAGTATACGCAGCCACAATTCATCCATGCCCCTAAGAAACAATAATTTGAACAGATTTCAGTTGAAAGATGGGCATGCCGTTTACAAAAATTGAGAGATGTGCTCATTAATTATATTTTCTAACGTTTCAATACAATGACTTATGACTTCACCAACTCGATATCGTATGACTTATATCAATTCAGCCTTTTTTTGTCACGTGATCAATCTTTCTAACTTTCTTAAGTTAGGGGATTCAAAGTTTGAGGTCGTTGCGTTAGAAAATTAGCAAAATATTTGAAAAATCAATAGAACGGCACAAGAGCCGTTAAACGACACTTCTGTCGTTCTGCCTATAAACACAAGTATACGCTGCTATGACACATCCATGCCTTGAGAACCAATAAATTGAATTACATTTAAGTTAAAAGATGGGGGTTCTGTTTATAAAAGTTATAAGATCTGCTCATTAATTATATTTTTTTTAACGAATCAATATAATGACTTGTGATTTCACCAACTCGATATCATATAACCTATGTCAATTCAACATTTCTTTTGTCACATGATCAACCTTTCTGACTTTTTTAAGTTAGAGGATTCAAGGTTTAAAGTCATTGCGTTGAAAAATAAGAAAAATATTTGAGAAATCAACAGAACAACACAAGATCTGTTAAACGATACTTGTGTCGTTCTGTTTATAAACACAAGTATATGCAGCCACGACCCATCCATCCTCGAAAACCAATAAATTGAACTCATTTAAGTTGAAAGATGGGCGTTTCGTTTACAAAAGTTGTAAGATGTGTTTATTAATTATATTTTCTAACGAATTAATACAATGACTTATGATTTCACCAACTTGATATCGTATAATCTATGTGAAATCAACAATTCTTGTAACGTGGTCAACATTTCTATCTTTCTTAAGTTAGGGGATCCAGTATTTGAAGTCATTACGTTGAAAAATAAGCAAATTATTAGAGAAATAATAGAACGGCACAAGAGCTGTTAAATGACACTTGTGTTGTTCTGTTTATAAACACTAATATATGCAGTCATGACACATTTAAGCTCTGAGAGCCAATAAGTTGAACTCATTTTAGTTGTTAGATGGATATGTCGTTTACAAAAGTTTAGAAATGTTCTAATTAATTATATTTTCTAACGAATCATTACAATAATTAGTAATTTCACCAACTCGGTATCTTATAATCTTGTCAATTTAACGTTTTTTGTCACGTGATCAACATTTCTGATTTTCTTAAGTTATAGGATCCAATATTTGAGGTTGTTGCATTAGAAAATAAGTAAAATATTCAAAAATTCAACAGAACAACACAAGTGTCGTTACTGATAATGAAACGACACTTGCGTCGTTCTGTCTATATAAGCAAGTACAAATAACCATAGCTCGTCCGTGCCCTCGATAATCGATAAGTTAAACTTATTTAAGTTACAAGATAGACATGCTTCTTACAAAATTTGAGAGATATATTGCCTATTTAATTTCTTTTATCGCCTATTTATTATTATGTATATATTGTACTTGTACTTTCATCAACTCGATAACATATCAGACATATTGTTTCAATCGTTCTTTGTGACATGATCAACATTTATATGTTAAATACATTAGATAGTCCATTATTAGAGATATTTTCATTGAAAAATCATGGTAAGTAATGACTGTAGTGTCGTTTTTCGTAGCAAAAAAAGGTTGGAGTGCCGTTCTACCTATCAGATAACAATTGGACCACCATTATCATTCTATAGCTGCAGACAACACAAAAAACAACACCAACTAAAATATTATTCAATAAAAATGTACAATATACATGAAATTAAAAGTGTCTTTCTTCTTACTTCAAATGTAATGAAATTTTTCAATGTAAATAGTATGATTATCAAACTCTTGTTCAAATGTTCAAAAGATACTCAAAATAGGTGAAGAATATAATATATAAGAGAATTTTAGAGTAGCAAGTATGGTAGTTGAAGATGAAAAAACACGTACATGTGATTTGAAAACCTAAACTTGAATTTGAAAATTAATTGGATTGATATGGGTGTTAGAGTCTTTTCCTATGGTGGGGATATTTATGACATTTGACATTATTTGTTTATTGTATTTCATAATTGGAAGCCATTTGACCAAGAATATTGAGAGATGGATAATTAACCAAATACATTGCTTGACTGGACTTTTTAAGAGGGATTTTGTTAAATAGTCTAGTCAAACAATGTATTTGATTAAATAACCTTGTTCCAATGTTTGTTGATCAAATGGTCCTCAATTACAAAATACAATAAACAAATAATATCAAATGTCCAAAACACCCCCACCATGGAAAAGACTCAAACACCCCTTTCAATCCAATCAATTTTCTCAATTCATCTCCAAAATGCATCAACGTGATTTCTCTGTGCTTACTGCTCTAAAATCATGTTTTTTTCATTATATTCTTTACCTATCTTTTCCAATATTTTGATCATTTGAACAAGAATTTTGGTTTTCATATTATCTACCATGAAATATCTACTTTTGAAGAAAAAAGAAATATATTTTTAGAAATCTTATGTATATTTGTACTTTTATTGTTAAATAGTGTATAAAATGATGTTTTAGTTGATTTTACTTTCACTTTTGGTTTATTTGTTACTGTCTACAACTATTGGACGATAACGACAATCCAGTCGTTATCCGTGGCGTAGAACGACACTACAGGCGTTATCTTCTATGTAAAATATAGAAATGATGTTCAAAAATTAAATATTATTTATTTAATAACAATTAATTTCAAAATATGCACGGCATCAATTATTCATATCGTGTTTACATAGTACGACACTTATGCTGATTTCATAATAGTAACGATATTTGTGCTGTTTTCTTTTTTCATGTTGATTAAGTAATGAGCGTATCTCTCAAATTTTGTAAACGACATGTCCATCTTACAAATTTAATAAGTTTAACATATTCAAATTGGGGTTTGATAGGGTCGTGGATGCTCATATTCGTGTTATAGATAGAACGGCATATGTGATGTTACGTTTAACAACACTTATGCCACTTTATTGATTTCTCCAATATTTAGCTTCTTTTTCCACCGTAATTACCTCGAGCATTGGATCTTCTAATTTAAGAAAATTGAAAATGTTAGTTATATGACAAATATTGATAGAATTGACATAAATTATATGATATTGAATGAGCGACATCACAGGATGATCTATGTTCATTAGAAAATAAAATTAATGAGCATATCTATTAAATTTTGTAAATGACACATCTATCTTACAACATAAATGAGTTCAACTTATCGAATATTGGGGCTCAAACGGGTCGTGATTGCTCATACTCGTGTTTATAGATAGAACGAAAAATGTTACGTTTAACGGTACTTCTGTCGTTCTGTTGATTTCTCTAATATTCTACTTCTTTTCCACCGTAATGATCTCCAGCGTTAGATTCCCTAACATAAGAAAGTTAGAAATGTTGATTATGTAACAAAGTTCAGTAGAATTGACATAAATTATATAGTGTCAAGTTGGTAAAATCACAAGTCATTGTCTACATTCGCTAGAAAATATAATTAATGATCATATTTTTTTAAATTTTGTAAACGGCGTGTCCATCTTGCACCATAAATAAATTCAACATATCGAATGTCGGGGCTCGGATGGCTCACGACTGCTCATACTCGTGTTTATAGATAGAACGATACATGTGACGTTTAATGATACTTATGCCGTTCTGTTGATTTCTCCAATATTTTGTTTCTTTTCCATCGCAACAACCTCGAGCATTGGACCCCCTAACTTAAGAAAGTCAGATATGTTAATTATGTGACAAATATCGATAGAAGTGATAAAAATTATCTCATATTGAATGGGTGACATCACAAGTCATGATCTACATTTCTTAGAAAATAAAATTAATGAGCATATCTTTTTAATTTTGTAAACAGCACATCTATCTTACAATATAAATAAATTCAACTTATCAAATATCGGGGCACGGACGAGTCGTGACTGTCCATACTCTTGTTTATAGATAAAACGACATACGTGAAGTTTAACGAAACTTGTACCGTTCTGTTAATTTCTCCAATAATTTGCTTATTTTCGACCGCAACAACTTTGAGCATTGGACCCTCTAACTTAAGAAAGTCAAAAATATTAGTTATGTAAAAAATTTCGATAGAATTGACATAGATTATATGATATTGAATGGGTGACATTGCAAGTCATGATCTACATTCGTTAGAAAATATAATTAATGAACATGTCTCTCAAATTTTGTAAGCAGCTCGTCTATCCTACAGCATAAATGAATTCAATTTATCGAATATTGGAACTTGGATGGGTCATGGCTGCTCACACTCATATTTATCGACCTTGGATGGGTCATGACTGCTCACACTCATATTTATCGACAGAACAGCGCACATGACATTTAACGGCACTTTTGTCGTTCTGTTGATTTCTATAATATTTTGCTTCTTTTATACCGAAAGACCTTGAGCATTGGACCCTCGAACTTAAGAAAGTCAAAAATATTAGTTATGTGACAAATATTGATAGAATTGATATTGAGTTGGTGACATCGCAAGTCATGATTTACATTCGTTTGAAATTATAATTAATGAGCTATCTCTCAAATTGTATAAGCGGCACGTCCATCTTGTATCATAAATGAGTTCAACTTACCAAATATTTGGGTTCGGACGGGTCGTAGCTGTTAATACTCATATTTATCGACAGAACGGCACACATGACGTTTAACGACACTTGTGTCGTTCTGTTGATTTCTACAATATTTTGCTTCTTTTCCACTGCAACAACCTTGAGTATTGGACCATTTAGCTTAAAAAAAGTCAAAAATATTAATTATGTGACAAATATCGATAAAATTGACACATATTGTATGATATTGATTGGGCGACATCGCAAGTCATGATTTACATTCGTTAGAAAATATAATTAATGAACGTATCTCTCAAATTGTGTAAGCGGTACATTCATCTTACAACATCAATGAATTCAATTTATTGAATATTGAGGCTCGGACGGGTCGTGGCTGCTCATACACGTATTTATCTACAGAACGGCACACATGACGTTTAATAATAGTTGTGTCGTTCTATTGATTTCTCCAATATTTTGCTTATTTTCTACCGCATCGACATCAATCATTGACCTCCTAACTTAAGAAAGTCAAAAATATTGATTATCCAAATAACAGTAGAATTGACATAAATTATACAGTATCAAGTTTGTGAAATTATAAGTTATTGTCTACATTAATTAAAAAACATAATTAATGAGTATATCTCTCAAATTTTGTAAATAGTATGTCTATCTTGTAATATAAATAAGTTTAGCTTATTGAATATCAAAGCTTGGACAGGTCTTGGCTGCTCATATTCATGTTTATAAACAGAACGACATATGTGATGTTTAACGACACTTATGAAATTCTCAAGAACAAATTTTTGTATCGTTATAAAGTCAATTGTGTCGTTCTCTTAGATTTTTTAATATCAGTAATGGCACACATGTCATATTTATGTACTTATATCTACAAACATAACGATAGTTATTCCGTTCTAATAGACGTTCTCATCTCAGTAACAACACTCGTGTCGTTTTCATTGACATGCGTATCATAATGTCACTTGTACCATTATCTTAGATCTTTTCATAACTTAGTAACAACACCAATATCATTCTCATAGACTTATATTTACTAACATAACGATAATTATTTCATTCTAATAGATGTTCTCATATCAGTAACGACACCTGTGTCGTTCTCCTGAACAAAACTTTACAAACACAACGATAATTATATATTTCTAATATAAATGCATAAGAACATATATATTAAGGGTATAAAAAATGTAACTACAATCAATATTTTACTTGAAGCAAATATGTACAATTGCAAAATCAAAAAGTTCACTAAATCTACTTATCAAAGTGTCATACAAATATCTCTACAGCTAATTTATTCCTCCAAGTAGACATATATTTCGGACAAACCAGATCTATATTCAATTGAGCTTTCAAACACTCTATGTATTTTACAGTGAACAGCCCATAATCAGATCTGCAAAATAATAACGAGAAAAAAGTTAGATAGAAATGACATAGACGAAAAAAGTCATAAATGTTGGTGCTAAATGTTAGATTGAACCAAGCTTACCTATTTGTTTGTCCAAGAACTACAATCCTCTAATAGTGGAATGTGTTAGTGTTAAAATTTTCTTCACGCGCTTTGTGTACCTTTATCAATTAGGAAACGACCACTTGAATATGTTTTATACTCATTTTCTTTATAGTAACGTCACAAGTGACGTTCTCATGGACAAGTTATATTCGATAACAACACTTGTATCGTTCATTTAGAGCTTTTTTATCTCAATAACGGCACACGTATCGTTCTTAAGGATCTTTTCATCCTCTAAACGACACTTATACCGTTCTCTTAAAACATTTTATCTCGATAACAACATAAGTGTCGTCTTCAAGAAATATGCTAATAAACTTCCTAATGTATACACCGTTTAATAATACATTTTAATGAAAAATGGGGTTCAAACAAGGCTATATGTGTAAACACGAGTATAAGCAGTTACGTCTTATTTGTATCCCAAGAACCAATAGTGGAACTCATTTTCGTTATTTATGTTATTGTCAAACTTTTTATGTAACATACATTAGGGAGTTCATTACTAAATGTTGTTTTGTTGAAAAAATCGAATATAGGTGAAACTTTTGAAACGACTCAAGTGTCGTTACTGGACATGAAAACGACAATTGTATTATTTCGTGCATAAATACGAGTATAAGCAGTTACGGCTGGAGTGGTGTTCTATATTTCGTAAAGCAATTGGAGTGCTATTATATCCAATGGTTGTAGAGAACACGAAAAGGACACTAAATACGAAAATAATACTAACTAAATATTGTTTAATAATAAAAATACAACATAAATGCAATTTATAAGAGCATCTTTCTTCAAATGTATATGTGATTTTTCAATGTAAGTCATAAATTACTCAAAGAACATAATTTTAGGGAGTAAGAATGGTGATTGTAATTTTGAGGACTTAAAATTGAAGAAAAAAAAAATGGGAAGGAGAAGACTTTTTTTTTTTTTTTTTTTTCAAATATTAGGTTTTAAGGTGAATTTGGAGGAGAAATGAAAGGATGAAATGAGAAAAACTAAAGGAGAATTTTGTCATTTTGTTAATTAAAATATTCTGCTATTTTCTATTTATTTTTATTATTGATCAAATGCCATTTAACCAAATATATTATCGAGTTAGACTATTGAGCCAAATTCTGCTTTTTAACCAACTTCCCCTTTTTTATTCCAGTAGGCCGCCCAGTGAGACTATATTGATTCGCACGAATCTCATCACCGAAACGTCGTCGTTGTAGAAACTATTGGCATTTGGGTATAGATTCTGAGATTCAGGCAGAGTGACAGTACGGCCCAACGCGTTGGACGACTTTTACCGTTTTCGAATGGGCCGACTTTTGAGGAAATTAGGCTCCTGTTGCAAGTAAATGAAAATTTTGAAAAATTAGTTTTATAAAATTAATTATAATTAGTAGTGGCCAGTGGGCATGTTAATCGAAATTAAAATTATCGATTTTGAGTAGATTTTAAAAATTACTTTGAATTAAATGGTTTTATTTATATAGTACATGAAGTTTAATGGGTGATTCCATTCTTGAAATATTCCGATCGAAAACTTTCACAGATTTAAAAATTACTAATAATAAATTCCGCAGAGATACTAGTCTGAATGCCATTTGTTTTCTCCGTTATTTTGCAACAGAACTTTTCGAACAAGAATTGACGGTTCCAATTTCGATTATGTTCCAAAATTACATGAAACTAAAGGCATGTTTGTGCCCCTTTAATTTCAAAAAATGTATTATGAAATAGTAAATGGATAGTTAAAAAAGAATGAATTTTTTTTATTTATGTATAATATTATTTTAATGAAGAATACGTGATTAAAAATAAGTACTGTATGTTTGACAAACAAAGGTTAAATGATTTCATTTATAAAGTATCGAAGTTTAACGGATGATTTTGATTCTTGAAGTACCTAGATCGACCGACTTGATGTAATCTCTAATTACAACGTGCGTCACTTTCCTCAAATATTCCATCCCAAAATCACAAAACCTCTCCCACTTTCTAAATTTTTTTTGTGAGTTAGATAGTGAAAATAGGCCATAGGTAGGGAGTGGGAGCATGTGTGAACTTCTAAAAATTATTATTTAAAAAGATCACACTATGTAATAACATATTGTAAGTAACGATTTCAAAGATATTGCCTCCAATGTATCAAGATTCAGAGCCTGCTTGGGAGTGATTTTAAAAATCGGTTTTTTGACCGTTAAGAGAAAAGTGGGGTCCACTTGTGAGAGAAGAAGTCAAATATGACGGCTGAAATAGTGAAATAACGATCAAAAAATCACTCATATGTTCCAATAAGCTGTTAACCTCATCGGGTGAATTAATTAGCAAATACTCAAATTATTTCTTTGAATGGAGAAACTTTCAAAAAGGGACAAAATGTCATAAATTCTCAAGATTTCGGCCACAAATCTAGCTTATTCAGTCAAAACTTCTATAATTTCACAATCCATTTAGTCATGTCTTCTTTTGTTATCCATTTGAAATATTCATGTTTAAAGTCCAACGAAGTGTAAGGAAAGGTCACAAACGTTGAAGGAAT
>NC_036249.1:22160473-22175469 GCF_002742605.1 Olea europaea var. sylvestris | reverse complement strand
GCCTTGTTAAAATGTCATACAACCCAAGCTGGACCTGTTAGGCTTATTTTAATTTTTAGCATGCCTCATTGTTTTTATTCTAAATTTGTATGTGAAAGTTATTTTTTGCTTGTTTTTTCTTAATTTGGCTTTTGGTTGAACAACATTATGAATTATAAGGAAATTTTTATGGTTTCAATTTTTGATTTGGGAATTTTTTTATTTTTAATTTCTTGGGGTGAACTGTAGGGTTAAGTCTTCTTGTCGATTTGGGGGCAAACCACCAAATGCTTACTGTTATCCATAACGGAAGGTCTGTTTCTTGATACTTATTTTACTATGTCATTCTTTTCCAAAAGGGTTCATTTTATTTTCCGTATGATTATGGTTTTCTTTTTCTTTTCTTTTTTTACTTCTCGTGAATTATGGTTTCTTGATTCGCTCGTGTCCTTTTGAATTTGTAAAATTAGACGTTTGGCATCATGTGTTTTAAGCTAATCTTGTAATTTCTCTTATCTTTTACCAGACACTTATTATTGTACATTGTTGTTCAAAAATAAATAAAACGTGTGTGGAATAAAAAGTGGTATTGGGACCATATATATTGACCTATGCGACTGCATAGGCCATAAAGGCATGCGGTCACATGGTAAAAGCCTTGCTTTTGGACCAACTATGTGGTCGCATAGGTTTGTTCTATGCGGTTAAAATTCAAGCAGTTGGCTGGAATTTTCAAATTGAAATTTGGTGTCTTTTGGATGTTTTTGGCACTATTTCGGGTAATGTTGATTGACGCTTATATAATGACCAATAATAGAGACATTAGAATCATTTGAGAAAACCATATACTCTACAAAAAATCTTTCCACAAAAGATCAAAATATCTTTCTATCATATTCAAAAATCCTGGTTTTGTGTTCTCAAGTTTTAGAGGATTTCATTAAGTACTTAAGTGTTAATCCTTTTCAAAGCTTGAAAAATCCTACAAATCATTTGGAACAATTGCAGAAAGTTTTCGAATTGAAGAAGAGTCAATGACAAGAGATAAGAATGATAATTCTTATCAAGATACCTTCAAGGCTAATGCCGTAAAGAAAACCGAACATCCTAACAAATCCAACAAGAGAAAGACTTAGAAGAATTTTAACAAGTTTAAGAAGAAGTACAAAGATGGTTATTTTGTATGTGGGAAACCTGAACATTATGCAAAGGAATTTGGACATAAAAAACGAAACAACTTTGAAGGAAATGTGAACTCTATCAAATAAGACGATATTGTGGCCACCGTAAGCGAGACTAATGCAATCAAAGAAAATTTTCATGAATGGTGGTATGATACATGTGCAACTGTATATGTATCATATGACAAGTTATTGTTCAAAACATATTATGAAGTGGATGAAGATCAAGAGATTCAAAAGGGTAACGAAGTCTGCTCTAAGGTAGTTGATAATGGAAACATAGAAATCATCTTACTTTCAGCAAGACTGTTACTTTGACAAATGTACTGCATGTTCCCGATATGATTAGAAACTTAGTTAGCAAAGATCTTATAAGAAATCGGGTATAAAATGTGTTTATGAGTATGGTAAACTTGTACTATCCCTAAATGAAAATTTCAATTACTAAACTCAAAACAGTAGCAATTAACCCCGATGATTTATCCCCTTTCCATAAAGATGGTGAAAAATATCTCAGTGGACTTTAAATATCCAAGATGGTGAAAAATGAAAATTAACTATTTCAATTAGTAACTTTTGGCACTTTAAGACATAAAATGGATACTAACTTGTCCATCTGCTAATTGCAACTTAGTCGTGACAAAGAAACAAGAGTACAGTACATATCATATAGGAAATCAACTTATTCAGATGTAGTATCCATCCATGGAGCAAAAGGGAGTTGAATTTGAGCATCGATCCAAACGGTCAAATTAGGCTTTGTTTTGTACATTTGAACTTTTATATTTGAGTTTTTGTCATTTATTCTATATTAGTTAATGTTGAATGTATGTTGCACGTTATTCTGTAATGCTTTATAAGTACGGTGAAAGTAATATTTGACCCCCTATTCACCATTTTGATCTAAATATGAAAGAAATGCAAGCATTTGAAAATAAAAACAATAATTATTATACATGCAGTAAATAGTAAAATGCATTTAAATATGAGTATTAGAATTACAGCACAATACATAAATGAAGATGAATGGCAAAATACGATACATGAATTAACGTGGATGTCAGTTAATTTAGAATTAATACCGAGAAATATATATGTGACAATAAATGTTAAATTATTTATACTAAATGAATATAATTTAATTTTCAATTAAGTGAAAATGGATGTTAATTAACATACATGGACGTGAATAATGAATTACACTCTTGAATGTAAAAATCTCATTAATATTAATTAAATGAATGTGAATATTAATTAATTGAAACTTAATAATACGGACATGGGAGTGAATTTGAATGTGAATGTTAAGGGCATGTTCTCTTTGCTTTTTTAGGCCATTTTTAGTTTTTAATTTTCGAAAACACTGAAAACATGCTTACTTACCTATTTTCAGAAACGAACTTTCAAAAACGAGTTTAAAATTTACAAAGAAAACAGAAAATGTCAAAAAAGTTGTTTTGGTTGTTTTCAGTTAAATCAAACCAAAACTTCAAAAATGCCGAAAATGGCCAATTTTGCCAATAGCAAGATAGTTTAGTTGGTTGAGTCATGAATTTTCTGAAGGTCACAAGTTCGATTCTGTTTCACCACAATTCAATACAAAGGAATTTTCTTTTTATATGCACAATACAAAAATTTTCAAATAAATTGGCACATGGCTAAGATTGGAACCCAAGTAAGAAGCATGGAATTCAATACCTTAACCACAATGGCAACCGCTTTTCTTTTTCTTGCAAATAAAAGAATTATATATATAATGGATAATCAATTTTTCAAAATTAGAAAATAAACGTGTTTGTCATTTTTTTTATTTTTGAAAATAATTTTTCAAAATGACAAAAAGAACGCATTAGCAATCTCAAAATGGACACTCAAAACACAAAATTCAGAATGAATTCAAAACTAAAAACTAAAATACGAAGAGAACAACCCCTAATTAATTGAGAATTGATTATAGAGAATACATGCATGAACAAGAATTTTGCAATATTTTCGTACCTTTGCCATGAATTGTTACTTTAGTTTGAGTTAGATTTATTTTAGCACTAATTCAGACTTTCCATGTACTCTAATATTTTTATTTTCATTCCATTTTAATTTTTTTCCTCACATTTTAAGGATATATAAAAGAATAAAATTAATGGAAAGATGACTATGATTGATTTCAACAAGATGCTCGTATTTGACTTCATCGTAAGTAAACAACAACTAGCGACTCAAGAGATTGATAAGGGAAATATGCTTGTGGGAGATTTCATTATATGATAGTGACTACGAGATATAAAGCAAAATAAGAACTTGATAAAATTGTCCTGGGTGATTTACCCGTTGCATTATTTCTTTCACCATAACGTAAGTGATTTGGCAATGAGATTATTTCTTCCACCGTTATTAATGGATATCAATTAAGGGAATCACGTCAACTGAACTTCCAACAAATACAACAAGAGGAGAAGACTTTCTGTGATGATGTCATTGTACTAAACTAAATGAAAAAAACTATTCTTGTGAAGGAATGGTCAACTTTGTACTGTTGACAAGAAGATTAATAATAAAATTGATTTTACTTATATTGTTGATTCATTTACTTTATGGCATGCTAGATTAGGTCATATAGATAAGAGTACCATGAAAAGAATGTTAAAATATAACTTAATATTATGTATTGAAAATGATACATTCAAAACATGTGTAGAATCTAAGATAACTAAAAAGCTTTATCAAAGTGTAACTATGACTTCTAGTATTTTAGAATTAATTCATATGGATATATATGAATTAAGTGGCAAGTTAAGTAGAGGTGGAAATATGTATTTCATTACCTTTAGAGATGATTACTGTAAATATACATATATTTACTTGATAAAACATAAATATGAACCCTTTTTGATATGATTAAAATATATAGGAATGAAGTTGAAAATTACTTAAGTAAGAGAATAAAAATTTTAAGAAGTGATAGATCAAGTGAATATTTTTCTAGTGATTTTAACTTGTTTTTGAACAACAATGCATAATTCATCAATGTTTAGTACATGGGACACAGGAACAAAATGGTTTGGTTGAAAGAAAAAATGGAATTTTAGTTGAAATGATAAATGTCATGTTAATTTATGCTAAGTTGCCATTTAATTTATGGAGTGAAGCATTGTTGAGTGCATATACAATACTGAATAGGATTCTTTCTAAATTTGCAAAGGTTTCACTTACGAATTGTGAAAAGAAAGAAAAACTAATACTTGATACTCAACGTGTGGGGGTATCTTACTTATTATAAGAACAAGAACCTAATAGGACCAAGTTAGGTCCAAGAGGCATTAGACATGCCTTTGTTAGATATGCTAGTAATAGCAAATCATATAGATTATTAAATTTGGAGACCATATTGAATTCGACGATGTAGAGTTCTTTGAGAATTTGCTATTTTCGGATAATGAATTAAGAGAAACTATCTCAAACTCTAGTGGAACACAAGATGAAACATCTTCTAAAGATGTTCATAAATCTAGTGAATCTCAAAAAAGCAAAAGAACTCTAATTGAGAAGTCTTTGGAATCGGATGAAATTAACTCTCAACTTATTTTCTTTTACTTAGTACAGAGAAATGAAAAGAATGTTGTAAAAACTACTTATTTTGTTCTAAAAGTGAAAATCGATCCCAAAACTTACAAAAAGGCTATGGCTTTGCATAATATCATCTTTTGAAAAAATGCAATTAAGAATGAAATTGATTCAATTATGTCAAACAATATATGAGAACTTGTTGATTTACCACCCGGATCCTAACCTATAAGATGTAAATGGATGTTTAGAAAAAAATATAATGTTGATGGTTCTCTTAAGTAGCTAAGGTTATCGACAAAAGGTACGAATAGACTATTTTGATACTTATGTACATGACTAGAATATCATCAATTAGGATATTATTTGGATTGACTTCCATACATGAGTTACATGTTCATCAAATGAATGTCAAGACAACATTCTTGAATGAGAATCTCGATGATGAGATTTATATGGAACAACTTAGAGGCTTTGCTCTACCTGAAAATAAATATAAGGTGTGCAAGTTAGAGAAATCAATATACGGTTTAAAACAAGCACCTCAGAAATGGCATGAAAAATTTGACTTAGCTATTATTTTATTTGATTTCAAGCATAATAATGTAGATAAATGTTTATACTCCAAATTATGTGATAATTATTTACATTTATTTGCTTATATGTTGATGACATGTTGATTATAAGTAATCACATGAATAGGACAGAAAAAATGAAAAGGTTTCTATCTTCCATATTCAAGATGAAGGATCTTAGAAAAGTGAATACCATTTTGGATATCAAAATTGCTAAAATTAGTGGGGATTACCATTTAAGTCAATCACATTATATCAAAAATGTGATAAATAAGTTCAAATATTTAAACACAAAAGAATTCAGTACCCATCTTAATCCAAGTTTAAAACTCATAAAGAATGATGGAAGAGCAGTTGCACAATTAGAGGATGCAAGTGCTACAGGGATTCTTATGTATGCAGTTCAATGACATAGCTTTCGCAATTAGTGAACTTAGTAGGTTTACCAGAAATTCAAGTAAGGATCATTGGAAGGCCATTGGGAAAGTTCTTGGCTATTTAAAGAAAACTAAGAACTTAGGTCTACAATATACGAAATTCCTGACTATACTAGAAGGATTTACCAATGCTAGCTGGATGAAGTTAATCTGCTTCAGGTTGGGTGCTTACTTTTGGAGGAGGTAACATTTCTTAGAAATTTAAGAAATAGACATGTATAACACACTCAAATATAGAATCGGAATTTGTAACATTATCAGAAATTGAGAAAAAAGTTGAGTGGCTTAAGGATTTACTTTATGAGATGCAGTTAGAACTGGGGAACACATCTTCAATACTTATCATGTGTGATAGTCAAGCCACATTAGCAAAAGTATGCAACAAGGTATACAATGAAAAATCTAGACATATGTATCTCAGACATGACTACATAAGGAGATTAATCAAGAATGGAATAATTTTCCTAAATTATGTTAAGTCAATCGAGAATTTAGTAGATCCTTTAACTAAACATCTAAATAGAGATTTAGTAACATCTAATTCAAGTATGATGGGTTTGAAATTCTTGAACTAAAAGGTTTATCAATGATGGCAACCCTACTTATCATTACTTCACAAGTAATCCACGGGTTCAAAGGATAACAACAAGTGATTTGATATGTAGATGGTTTCAACATTATTAAATCCACGATAACATTATTCTAGTTAAATATTATTGATTGTTACTGAAATTAGAGTTGAGCTTTAAACTCTTAATGAAGTTCAAAACTTAATAAAAGCATTTCTAAAAAGTAACAAAGATGTTGCAAGAATTTTACCTAGATGAACTTTGAGGTGTGTCGCCTCAATAGAGAGTTAGAGTTTCTCTCTTAAAAGTTTGTTGAAAATGATTAGTGCAAGGCCATATTAACGCTAAGCGAGATTGGAGAACTTGAGAACACGTGCTTCATGCTACCTTTAATTCCGACTTTACTTTATTTCAATTACACTATGGTTAGATTTAAATTGAAAGATATCTATTCTTTACACATGAGTATTGTATATTTTGAATATAAGATTCTATTGAATGTTAAACAAGCGGGAGATTATTGTATATTATTGTTCAAAAATCAATAAAACGTGTGTGGAATGAAAAGTGAAATTAAGGCCATAAAGGCAAGCGATCGCATGTTCATTTGCAGGGCCTAAAGGACTTGCCTTTGGACCAACTATGCGATCGTATATGTTTGTTATATGCGACCGCTTAGAACAAAATTCAAGCTGGGGGCTGAAATTTTCAAATTGAAATATGATGACTTTTGGATTTTTTGGCACCATTTCATATAACGTTGATTGACGCCTACGAGTAGGTGTTGAATGATCAATAATAAAGACATTAGAATCATTTGAGAAAACCATATACTCTACAATAGATCATTGCACAAAAGATCAAAATATCCTTCTTTCATATTCAAAAATCTTGGTTTTGTGTTATTAAGTTTTAAGAGGATTTTACCAAGTGCTCAAGTGTTAATCTTTTTCAAGGCTTGAAAAATCCTACAACCCTTTGCCGGGAGTCCTTTTAAGCATCAAGTTCAGTTCCAGAGGAGACAAATATCATTTGAGGACTACGAATACGTGTTTGTGCCTTCATTCAATTTCTTTTATTGTTTCTTTTATTTCCTCATTTTGTTATTCGTTTCTTCTTCATTCCTTTGTGTAAACAATATTTCTAACACTTATGGATCTCGAAATGCATTTAACAATGTCACCGAATCCTCGTGGGAATTTTTATCAAACAAACTTGTATCAAATAAGTGAAAATAAACCATATGTGATCTTCTAAACAAAAAAGTTACACAAATATGGAACTTATGATGTATCATATCAATTTGTGGACAACCCGTTAAAACAGAAAGATAAATCTAAATATTATATTGAGGGTAATACTTTAAGCATGGCTAAGCATTAAAAAAAATAAAAATAAAAAAAATTGAAGGGACTTTTTTCAAAATGAGTTACTAGTATGTATATAGTCTTATTTTACAGATTATAAAAAATCGTAAAAAAATATAGCCAAATATCATCTTACAGGATCCTATTATCACAATTTAAAAATAGTAAATCATGCAATGTCAGATAAGTCAAAATAAACGTTACGTGATTTTTAGAAGATAAAGTTACACTATATATGTGACTTATTGTCATTAAATCTTTAGCTTATTCCATAATGCTGTTTGTCTAAAATTTTTAATTGTTAGCAAATTTTCTTTCCTGCTATTTGCTCTACGTTAGAATGTTACACGATGTATCACTTTTTAATTAAAAGTCACACGTCATTAATTTGATTTTTTTAACAAAACATCTTTGGCTAAACATACAACCCTTGTTTAGTGTCCATTATTTCCAAAAAATAATAATAATAATAATAAATAAATAAAAATAAATGTTTTGAATAGTATATCTAAAAGAATATATGGTTAAAAAGTAGGAAAAATTTTGAATTTACGTGTAGAATATTTTATGTGTTGAATGTATAATTGAGAATAACGATTTTGCTAGTGGTACATCGGGGTGTACCTAATGGTGTACACCCCACTCACATGGGCGAGGGACCCACTCGAATAAAATATCATTTCTTTTACATGGATCTCACACCCATATAAGTGGAGTGTACACCATTCAATACATTCCATTATGGACCACAAGACAAATTCTTGAGAATAATCATGTAATAAAAGGAGTTTTAAAACAATGGGCACCAAACAATGCTTATAACTTATAAGAAACACTTAAAAGATATTTAGCTTTTACTTCTAGTTTTTGTTGTGTTAGATATGAACGGGGTTATTTATCGAAAGTGACATGCTTTGTCACTTTTAAATTAAGATTGCATACGTTGTGTACAGTGTACATTAACTTCTTTTTTTTAACCTAACATCTTCGACTTATTTTTATAGAGCATTTTTGGCTTAATGCTTCTTTTGGGATTATTTTAAAGCCCGACTCTTATTGTCAAATAATCATAAGTTATTTTAGGCGTTCAGTTAATTGAAATAATGATTATATTACAATTTGGTCGTACATTTTGAGAAGTAGAAAAACGCCAAATAATCATAAGAATTGACTTACATGCCACGTTCAACTCCATAGTGAAGACAACAACTATCCGCCTAATCCTCATACTAGCTGTAAAATTCCATTGGGCTGCTATCAATTTGATGTCAATAATGTCTTTCTTCAAGATTCTCTATGAGAGGATACACACACACACACACACAATCATCGAGGTTTGATGCCAAACAATTTCCTCATCATATGTGCAAGCTACGTAATGCTATTTATGGCATCTCATTTTTACTTTATAATGAAACGCGTTGTCATTGATTTTCATTTTGTTTAAGATCAAGTACCTAAGAACTTGATTCGTGCTCCGTTTATTTATTTGATCAGCTTGCTACTCTCTCACTAAACTTGGCTTACCTCAATAGTTCAAATAACGAATCAAGACAGAAGTTCTTGACAGAATGCCAATCTTCTGAGGGCATGGCAAGCAAAGACCAGCTCATTTGATCAATTAAATATCGTGACTTTTGCCCTAACACTCTCAATCGAGATCTTGAAGTGATTGTTTAAGTTTTACTTCTATGCTTGTTTATTTGTATAGTCATAGCCTCATAGGTTCTGTTTGTTTACTTTATAGGTGCTACTTTTAAGAATTGAAGAACGTAGGCATACTTTCAATCAAATTGACAACTAGTCTATGCTTTGCGATATGTATTAATTGGTCCAACCATAAGGTTTAGGTTTCGTTTTTATTATAATTAGGGGGTGTTAGATAGGTATTTTTATGTAAAAATGCATTTTAGAATAGTAAATTGATGTGAAATGTGTGATTGAAAAATTTTAAAAAAAAATTGATTTACGTATAATATTATTTTAATAATGCATGTGTGGTTGATAAGAAAAGAGAGAAAAATGCATTTTGAAGAAAATGGCTACTAAACGGAGCCTTGGTATAATTAAGAGATACCCTAGATGGCCAAAGTCTGGTAGCCGAAAGCATCATTAGCTTACACTCTGACCTGAATTTTTGTTTTTTACAGTTTTGAGAATGGAAACCGAACTTCCTTTTGGTTCTATTCTACAATTTTTATCCGAGTATATAGAAAAATCAATGATTTGTAACTTAGCGTCCTTCGATTCTCATTCGCTTCCATCCGCGTTATCTTTTAACCACAAAATAAGTTTCTCAGTCATGCAACTTCTTCAAAATTTGGGTTTACGACTTTTAGGCCCCGTTTGGTAGGAATTTTTTGCCCCAAAAAATTGATTTTTTGACCGTTATTTTACTATTCAAGCCGTAATTTTTGACTTCTTCTCTCACATATGGACCCCACTTTTCTTCTAACGGTTAAAAAATTAATTCTCAAAATTCCTACCAAACGGGCCCTTAATTGTGAAATCTGCTGAACTTGGGACAACTTAAACATTAGTAAACTTATCAACTTATTTAGATAAGGGAAAAACAGGTCAAATTTCAATCCTACTGCATTTAAACGTGACCCGAAACAACAAATAGATATTAAAAATGAAGATAAATAATTCTTATAATCAGATAGTTTATTCTGTGAAGCCTAATCAATTGCATGTCGGATGGGACTTCCATATGCATTACAACCTTAGAAAAATCTAAACCCTAGTTTGGTTTTCATAAATATAAGATGTCTACTATATTTTGATAAAAGTTGACATAGTACATAGTTGAAAAGTTGTGGATTCCATGAAATATGTGATCATAATCAAATTTTAAAATAAATTTTTGATCTTGACTTAAATTTTTGTCTAACTTTTTAGTTGAATCGAACCAAAATTAAATGAGGGCAATTAAGCCTCCATAATGGTTTCGTCCATGCAATCTTTGCCCTTAGGGCATTTTTAATAGCATGTGATAGAACACGATAACATATAACTATTTCGCTTTATTAATTTTTTGAAATTTGTCCAGTAGTGGAGGGTCCATATGGTCGTACTTTTAGAAAGTCAAAAGCTACTTCTATAACTAAGAAATTATTTCTAAACATACATGGATAATTTTCTAAAAGTAATGTAATTTTCTCGTATAGTTCCTCTGTAAAAAGCATAAACCCTAGCAAACGGACCTTAAATATGTTTAAAAGATAGTAGAGATTAAGGCATGTTCGGTAGTAATTATGAGAACTGATTTCTTGACCATTAGAGAGAAAAGTGGAGGCCACCTATGAGTGAAAAAGTAAAAAATAATGGTTGAAATACTGAAATAACAGTCAAAACAATAATTTTTTTGGGTGAAAAATCATTACCAAACGTGGGCTGAATAAGGGCATGTTTAGTAGTGATTATGAAAATTGATTTTTTTATCGTTAGAGAGAAAAATAGGGTTCCACCTGTAAATGGAGAAGTAAAAAATGACTTCTACAATAATGAAATAACGGTCAAAAAATTAATTTTTTGAGGTGAAAAATTACTAGTGAATGGTGGCTAAGTATTTGAGAAATTCATGCCTATCTTCAAATGTTGATAAGACGGTACTAAGAGAGACTCTGAGCTTTAAAATCAAGGAAATGACTTGATAATAACATCTTATTAACTGGACTCCAATAGGACTTAAATATTTAAATAAATATCTTACTTTCTGTGGGAAAATATAGTCAAAAGTGGTTGGAAATGTGGAAATAGATGGCTCTTGTGGGGATTTTAGAATGTTTGAATCAATTGATAATACAATTTCAAAGTACAGTGCATGAAAAATCTTAACAATTCTGTTTATAATTTCTAACTAGTTATCCAATAAATTTGATATTGAATTTTACACAATATAATACAAAGCAAGAAAATTTCACTTGTTTTGGTATTAAAAAATGGAGATTAAAACAAAACTAATACAACATATATCAGACATGTTTAATTGTGTTTAAAAGTAACTTGACCTTTAATCCGACTCATGATTGGATTTCAAAATTAAGAGGGTGTTTGGTAAACATTTTTATATAAAAATGTATTTTTAAATAATAAATTGATGAAAAATGTGTGGTTAAAAAATAAGAAATTTTTTTTAATTTACGTGTAAAATTATTTTAATAAAGAACGTGTGATTAAAAAGAAGAGAAAGAAAAATGTATTTTGAAAAAAATGGATACTAAACAGGGCCTAAATAAAATGCACTTTGCTCCTCGTGAAAGCAAAAGCCAAAATCAAATCCTTTAAAATCATGCTACTTGTACATTGAATTTGACATTATTTTTTATATTGTGCCACGTGGCGACATCACATTGGACAGTTTGAAAATAAAGAACACTTCCCCCACCAACACTTATTTTGAAAACAATGAAATGTCAAGAATGATGTTAAAATATTAATGTACAAATAGCATTGTTGAATCCTTTACACCCCCCATTCATATTGATGGTTCTTCTTTTCCACTAATTTATGAGTTTTCTTTCAGTAGTGAAAGGCTTCTTTTAGTTGAAATTAAGAATTTAGAACTAAACCTATTTTTCTGTGCTTAATTGAGCTTAAACAAAAAAAAGTAGACGCTGTAGCCGTGTCACAGCAACTACAGAAGAAAAACACATATTAACTTATTGGTGGAGCCAGGTTTTGCAATTATTTTATGTAAAAAGTGTACTTTTTTATTCTAAAGTAGTCATTGAGGTTTGCCATTTTGCCAATAGTAGGGAGTGATGTGAAGAGATTAATCCAAAACTTGCAACCTTTCTCCATTATTTATTGCGCTGTAGTTGAGGATGACATTCATTATTAATACAAGTTGGTCAGGAATGTCTTCTCTTGGCTGTGTTTGATCAAAAACTAAAAATAAAAGTTACCATTTTGTTTTAATTTAACTATTAAGTTTTTAATCAAAATATTGACTCTCAACTCTTAATGATTGAAGCTTACTCATCATAATCGAAATTATACCTCGAAGATTTTAAATAGTACTTTTGCTTGAAAATTCATTCATTGATTTATACCTTCATTGAAGGAGAAAATGTGTCAAATTTTATGTGATCAATCTCATCGGAATGATATAAAAAGAGGGAAAATATAAGTACTATATAAAAATAGAGGATAATCATGAATCCTCGTTGAATCTCCATTTTCTGCCATTTTTTATTCAGAGCTTGGGGATTTCAAAACTTTGGTCTAAATCCAACTCGAACAAGTAGAAGATTTGATAAAAATCGATAGAATAAATTTTTTTTATTTGATTAGAAGATGATATTATGGCGTAATATTATCATAGAATTCTTCAATGTTAGTCATCTAATCATCCACTGAAAAAAATTAACTAGTGAAAAAGCAAACTTTATCAATCATTTCACAAGATAATAAAGTTTGATGACTGACTATCAAATTTGACCATAACTTGAGTGGTTCACAGTGTTGGAATTATTTGGACTACTTGGAAATTCGAATGCTTAGTAGTTAGATATTTTCTATTAGGGCCCACTTTTCGAGGGTCACTCAAGAATCAACCATGATGCGAAGGAAATGGGAGAAAATTAAATCTAACAAATTATATAGTGATTAGCTTATTTATGAATTTGTTCGTACTTTCTCATCGTCTTCTTAAAACAAAGTATTGCACGATTAGCTTTACGCTGCTCAAGCGATGATTTAATTGCCCATCTTTCTCTTGTACAGAAATGTTACGCGCTTCAATATTAAAGGATCAACTCTTCTATATACATGTTAGAACCTATCACCTTACATGGGCATTATAGCCTTAAATTCACGGTAAATCTTCGACCATTATAAACCAACTCAGAGGGTGGCCTTCGTTTGGCTACAACTAAACATTCATGTATTGCATCTACATGACTAAGTTTGGAGTCAAATTCGAATACAATTAGTCAAGAATTAAGATTCAATTCGTATAGAAATTTATAAATGATTTATAAGTTTAGTTAAACACTAATTACAACCAATCCATCCATAGCTACTAATTATTATTATCCATCCATTTCGTAAGATTTAACCGCTATTTGGTGAAGATTAAAAACAGATATTTAGTAGATTTTGACAAAAATTAAATTGAAAATTTGTGGATCCCATAAATATTGGTTAAAATTAAATACCGACTTTGACTTATATAAAATCTAGATTATAGTTTCTACCAAGCAGGAGCTTACTGTTATTCCTATTTATAAAATTATTTATAAATTTGCCATATGGAGGCGAAGTAGAGTGACACAATTCCCTACTATAAACCCATTACTAATAATATATCTAACTAATATGGAACTTTATTTGTACTTCGTTGTATTTTTTTCAATTGTATTTATCAATCTCATAATAATGTCGAGTATGTCCTATTATTCACCATCGACGGGGAGGAAAGGGACCACTTTTTCTATAATAATTTATTTTGATAGTTTATAGATATCAATTTATTGTGACTAACCCATATATATTTGATAGATCACTACTAGAAGCATGGTTTTATAATTGTGGTTTCATTAGAAATCAACCCACAAAAACATGCAAATAAAATAAAAAATTGTGAACAATTGACAATTATCTATGTTGCAAGTCGACTTTGCTCTATCAGTTTCACATGTCATTGATGTCCGAAGAGAAAATTGGCAAAAAATATATACGGCTAGCTCGAAAAATTTACTACACACAGTATTTTCTTATTTTCATAAAAGTTGGTGAATTGGATAAGACAATTAGCAAATTTTATTAAAATTCAAATTCTTATTTAATGTACAATATTATTCAATTTATCGTACCAAACATGATTATAGCTAATAATGAATAAATCCCAAGACAACGAGACGTGATAAATAATTCCTATACTCACTGGATTTATAAACCTGTATATATTCAAATGTTTTCCTTATCGGGTAGTGAATGAGTTTTGATAACTTGAAGAGTACGACGATTTCAACATAGTTACAAGATAAGTTCAGTTTGTACGACTCTTTGGAGCAAGCAAAATGTACATATGCAGTCTTTAGAAATAAATCATACTATGTCAGAACCAACTCAAGGTATTAGGCTACTAAGGTGGTCGCCTAAGACCCCATTTTTTCTAAAATTACTTTTGTCTTTTTATAGTTAGTGATATTTTTGTAAAAAAATTGGAAATAAAGCCAAACCAGTAGACAACATCACTGCTCAATAATTGTTTTACCAGTGTCAAGAATCAAGGTGTCCATTCCTTTCTTTATTCTCTCTCTCTCTCTCTCTCTTCCTTTCTTTTTTTTTTTTTTTTTTTTTTTTTTTTTTTTTTTTA
>NC_036249.1:22117952-22160429 GCF_002742605.1 Olea europaea var. sylvestris | reverse complement strand
CTCTCTCCCTTTTTTTTTTTTTTTTTTTTTTTTTTTTTTTTTTGGTTAACAAATTCAACGTGCTAAAGAAGAAAAAGGAAGACAATATCCATTTCGGGGCATTTTTGGGGGGAGAAATTTCATTTTGGAAAATGATTTCATTTTCAATGAGATTTTTGAATAATTTATTTTTTATTGAAGCAAGAATATTTACTCTTTGGTAAAAATTTACTGAAACAAGTATTTGTAACTTTAAAAACAATATTTTTTGTTAGATTGAAAGTTTATCAAAGAATGCCATAACTATTAGCAAGTTCTTGTGGATACTTGTTTATCCTGCATGAGCTTGTTCCATTTCTTCATCATCTCCATTTTTCATCCCCAATCGCAGAAGTTCTTGTTTAAGTATTTCATAGTTAACGGACTTATATTTAGGACACTGAATTATTTTTGATAGATCATTGTTGGGATGTGCTAAATAATTGGGATAATGACTGTGAAAAAACCAAATATCCGATATCTCCGTATCTAATCATTAATTTTGAATTTCAGAAGGCAAGAAAAATAAATTTTATATGAAATTTTATTATATTTCCGTCAACATAAGTATTATTTTTCCTAAAAAAGCCCCCTTCTGAGGCCTCGAAGTACCTTGACAAGGCTCTATAATCAGTCTTTGTGTCATCCATCATCGACCCATGTCACATTAGAAGATGGAATCCAACTGCAGTTCAACGTTTCAACAATAGGTGTTGCAATTGATTCCAGCCAAACTGTGTTAAACTCTCAACCAATCTCTCTGTTTCCAACTCAAGAAAAAGGAAGTAACATAAAGAAAACCCCATCGATCGACTGGCATTCTTAATTCTATATACTATGGGCCATCCAATAATTTCTCATAGGGACCAATATACATATATATATATATATATACACCCCTATATCTATATATGTACACCTACCTCTCATCTCTCCCCTCCAAACCAACCATACATCTCTCTCTCTCTCTCTCTCTCTCTCTCTCTCTCTCTTTCGGTTCATAAAAAAAATAATGGGAGTTGAACCAATTAGTCCGCCATTGGTAGCCAAGAAATTATGGAACGTAATGAGAATAGTGTTCCACATGATGAGAAAAGGCATATCAAAGAGTAAGCTAATGCTTGATCTACATATGCTCTTAAAGCGTGGAAGAATAGCCATCGGCAACCTCTTGCTCGACCACCACCACCACCACTACTACTACGCCCTCACCTGCCGCTCCAAAGATATCAGCATGTCGTTCGTGACACCCCGAGAGTACGAATTCAGCTGCAGCAACCCCCCGGTTTACCACTCCAAGAGCAAAAACCGCCACCAGCGCCGCCACAACTGTGTAGAAGAAATAAATGTGGTTCAAAGAATGTTAGATATGTTGAATCATTATGATGCGGTGGAAGTATCTCCATTGACGATGCTCCCAGGATTCGGGGTCAGCCCGGCGGTGAGGCAGTTGAGAGTGACAGATTCACCATTTTCGTTAAAGGATACAGAGGAGAATAACCACCAAGTGGATAAGGATGCTGAAGAGTTCATTAAGAAATTCTACAAGGGTTTGAAGAAGGAAAAGAGAATTGCTGCCTTGGACACACCTTCTCCATATTACATAAAAATATGAAATTAAAAAAATAATAATAATAATAATTCGTGATGTATTGTGAATTTTCGATTGGGATTGTGATATTGTGCCTTCTTCGACTTGGTAAAAAGTCACATGACTTGGGCCGTGACAACGTTATTTGTATTATTTCATGTGAGTTGTTTACGAGATCGAAGGTATCTTGTCATCTTTCACCCCAAATTCCAATAATAAATCTAGCAATGGGTTTCGAGTACTTTTATTTTAATTTTTGTTATTTCTATACAAATATTTTTTTCCATCAAATACTCAAATTTGGGTATGGTACAATAATCTCTAACGACCAACATTTATCTTTCTTTCTTAAGTACTAATTGATATATTCTTAGAAAAGAATTTTCAGGAACTTGATTAGGTATTTACATTCTTACACTCTTTATAAGTCATGCATTATCTTTCACATACTTCAAAAGCAACAAATAGTGAAATTATTTGTGGATTCTACAAAATATGTTGATAGAAAATATATTTTAACCAGCCGAAATCAATATAAGATTTGTCAAAACATGCACTAAGTTAAAGTGAGTGCGTGTGTGTGTGTGTAAAATTTTGTAACATAACAAAAGAGACCACCCCTTGTTGCTTTAATGTTTGATATGCTAATTGTTTTGAAAGTTGTTGGATTACAAGGTTAGTATTGATTTGGTTTTTATGGTTTTTCTCTTTGCAAGGTCATCTTAGCTGTGTTCCTAATTGCTTGGGTCCATACTTGGGGGTCACCTTTCATGAATAATTGAGACAACAAACAAAGAGTGGCTAATAATTATTTGTGACATTGAACACCATATAGTAATTGTAACTCAAACATGTAACTTTACGATTCTCTATCATAGTTGAGGATGCAAAACAAATTCGCACTAGGGCACAATTTTTAGTGGACAATACATATGCGTGCTACACGAGCTAAATCCAATAGACCATATGGGTAAATGTCCTCGTTATATTTAAGGGCGAGGAATGATTTAATAAGTATCGATAATTAACATGACATGACAATACATATGCGTGCTACACGAGTTGAATCCAATAGACCATATGGGTAAATGTCTTCGTTATATTTAAGGGCTTGGAATGATTTAATATGTACCAATAATTAGCATGACAAATAAAGTTATTAGTAGATAACAAACTTAATTCAAATGTTAAGATCCACCATAAACTTATTCATCAATGAACTGATGTTATATGTTATCGATGATTAGTAGATCATTGTATGAGTGCAAGTATTTTAAATAAAAATTAAAAAAAAATGTGAAATCACGTCAATGATGTTCCATGTACAATGTTTTAATTTAGTCAATATTAAAACATGGAATAATGCTATTTGCAGTGAAAACTACCGACAGTCGCCCTATGTGGCGTATACTTGACAGTTTTTCATTTGATGTATAATTCAAAATACCAAATTGTCAAGTATATACTATATAGGGCGACCACTGACAGTCTTCACTACTAATAGCATTACTCTAAAACATGTCACGTACAGTAGTACAAAAAAAAAAGAATAATTAAAAAATAGGATTGAAAGCACATTACAGTATTTTTTTTTTTCTCGACTTTAACGTATTAAGTGCAAGTTTGTCAAGTTTATAATTAATTATAATTGTGGATCCCGCGAAAAGTGTGTATTCATAGTACCATACGTGTGGATGCCAGTAGGATACCTTTGTGTGGTCTGTAGGTAGTGTAGAATCTTGGTCGCTTGTTGTTTAGGTAAACAGTCATCTTCTCTGGGTTGGTCCTGGTTGTCCAGTTATAATTGGATATATTGGTGTATATATATTACTAAACTGATATTTAATATCATATATTAAATTAAATTGAATTTAACTTGAAGAATTATCTAAAAATCTCTTTCTGATTTGGATTATTTAGCACGTTTGACAAGATTTTTTTTTATTTAACTGATTGTTTTGAGAGAGCCACATAATTTTTCTTATGCGATAATAATACTTATGCATTTTACTTATTCTTCGTTTTCATTAATTGGGCAAGGCCATAAGAAAAAATAACTTTAACAATGAATTTACATGGATTCAATATTCTAAATAATGAAATGTATTGTTAATATCTAACGACTACAATAAGTATCAAGAAATAGTACTCGTGGTAATTTTAACGATGTCTATATCCTTGAACATTCTGTCCCTCATCTAACCTCTTCGATAGATTTTGTACAGTGGATTTTAATATATAGAAATTTTTTGTTTCTCACTAATTTTGTTGAATTAATTAGTATACAAAAGCTTCATCTCATTGGACAATTGCACATTGAGGCCTTGTAGGGTACCT
Organism: Olea europaea var. sylvestris; assembly: GCF_002742605.1. Taxonomy (NCBI): domain Eukaryota; kingdom Viridiplantae; phylum Streptophyta; class Magnoliopsida; order Lamiales; family Oleaceae; genus Olea; species Olea europaea. The sequence continues at coordinate 22,156,483 of NC_036249.1, read as the reverse complement.
ATTTTTTCAAAATGAATTTGTCTCTCTCTTCTTTTCAATCACACATGTTTTATTAAAATAATATTACACGTAAATCAAAAAGTTTTCTTTATTTTTCAACCACACATTTTTCATCAATTTACTATTATAAAATACATTTTTACATAAAAATAGTTCTCAAACACCCCCTAAAACGTAATAGAAAAACGCAAGTATATAAAACTATGAAAATTTTTATTTGTACATCAAACTGTTCCTCAGAATCTCACGTGTGGGATCCATGTTGTAATAAAAAAATGCCAAAAAATTCCCCCCCCCCACCCACCCCCTGTTGTGTCTATTCTGTATAGCTTTTGTGTGTGCAGTTTTTGTACACACAGAATGCTTCTAAAACTATTATTTGAAAAATTATCTTAGACTAGGTTTCATTAGAAACTCTTATAATTGGACAAAAAACTTCTTAAAAATTATTTAATCATGTTTGAAAATAGTTTCTTAGTCTCATAAGTCCATAAAATCAAAAGGATTTATAAAGCTAACATTATTGGCTCGTTAATAATCGTATAGTCTAAAAATGCCACAGCTATGATTTGAAAATATTGTAAACGCTCATTAAGTAATTAGTAAATTGGATTTGAGAGATGCAGAAATCTACCGTTCAAGCTACGTTTCTTGAAAGTGTTTGAGAATTCGATGCAGTAGGGAACTAATTGTCACTAATTAATTCGACCATATATAATTTCGCCAACGAAATCAAAAACAATAATTGGCAAAGCCAATGACAGCCAGACCACTCCAAATGAATGCCATAAATCCAAACAATTTCATATATATATGCGGTGGTTAGATCTTTTTTGGGTTCGCTTGGCAGAATTTTTAAGTTAAAAGTTACTTTTGAGATTAAAAAATTAATAATAACTGCTTTTAAACATGTTTGGTTCATTTATTTTGTCTAACTTAAAAGAACCTTTAGAAAAAATTGATTTAAGATAATTTTCTCAAAAAGCTCTTATACAAGGAACGGACGCAATGCGAAGTGCGCCGTAAATCTCCTATTAAAAATTACCCTAACTAATAAAACTAATCTCTTTTCGGACCAATAATGCAAATACTAGTTTAAGGGGAAAATAAAAAATAAAATAAGGAAGATCAAAAATTAAGAAAACACATGTATTTCGATTTAGGACACATTAATTTTATATGTAATCAATATGGCAATACAACCAGGAAACTCCAATAAAGAAATTTAAAAATAAATACATAAATACAGTTGAGAGATTGTGGTGATAATTCTCCATATTAAATAAGAATCTCTCTCTCGTCCATTTAAGGCTGTCGCCTTCACAAGCGATACATTTATACTTCTCCAGCAACTAAAATTGTGTGGTATTCAAAGGTAATGATTTTTCACATTGAAGAATCAATCTACATTTCCTCGTCATTAACTCTTCTATTACATATCATTATCGAGCTTTCCATTTATGCGTTTGATACGTTAAATCCAGTACAATAGACATATCATTGAGTCTTATTTTAGCCAATCGATTATCTTATTGATGACCAAGCAACCATCATACCAAGATGGTTTTCAATAGAGTTATTGTTGTAACTTAAGAATAAAAGTTTTAACATTTCAAATTAAAACCTTTAATTTTCAATTTTAACATAAAATTAAAGCATCTTAATCAATATTGTAACTTGTGTTTTGACGGTATAGTTGTGGGGGTTAAATTTGTCCCTATAAAAGAGAGTGTTTTTCATTGAGAAAAACAGTATGAAAATCACAATTTGAGATACAATTAGAAAACAAAATACTATCTATATTTCATACTTTATTTCTATAAGTTTGGAAACTCAAAAAATGTTCATTCACTTATCTCCCTATAGTCGTGCTCATAAAATGAAAATTGACTATGAGCCACATAGGTTTTATCTTGGAACCTTGTAGCATCGAAAGTACCTGCACACGGGAGAGATAACTTGATTTTAGGACAACTTCATTAATGTGAGTCTCTAGGGCACGTATTCTAAACCTCTTCTTATTATTGAATTATAATGTTTATATTACTATAATATTGTTGTGTTTATGCAATTATAAAATTATGTTATTTATATTTATTAATTAATAAATTATCTATACACAAATCATCCATTTTTCCCAAAAATCTAAAGTCATGTTTGTGATTAAGTGTAGAGAGATGTTTAATCTTTAAGAGGTTTACTTGAAGTTTGTGTTAGCATTGCCATATTATCTCGTCATGCCTTGGACTTGATTCGTTAAATTTTTGGATTACAGCAAGTTGATTGACCACGAATTATTGATGTTATCTCTATTTTCTTTATACATTTACAACTGAATGATTACATTTTTAGATTTTGGACTACTTGATTTTGTATCTAACTATTTGCAACTGGAATTGAAATTACATTTTAGTAAGATCTTCACTCAAATATAGAGGATGTTTGATTCCCATTTTCTTGTAAAAATACATTTTAGAATAATTAATTGATGGGAAATGTGTGGTTGAAAAATAAGGAAATTTTTTTTATTTACGTGTAATATTATTTTAATAAAAAATGTGTGGTTGAAAAGAAAAGAAAGAAAAATACATTTTGAAAAAAATGGATACCAAACGGGGCCATAATTAAAAGAATAGGGTTTAGTAGTGTGTATATAGTCTTTGTCGGACTAGGGCATAGCAAGCGAAGCAAAGGGTACGAAATTAATCTTGTGGACCATGCTTAATAATTTTTGATTTATTTATTTAAATTAAAACTTGTTTGTGATATTTATATTATTGGGTTCCTAAATGTCCATAAAGATTGTGGGGATTTGATGAGAAGGAATAATTATTTTTAAAGTTTCACCAATTTTTAGAGATACATTCTACAAGAAGTTGAATATTTATGTTGGGTTGTTTTTTAGAAATGATCATCATTTTTCTTGGAACGTATTTATGTATAATACGTTCCACATTTCAATCCCTCTGCACATTTCTAAAAATGAACAGAATGAGAAAATAAAATTAAAAATTTTGCTATGTTTCCATTCAACCATTCTCGTTTGTTCACATCATTAACCAAGTGAAAGGTGCATGTATGTGTATGTTTTACATATGTATTTTCATACATGTGCTTGCTTAGTCATACATATAGGTATGTGCTTATATGTTTAAGTACAGCTTTCTTTGTTAAGTATTTTTCGGGGATTAATTGCAGGATCACTAAATTTTGTTGTAAAATATAAAAATTAATTTTAATCTTTCTACTATTTAATTTTCAATTTTAACAAAATTAAAACCCCTTAATGTTATAGGGTAGCTTGTATATAAATTGGATTTATTTTCATGAAAATGGGGGTTGAAATTTTCCTATAAAATGGATTGATTTTCATATAACTTCATATACACAACTTGAATACACAAAATCCTCCATATACATTCTATTTATATTTTTTGGCATTAAAAAAAAGAAAAATTAATAGATTTTAATTTTGAAAGGTTGAAACTTATTTTACGTTATAAAATCTAAAACTCATAATAGTTTGAGCTATAGGAGAAGGAGAAATTCCTTGTGATGTTATGGCCTCTATGTCCATGGGATTTAAGAGAGTTCATATTCACTACTAGTTTTTAATTTGAAAGAAGTAATTATTTCTTAATTTTAATTTGGTGGATAGAAAATACCCTATCCTACTCCTCCATGAGTTGAAAATACAATCCTTTGACTGATAAGGTTCTATTTCTTATCAAAAACAAAAAATATGCTTAGAAGAAATTGACTGATTGAGTGAAGGAGATTATGATAGTGTTGTAATCATCTGAAACTTGTAAGTTTGATAATATTTTATACTAGGTAGAACTTAACAAAATTCTAACAAGCAATATTTTGAAAACTAGAAAGGACCAATTGGTTCAATCGGGAAAATCGAGAATCAGCCTCAAATTCGATCCGATACTAATTAATTAACCGAAAATGAAAAAATCAGTACATAACCGGCCGAACAGGCCATTTTAGCCGGAAACTAAAAAATCGATCACAGTTTTTACCGATTTTTTTAAAAAATATATATATATTAATAAAATTATAATTTATTACTTTAATAAATGAGCTAAAGCATTGGCAAGCCCAATTCTATCTTCCTTTCAATACAAGTGTTATTTTTAAAAGAGAAGAGATATGCAATGTTTTCCTCAACTTCCAATGTGGGATAAACACAAATGTTATTTTTAAAAGACGAGACATGCAATGTTTTCCTTAACTTCCAATATGAGATAAGTTGTAAAATCCTTGGCAATTTATATATTTAATAATTGTTCACTGTTTTCTTTCGATTAAACAAATTTTGGCCCCAAAAGCACAAATAATTTCAATTTTAACAAAGCAAATTATTTTAGACACAACAATTGCTAGTTTTTGATGTTTTAAAATAAATTATAGGATAATAAATCATTAAATTTAATTGACAAATATTGATTTATATTTACTTTGAATTAGTAATATTACAATTTAAAAATTTGTTATTGTTATAATATTCTAAAGTTTGTTGGAGTATTTATTTATTTAATTTTGATATCCAGTTTAACCCCGGGTGGATTCCGGTTTGACCATTTGATCCTTGACCTTTTTTCTTTTCCGGGTCAATTTTTAAAAACATTGCTAACAAGTGCTAGTTCAAAAAATTTGAATCATGTAGCATCTTGTGCACATTGTGGCCACATAAGCTGCTCTTGTAAGCACTTTTTATTTGGCGTCAAATCTCAATTTATGTTTTTATAGATATTTTGCATCCGGGATGAAAGTTGTACTTTTATGGGAATTCTATGATTTTATTTTGAATAAACAGTTAAAAAATTAACTCTCAATAATGTGCTTAATTGATATTTTAAAAGAATTTTAAATGTAACTCCTGTGAATAATGGTGATTCTATTATTATTTAATTTAGATATGCAACTCATAATTTGATATTTGAATAACTTTTAATAATACTACCATGCAGTATGATAAATTGGATTTAAGTTTCAAAAGCTTTAAATCTTAATGATTAAAATTAACTATTATTATTCAATTTAGACATGTAACTCATATTTTGATGTTTGAATAGCAAATAATAATGCAGTTATGTAGTATAATCAATTTGATTAAAGCTTTAAATCTTAATAATTAAAATAATTAATTTGGCGTTTAATTATTGTAAATTTTATATAAGCCCTCATAATTTTAAGTTATTAAAATGAATGCGAATGAACGATGAATTTGGACTATATTCTATATTTGCTAGAATTTCACGTGATAATGTTTAATGGAAACAATATTTTCTTTTGCCGAAATTTGATGTACTGTATTTGAAAATTAGTTATGGTCTAATTAAATTTTGACACGATGTTTAGCTAATTTGGAGTACAAAATTGCAAGAATTTTGTATCCAAGATTTATTTTATCACTATGAATGAATGTTTACTTAGATTAGTATTGTTAAACCATATTTGATATTCTATGGTTATGTTAACTCTTATTGTTTAATGTTTTGTGATACTTGAGAGTATTATTGTGTTATCCAAGTGGGAGTGTTTAAAATCCTTGAAATGTGGGTGTATTAAAAATTTCGAATATATGCACTTTATCCACGATTATTCATAATTATCTAGAAATTAACGTTTTGAGAAAAATATTCAGCTCGAATCTAGAGATTGCAGGTAAAATACATGAATTGAATGGAGACATCAGCTCAAACGTATTACTTAAATCAGTAGTAAAATTTAATGTGTTTATCTTATTAAAATTAGATATGTGATATCAATATTTTGGAAATTTTAGAAGATTTGCGAATATGTAGGTGAATGATAAAAGTTTTACAAATTGATGATATCAAATTATTATCTAAGAGAGACATGAAATAACTATAGTCTATGATGGACATAATAAACCATCGATGGGGACGAGTTTAATCCCATGAAGGAGTCACTTCCAAGAGTAATCCAACATTTGTGATTGGAGATCACATGAAGAGGATTCAATGTGGTAGAAACAACTCATACTACGTGACTCGTAATAGCACTATATTATTTATGCTCTTCCGTATGGTGACAGTGCTAATAATAATATGATATTAGCAATGGTTTAACCCTAAATGAGTACGGAGGCAAGAATTCTCGCAAGATGTGGGTAACACGCACCGTTAGAAGACTCACCAATGTAAGAGTTGTAACGAGGCTGTGGCTATGAGATTGGGCTGCTCCCTGGAGACTTTTACTAGAATCAAGATTATAACGCATGGCCATTAAGAGCGCTACCCGCTATGAACTAGAACCTAAGTTGATACTGTGTGGAACAATTGAAGTTGGGCTAAAGGGACCTAATTCAAGGCTTAGTCCATTATGGCTCCTTCAAATGAAAATTATTATCATTAAGTGAGGTTCAAGTCCAAAAGATTTATGCACTATTACATAGTATAACGTTGCCACGTTTAATTTTCAATTTTAACATAAAATTAAAGCATCATAATATATATTGTAACTTGTTTTTTAATGGTATCATTGTGGGGGTTCAATTTATCCTTATAAAAGAGAGTGTTTTTCATTGAGAAAAACAACATAAAAATCACAATTTGAGATATATTAAAAAACAAAATACTCTCTATATTTCATACTATATTTCTATAATTTTGGAAACTTGAAAAATGTTCGTTCACTTATCTCCTTGTTGTGGTGCCCATAGAAAGAGAACCGGCTATGAGCCACATGAGTTTTATCTTAGAGCCATGTGATGCCGCAAATGCCCGCATGAATGTGAGACAAAATGACTTAGGACGGCTTTATTGACATGACTCCCTAAGACTTTCATTTTAAACATCTTCTTATTGTTAAATTATAATGTTTATATAGCTACAATATTGTTATGTTTATGCATTTATAAAATTATGTTAATTATATGTATTAATTGATATATCTACACACAAATTACTCATTCTCCCAACAATTATTAGTGGATTTGGGACAATTGAACATGATTAGATAAAATTTAGTTTGATGTAAATCAATTGAAATAATTAAAAAATCATTGCTCAACAAATCTACTCATCCCAATATTGATATAATGAATTTTAGTTGGCAACTCGAGATCTTTGAGCATCAAACTTTCCCCCACACCTTTTTTCTCTAAAATATCTTCTTCCATACTTAGTTTTAAGGAATTTCATTGAAAAGGATTCAAGTTTCATTCAGCAATGGCACCAAGAAGTAAAAGATACCGAAAACTAAGATATAAGATAACTCAGCAACTTAAGAAGAGAGTGTTTTCAATTGTTTTTATTTGAACATTTGTATCAAACTTTTACTTTTGCATTTGAGAAGTCAAATTCAGTACAATACACACATCATGGAATTTCATTTTAGCCAATCAGTCATCTTAGGGATGACCAAGCAACAGTCTCTACCTAGTTGACAAGGATTTCTCCATATCACAAACCAAAATCGACATCCATGGAGACATAATCAACCTATTTTGACCAAATACAAAAAAGGGAAAAAAAAAAAAAGGCCTTCATGAATTGAATTTATAACAAGATATATGTTATGTTATTTTATGTCAACAAAAGAAAAACTCAATGTAAATTTTTAAGTCATGAGACATTTTGTTGTTAATATGCGTTGCATGTGATTTTGAAAAGGTTTTTGAGATTTTCTATTCCAATATTTAAACAATTATAAATCTGACACTTCAGAACAGTGCAATGTATTATACCCATTCCTTGAGTGCTTTTAGTGAAACTTTCGACATAAAAGTGTTCTATTCTATTTTATTTTGTTAAGTTCTATGTAATTGGCAATTCTATGAACAAAAAGACTGAAATAAATGTTGTAAAAAGTTAAGGAGTTAGTTGCAATATTGTATAGTTAAGTTAGGTAGGTTAGGGTTCGAGTTCAGAATAAGAGAAGAAGAGAAGCCGCAATTTTGCTAGCCTATCTCCTGGACATTGCTCGAGTGACAAAAACAAAAATATCGTCGCTCGAGTCCTGTCGCCCTTCTCTAGCTCGAGCAATAGACCTATCACTCGTCTATCTCTAGTTCTTCACTCGAACGATGGTGTTACTCGAAAAACCCTAATTCGAATTTTTGAAGTCTTTTATCCAACCCAAACTACTTAAACACCTTCAACTATAAATACCCAAGCCTTAGCATGAAAATTGGGGTGGTTATTCATTTTCTTGTATCTCCATATTATTCCTTGAAGATTCAAGAACACAATCTATTGGTGAGTTTATTCAATTCATTCTTGAATGCATACAATCACTGGGGAAAACATCAAATCCATTAAATTCAACACACTTACTTTCTAAACACTCTTAGAAAAGTACTTTCTCAATTGAACTTCAGAAGCTACTGAAGGTTGAGAGAGGTTGGACTACAAGTGCAGGAAGATTACAAGAATTGGAGATTCTTGGAGTTCCACTGGTGGAGTCAGCAGATCTTGGAGAGTACAGAAAGTAGAGTGGAAAGTCTAGTGGAGTTGGTTAGATAGTATCTGACTGTAAATTCATATTGTCTATAGTGGAGGTAATTGACTTGGTCCCAAAGTTTTTACCTAGTTGGGTTTCTCCGTCAACATATCTGGTGTTATTTGTTGCTTTAATTATTGAGTGTGGCATTCAAATATAGGACAAATTGGACTTGGATGATTATTATTTAGAAACAATTAAAAAGTGACTTGTTACTTTTAATTGTATTAATTTCGCACGTATGGTCAATCTAAATCGGCTAAGTAAGAACTTTCACATTTTATATAAGTAAATAATATATTCATATTTAATAGCACATCAATAAAAAAAATCTTCAAATCTAGGAAATCTCTAAGTGAATATATAGAATGCTGTAGCTATTCACATATCGAATTATTGTTGTTACGCTTTGAACCCATAAATTACTTTTTGAGTAATGACAGGTAGGGTTGCTGTCATTGGTGAACCTTTTTAGTTAAAGAGTTTCAACCACATCCTTCTCGAAGTAGATTCTACTAAATCTCTATTTAGAGGTTAAGTCAAAGGATCCACCAAATTCTCAATAGACCTTACATGATTTAAGGAAATTATTTCATTCTTGATTAATTTTCTTATATAGTCGTATCTAAAACTCATGTGTCTAGATTTTTCGTTGTATACCTCGTTGTATGCTTTTGCTAATGTGGCTTGACTATCACACATAATAGGTATTGAAGAAATATTCTTCGATCCCAAAGGTATTTCTTTTCCAGTATCTGATAGGGCTACAAATTCTTATTACATAGTCGAGTGTGTTATGCATGTTTATTTCTTTGATTTCCAAGAAACAGCACCTCTTCCTAAAGTGAACACCCAATTTGAGGTGGATTTACTTTCACCCGTGCTGGATATCCAACTTGCATCGGTAAATTCTTCCAATATTGCCGGGAATTTAGTATATTTCTGGCCTAAGTTCTTGATTTTCTTTAAGTATCCAAGAACTCTCCCAATGGCCCTCCAATGATTTTTGCTTGGATTGTTAGTAAATTTACTAAGTTTACTAATAGCATATGCTATATCCGGTCTTGTGCACTGAACTGCATACATAAGACTTTCAATAGCACTAGCATATTCCAATTGAGCAATCGCCCTCCCATCATTCTTTACGAGTTTTGAACTTGGATCAATTGGGGTACTATATTTTTTTACGTCCAAGTGTTTGAACTTGTTTATCACCTTCTCAATGTAATGTGATTGACTTAGGCGATAACCCCCACTAGTATTTGTGACTTTGATATCTAAAATGGTATCCACCTATCCAAGATCATTCATTTTGAATGTGGAAGATAGAAATCTCTTCGTTTCTTTTATACCCTCCATGAGATTACTTATAATCAACATGTCATCAACGTACAAGCATATAAATGTTACGTAATCATCACACCTTAATATATAAACATTTATCTACACTATTATGTTTAAATTCGAATGATATAATTGCTAAGTCAAACTTCTAATGTCATTTCTTAGGTGCCTGCTTCAAATTTACCAACTTGCGTACCTTACGTTCATTTCCAAGTAAAACGAACCCTTCGGGTTGCTCCATATAAACCTCCTCATCGAGATCCTCATTTAAGAATGTCATCTTGATATCCATTTGATGAACATGCAAGTCATATATTGAAACCAATGCAAATAATATCCTAATCGATGTTATTCTAGCTACCGGTGCATAAGTGTCAAAACAGTCTATTCCTTTCATTTGTCGATATTCTTTAGCTACTAATCTAGCCTTGAAAGTATTTAGAGAGCCATCAACATTATATTTCCTCCTAAATACCCATTTACATCCAATATGTTTGGATCCTGTGGTAAATTGACAAGTTCCCAAGTTTTATTATACATTATCAAATCCATTTCATCTTTAATTGCATCTTTCCAAAAAATGTTATCACGAGAAGTCATAGCTTCTTTATAGGTTTTAGGGTCTGTTTCCACTTGTAGAACAAAAGGAATTGTTTTTACAGCATTCAACTCATTTCCTTCTACTAAGTAAAAGGAGATAAATTGAGAATCAATTTCATCCGCAAAGACTTCTCAACTCAAATTCTCTTGCTTTTTCATGGTTCACTAGACTCACCAACATCTTTAGAAGACATTTCATCACGTGTTCCACTTGAGCTAGGGATGTTTTCAATATTTTCCTTCAATTCATTATCCGATGATAAGAAATTTTCAAAGAACTCTACATCGCCTGATTCGATAATCACATTGGCCTCCAAGTTTAGCAATCTATAAGATTTGCTATTATTAGCATATGCATCAAAAGCACATTTAATGCCTTTTGGATCCAATTTGGTCCTATTAGGATTTGTGTTCTTGCAATAAGCAAGACACCCCCACACTTTGAAATCTCCAATGTTCGGTTTTCTTCCTTTCCACAATTCATAAGGAGAAATCTTTGTATGTTTAGAAGGAATCCTATTAAGTATCATATATGCACTTAATAAAGTTTCACCCCATAAATTAAATGGCAATTTAGCATATATAAGCATGGCATTAATCATTTCTACTAAGGTTATATTCTTTCTTTCAGCCAAACCATTTTGTTCGGGTGTTCTAGGTGCAGAACATTGGTGAATTATGTCATGTTATTCACAATATAAGTTAAATTCATTAGAAAAGTATTCATCACCTCTATACTTTTTAAGATCTTTATTTTCTTTTCTAGATGATTTTCAACTTCATTTTTATACACCTTAAATATGTCAAAAGTTTCATATTTGTGTTTCATCAAGTACACATATGTATATCTAGAAAAATCATCAATAAAAGTAATGAAGCATCTATTTTCACCTCTAGTTAACATGTCATTTAATTTACATATATTTGTATGAATTAATTCCAAGTTATTAGAGGCCCTTTTTACACTTTGATAGAGCTTTTTAGTAACATATCATTTAATTCACATATATCTGTATGAATTAATTCCAAGATATTAGAGGCCCTTTTCACACTTTGATATGGCTTTTTAGTAATTTTTTATTCTACACATATTTTGCATTTATTTTCATTATATAAAATCAAATCACATTTTTTCATACGTTTCATAGTACTTTTACCAATATGTCTTAATCCAGCATGTCATAATGAAAATAAATCAATAATATAAGCAAAATTAGTTTTATTCATTTCCTTGTCAACGGTACAAAGTTTGACTATTCCTTCACTAGAATAGTTTTTTCCAACAAATTTTCCATTAAGGGAGAGTACAAGTTTACCGGATTCATACACACATTTGATACCCGATTTTCCTAAGAGATTACCATTTACTAAGTTCTTATTCATATCAGGAACATGTAATACATTGATAAGGGTAACAATTTTCCCAGAAGTGAATTTGATATCAACATTTCCCTTTCCAATAACCTTGGATCGAACTTCGTTGCCCATTTGAATCTCTTGGTCTCCATCCACCTCATGATATGTTTTGAATACAGTTTTATCATATGATATATGTACAGTAGCACAAATATCATATCACAAGTATCATACCACCACTCGAGAACCTTTCCCTTGATTGCATTTATTTCGCTTATAGTGGCCACGATCTTATCCTCTTAGATGGACTTCACTTTGCCCTTGATGTTGTTTTGTTTTCGGTGTCTACAATCTTTTGCATAATGTCCATATTTTTCACACACAAAACACCCTCCTTTGGTCTTCTTCTTGGATTTGTTAAAGTTTCTCGAAGGCTTTCTTTTCTTGGATTTTGCCGATAGTCAGATTTTTCAACAGCATTGGCTTTGGAAGTTCCCTCAAATGAGTTTTTACTCTTGTCACGCAATCTGGATTCTTCCTCGATTTGAAGATGTTTTTGCAATTGTTCGAAGGAATAATCTTCAAAACTATGCATGATCTTCTTCCGGTATCATTTCCAAGCCCCTGGGAGTTTAGCAATTATGGCTCCCACTTGAAAGGTCTCCGAGATTTCAATCTTTACTGCCTTTAGTTTGTTGACAATGATTTGCAATTCGTGTACTTGGGGAAGAAGAGAGATATTATCAAAAAATTAAAAGTCGAAGTATTTAGAAATCAAAAACTTCTTGGTACCTTTCTCTTCCGCTTTGTACTTAATCTCCAATGCTTCCCAGATTTCCTTTGTAGAAGTTGTGTTTGTGTATAAGTCATATAAACGGTCCGACAATGCATTTAGTATGTGACGTGGCATATTAATTCATCTTCTTGTCGTTTCTATCTTTCAACCTTGACAACCTCAGTCTCTCCATTTGTAGGTTCCGATAGTGGCGCCAATTCTGGGTCCAAAATATTGAAGATCTTCAATGCAGTAAGTAAAAATTTCAACTTGTCTTGCCACTGCATGAAGTTTGTACCATCGAACCGATCCAACCGCACCAAGTCTTGATTCATAAGTTTGATGGTTTTCATTGTAGTCTCGTTCTCTATTGCAAGGAAACTAACGTTTGAGATTGTTGGAAATAATTGAGAGATGGAGAAAAAGAGAATAACAAGAGAATATGGCAACAAGATGGATCAAAACAAAATTTATATCAACAAATGTGAAGGCTTGAACGCGAGATCGCTATCCTCAAACGTTATTTGCCCCTTTTTCAGTATTTTCAAGATGCTTAAAGGTATTTTGGCAAATGGTTTAAAGGATTATAACAAACCTTGTAACGAATTTCACCAAAGCACAAGATGAAATTCTCCAAAACTTGAAGAACAGGAAGATATGAATGTAAATCTGGATTTGATTGTTCTTAGAACAAAGTATGGATCGCAAAATATTTTTTCTAACATCTTTCCCTCAAACATGGCTATCCTATATATAGCCATCAACCAGAAGTACGAAATGGTGCCAAAAAATCAAATGAAAAGTCACCAAGTGTAAATTAACAACGGGCAAAAAGGGCTAAAAAAAAGTCAAAATTTTGTGCCAAACCCATGCGGTCGTAAGGTTCATCCATGCCAAGACCATTTGATCTCGGCATAAGGCCATGTGGTCGCATGGACCAATTTTTTCTTTTTTATTTATTTATTGTTGTTTGTTTTAAACAACATAATTACAGCATTTTTTGCTTGCTATAAGTTTGGAGATCGAATTTAGAAAAAATGAAATGAAATCAAGCAAACGTATTAAAATTCAGCATTCTAAATCCATGTTGTTGGTCTTATCCATAAATAAAGTTCTAACTGCATCAATTAATACGTAAGCAAGAGGTGTGTCCCAAGCAAACTGCATGTGTAAATCAAAGTATTTTTTAGTAACTGATTCAAGAGCAACGCAATGATCCAAAAAATAATATCATCTTATAATGAACTCTTGTTATAATTTCAATCGACACTATTACAAAGCCTTGATCAGCGGAAGTGCAAGATAAATAACACCACAATTAGACAACAAAGAGCACTTTTTGGCTCGTAGAGAATTAATATATTTGCAATTTATAGATTAAGTTTTTGAAGTGTACTGACAACTTCTCAAATAGTTACTTCAAACTTTGAACTATGTATTCCTAGCACTAGAGTACCTGAATCTTGATCACACGATAGTGTCCCTACCTTTGTCGTGGATGATTATCTGGGTTGTCTAGGGACGGAGCCATTAAGGTCTAGTGCAAGCACAGGCCTGCACTAAACTTTTGGACATAACCTAATCGAGGTTAATTTTTTTTTAGAGGAAATTACAGCCTGGGTGGCTTTTAGTATTCCAATTTCAGAATTGAAGGATTAAGTTTCTTTTTTCAATAATCAGGTTTTAATTATTATTTTATTATGTTGTAAATAAATGTTATCAAACGTAATCAATATCGACATTTTACGTTAAATTGGAGAGAGAAACCGCTAAATATTCTGACACCCTCTCTTCAAATGGATAATACCAAATTTATTCATAACTGAATCCACAAATATCTCCCCATCATTTTTCAATCGCGATTGAACTCCATATTTCATTACTCGAAAGTGTCGTATTCAAGTCTTCAAAACCCTCCCAAGTAGTTATCTTTTCCAGAATAGCGAAGCAGTGAAAGGGTTTGTGAATTGTGCCTGTGTATAATGGCCATTACAAGGGGTTCTGACAGGAAATCGAATTCCACCGTCGGTGGCGCATCTGCTAGTCATTAAGAAAAAATCCACACAATGGTTCGAACAAGGAAAGTTGATCGGGGAAGAAGATAGATGAGGTCGGAATAGGAAAGATGAGAAAAAAATAGATAAAATACAAAAGAACCTGAATACAAGAATCGAAATGTTTCAGATCAGCATTTAATCGACGTCGAAGAAGGTAATTTCAATTTCGTGTTGTTTATTTTATTTGAAGGCTATTTATGAAAGTCACCGTTGATGGGTCATAAGCATTGCGAATAATATTCAATAATTGTGACATTAATCTAGAATTACGTTCAGAATCAAAACCTGTGAATGAATTTTTTATGTATGTGACCTGAGAAATATACTACTGTATGTTAATCTGTGACTTGATCGTTCCACCATTCCATATTTGATTTTTTACTTTGTCTACATGTATACATAATCTAGAATTGTAACCTCAATTACTATCTGATTGTGGCCTAATAAACTATGTCCGCTGTATGTTGAAAAGGCCAGTATGATGAACGTGAACTATCTTATGTGACATTGCGTTAAGAATTAGAACTTATGATTGGATTTTTTATATATGTGACTTTAGTGAGATATTATTGTACGTTTACCTATGACATGATTGTTTTACCATTTAATGTTTGATTTTAATGTTGTCTTGACCTATACAAATAATGTAGGAACGGAAGTACATTATTCTTGAAGACTGTTGGTTTCAAGGAAAAATTACAACAAATGTGACGAAAAGTGTTATGACCAATTTCATAACAGAATTCAACAAAGCCCAACGAGGTATACTAGCAAATATATGTTTCTTATACTTCATGGACTATCATGAAATTGTGGTTTAATTTCAATTGATCCACTATTTTTTATTGAAGGAGATGAAACAGTCGGACCTTGATAAGATGCGGATCAAGATAGCAGGTCGCTTTGTTAGATACTAGTTGTTGGAGTTTTGTTTAAGTTGGATATAGCTTCCCCACTGTTTAAACATAGATAGATCAGGCTGGTCACAAAGCTAGGCAAGAAGAAGGAAAATAACACCATGCTAGATTGATTGTTCCCACATGGGCTATCCTATTTTTAATTCAATATCAATTTTCTTGTTTAAAAAATTTGTAATAGTTGTGACTGGGATTTGTGTTCAATTTGAGTAATATAATTGTTTTAGTTTTTTAATGTTGGTGATGAAATTTTATTTATTTTTGAAGGTATTTGCATTTTAAGCAAGTTGTAAGTTCTTTTCCATTTTGTACACATATGTTATTTGAATTGTTATATGATATATGTCATAGGGTTACTTTGCATTCTAATTTAAGGTCACGGGTCATTGTTCACTGAGTTATGTTCATATTTTGCATTCTAATTTTATGTCATCAGTTACAGATCATTGATTCATATTTTCTCATTTTACAGTATGATTTATGTCACATGCCACGATTCAATGTGCACTGCTTACATGTCAAGTTCACTAGTCACATGTCATATCTTGCTTTCTGATTTAAGGTCATAGGACAATGTGTACGGGTTACAAATCAATGTACAATGGTCACAATTCACTGATTTATGTTCATATTTTACATTCTGATTTATGTCACAGGCCACGTCAATGTAAATTGGTCACAGCTCACAAATCAATGTGCAATGGTCACATGTCACAAGTCAATGTGAATCGGTCACGGGTCACAATTGTACCGCCCTACAGGTTCATGTACGTTGATCTATATCAATCACAAAAGATGAGTTTTCATCACTAACCGAAAAGATGGTTTGATTGTTAGTAAATGAACAATGATGAAAAAATTTAGTCACAAAGACATAAAGGTCACAACATTTATCTAGATTTTACAAAATTAAACAGAAGTCATAGAGTTTGTATGCATGCCACAACATCTACAATGCAGGTCACAAATAGCTTAACTACAATCACAACATCTACATGCCATAGCATTTACATTTAAAGGATATAAGTAGAGGTCATGTAGCTTATATACAGGTCACAATATCTACAATATAAGTCATAGGGAGCTTAAATACATGTCACAATATCCATACGTGATAGCATCTATATGTCACTGGATTTAAATGCAGGTCACACAGTTGAAATATAGGTCACAACATCTATAATGCAGGGTTACAAAGAGTTTAAATACATGTTACAACATCTGTAATTCACAGAATTTAAATGTAGCTGATTTTGTAAACTAAAATATTGGAAGATCCGATTACAATAGAATGGTTTCATTCCCCAATTGTGATTTCGAGCAGGATCAAAATTATTTAAGGATGATGTCCAAACTCAATTTCTTACCTCTATAAACCATACGTCTGTTACAGTAACTTTGAAAATATATGCTCCTTTTTGCTAATAATTTCCAATTTGAGACATCAATAATCCACTATTTTTTATTGAGCAATATTCCAGATACGAGGATCGATAAGTTGGCGTCAAGAGCTCTGTGTCATTCTTCTCTCAAATGCAAGGACGTATATAATCACTTACAGGCTATTTGTGATCAAAATTGAACCACTATTTCTCAAACGCAGGTTCCATCGGCAGCAATGGGGAAGAAATCTACCGTTCTGATAATTGATTTGTGGCTTTTCATCCTGAAACGAGGAGGCAGTTTTTGTGAAGATTTAGGTTCTAATTGGTAACTGAATGCGTGATATGAGGGACCACATTTAACCATTCCATATGTATATATATTCCATATATAATATATATTATATATAATATATAATATTAGAACATTTATAACCTCATTTCTGATATTTATTGGCGTGTTTCTTATATATGAAATGTTCCATACTATATAGGGAAAAGTTCAAAAATCAAGTGTTAAGTATGACACAATTTAATTCTCAGGTGTCAAGTTTAAAAAATACGGAACTCAGGTATTGACAAATTAATTAAATATATTAATTATTTAAATATAATAAGATCATAGTTGCACAATTAATGGTCACAGATACACAATTATAGGTCACAGATGATTTTATTTGTCACATATTATGTTGAGGTCACAAATAAAAAATTCTACAAGTTACAGATTGTTTCATTGGTCACAGATAAAAAAATTATAGGTTACAATTTATCTATCAATAGCATATTTATAAATTTATTGGTCACAAATTATTTTCTATTCACATATTATCGAATTTTAAGGTCACAATTGAATAGTGACAAGTTTTATGTCACAGTTTATCCCACGCTGCCCCTTTGTGACACCACGCACCACGACCCATAGATCCGCCATCGCCACTTGTAACCACCCTCGTCCTGTGACCGTCCCTAACACCACAACACCACCACCATCACCATCATCAACCATCACCACCATCACCGCCAGCATCCTGTTCCAACAACCACCCACGTCACCACTCTCACCACCACCACCACCACCAACCATCCACGCACCCAACCAGATCTGCAGCGCCCATGGAGAAACGTCGTCGGCGCACACTGCCAACACCATGCTATCGCCGTCACGAACACCCACGCGCACACACATCCCACACCACGCACGCACGCACACAACCGCAACCATGCCATCGTCGTCGCGATTTGCGACGTAACCACGACACCCACGCACACCCAACCACGATCGCAACCTCACGCCATCGCCGTCGCGATCTGCGGCGCAACCACGCATATCAAGCCACCGCTGCCATCAGCCTCAGATTCTAGCAACGAACTCTCATATGCTAGCACCGCCACCATCAGCCTCCGATTCTACCGACATCAGCGACGCTGCAACAAACTCTCAACGGGCTCCGATTCATCGCCGAATTTTGCCTTAGATTTTACGATAAGAGACGAGAGAGGAAGGACCAGTTTTAGAGAGAGAAAATAATAGAGAGTTAGGGTTTGGGTGAAAGGAAAATTGATTTAATGTTTATATTTTTTGATACCTGATTTATGAATAATAAAAGTTTGCACCTGAATTTTGAATTGTATCCTTTAAATCCCTATTTTTGTATAATTTCCTCTACTATATACCTGTCTTCTTTGTATTGTTCCCTTAATCGCTTATGGCTAGATCCAGATAGATCCAGATATTACTCAGACCCAGGCCCAATGCAGACACAACGTGGCATGTAAAATAGTGGGTTTTTATCTTGGTTGTATTTTAACTATGCTACACCTTATAACATCATAACAATTCCTCATTCTTCGCTCTATTGCTTGTATTTTACACAGCCTCCTCCTAACTAACGACTCTCCACCGATCTGTTAATTCCAGCGATCAAAAAATCAAGTTCTTACTGAATTTTTTTCAATCAATTCCCATTATTTTTTATTAAAAGTTGCCCATTAAAATTTAATTTATCGGCACAAAATAGCATAAATCACGTTTTAAAGTAAGTTGCATATTGCCCTTTTGATGATCAAAGGTTAGGGCAATTCTGTTGATTCATTCAATCAATGGCATCGTGGCTCAAAGCCGCCGAAGGTAAGATTCTTACATTACTATCTCTAATTTCTGAATTTTTTTAGTGGATGTGTAGTCTGATCTTGATTGTACATTTGGGTCGATCCAAGTTTAAACACCAATGCTGGTCTGTATTCTAATACCTCAGTTCCGAGCTAAACATACTGGACTAAGAATGATTATATAGGGAAAAAACTTAGTGCATTATGTAAAGAATTTGTGGCATGTATGGACAATACTGTTCGCTTGTCGGTTCTATTGTTAACTTTTGTATTCCAAGATTTATTTGGCTAGAGAAGGAGTCCATGCTAAGTTAGATTTGGCTTTCTAAATTTGATTATGTCGTGCCAGATTTATTTGAGGTAGTAGATCGAAGAGCCAAGCTTGTTGCTGGCGAGAAACCAGATGAACTGCCGGATGTTCAAACCCCAGGTATTGTTCTGAGGTTCTCATTTATCATTTTTCCTTATTTCTTTTTCGTTTATTGGGGTAGGGGGATTCAATAACAGTTATTAATATATAAGACTCCATCTTTGTAAATTCTCGTATTAAAAGTCACCGCTTTGTTTCTCTTTATTCTGAAGTTAATCGAATCAGTGCCTGCTCCACCATTTTGTTTTTGAGTTTTTGGAGATGACCTGATGGGAGACTGACACTGCTTTCACTCTTTTCAAAAGAATAATGTACTATACATTTGAGAATCTCATGTTATCGTTTAATAATCCCCCATCTCAACCACATTTTATGGGTAGAAGGAAAAACATGAGATGGCAAATGCCCTGATATATAATAATGGTTTATGTTCTCACCAATTGAAATAGATTGTATTCTTATTTTTACCTCCATGTTTTCTTTATGACATTATGAAGCTTCCAACAGACAAGGATCTCCAGCAAGGAGGGCCAGGCCAAGAGCGAAGGTATTTCATGGAATTCACTACTCTTGGGTATTAATAGATCTGTTAATCCTGCATACTATACTTCTTATATTGATCTAACAGGAGAGTTATTTGCAGTCCAAAAAGAGACTCTCTTCCAAAGAAGCTCCGGTAGATGTTGAAAGGGAGAAAACACCAGAAACATCTCAAAAGCATGTACTCCCTAATGTAGATATACCTATGCCATCATTTGAAAATAATCAGAGTAATTATGTTACTCCCAGACACACTGTCAATAACGAAGGGCAAGGCAATGTCAAAGGAGATAGCTCCATAACTCAGACTTCTCTATCTAGTACTATATCTAATGATGAGGCAAAACCTTTTGCTGATCATCTGAATGCAGCAAGTGTTTCTAATGTGGTATTAGTGCCTTCAAATTCAAATGATGAAATTGAGAGTCAAGACATTTCAGATGTTTCATCGGGAGCTCCATCAGTTGCTTCTAAAGGGGCAGAAATTGTGCAAGGTATTTCTCCAACTGACGCCAATCAAAATATCATATCAGAAGATGCTGGGTCTTCTAAAAATCTGGAACAAGTAGATTCTCAATCTCTACATGCGAATGGGCCAAGCAAAGTTGATGCCCAGTTGGCACATGTGGATTTAGTAGTTGAACCTAATTCTGAGCAGAAAAAGCATCAAGAACAGAAAAATTTCCCTTCAGCCATGAAAGTGCAAGAGCAACTGGATGAGGTAAAGTGTGTATTATCTGAGAACTTCTTGTTTGGCTTTCTTACTTTAAAAATTGTAAATGTTTGGAATGATGGTTTTTCGGCTTTTGTGTAGACTAAATCATTTCAGTTGTACAGGCTCAAGGACTACTCAACAGTGCGATTTCTACCGGTCAGTCAAAAGAAGCTAGGTTAGCTCGGGTAAGAATTATCAATTTCCATGATTGGTTGTACTTACTTTTGGATCTCAATTCTGACCCCCATTTCTTTGTTTACATCTTTTAACCAAGTTTCTTGCGTTATATGACATTTATGACATTGCCTTCGAAATTGAATTTTAGGATTGCAGATGACTAAAACTGACTTGGCAATTTTAGATCAATTTTAGGGGAATTGAATGAGATAAAAGCATGTTTTGGCTGGAATAATAGTGAAGAACGTGTAATTTTCATTGTGTGAGGTTTTGTAGTGTATTACATAGAAAAGCTTAGCTTGGTTCTTCTCGTTGGGCCTTTGCTTCAATATATAGGCTTCAAGACACAAGTTTGCGGTTCCTTGTCTTGTCAAGCTATAGTGTATGTTCTTGAGTTACGTGCCACCACCCTGCTTGAATCGATTTCATTGGATGAGAAGTTGGGCCAAGTCAAACCATCATGACACTTGGGTCGTACCATTAAGGTCGTCATTATCTACAACCTAGGCAATCATTACTCTCCCAATTTGTAAGCCTGACAGCGCTGAGTCAGGGGTGACACTTGTTTTTGTTTGGTTGTGGTGGTGGTGCTAATATTATTGGGGAACATTCCTCCAGTTTACTCATGATGATATTTCTAGATGACGGCAGCTTTGGCCATGCTAACTAGGTGAGCCTTGTGGTCCGCCCTCATCTCGCATATACGGATTTCAAGTAACTAAGCTTCTTTAATCACCTCGAATTGTGTCCACACTTTGTTCGAGTTGTCCCCTCGAGATCGGATACCAACAAGGACGGTTGATACAATGTCTGTATTTGCAAAACAACATTGCATGTACAATAATTATGGCCGCTAAATGCCTCGTATTCTGAGCAGTTCTAGTTTTATCAAAACTTTTTCAAAAGTGAATTTAAAGATTTATATATAACTTAACAACTCTAATGATTAATTTTTTTCTAACATAATCTTAGACTATTTGGTTAAGTTTTCAATTGTATGGTTGCTGGTGGAGGCACGTGCCATTTGTTTCCCAGGGCAAAGGTATTACCTGATTGGATGATTTATTCTGTCAACGGACGGAGGTTTAGATTGAAATTACATGGTGATGTTCTAAATATTCTGTTTGTTGAGATTTTCACATAAAGTCATACATAAATCAACTGTTCAAACTTTTTTTTCCTTTGATAAATCCATATACATGTACACATTGTCATGCAATTAATATATATGTGTGTGTGTGTGTGTGTGTGTTTTTGGTGTCTTTAATTAATAAAATTTAGAAAATTGTAAAGAAAGTTCTCTACAATCCAAATCTATTTTACACAAGAAGTAGAATGATCATAAACAGTTGTTTTCATGACAGACTAAGCTTTATCGACAACTTCAGTGCATCACTACATCTATCAAATGCAATAAGATAATTACCATTCATGTCAATATTAGTTGACATTTCCTTCATCTAACTTTTTAACTAGCATCTTATCACTCTCGCGAACGTAAGCTTCTTTAGGTTTTTACAAGATATATCCCAACAAACTTAGTTGTCGTTACCTTCATTTATCATCAATTGGTGCCACCTCTGGTTGTTAATGAATATTTTTATTTATTATCTTATCCACTGGAGTATGGTCAAACATCTATCTTAAATTCTTCATTCTGCTATGGTCATTTTATGGACATTTTGTCCTTGAAAAGCCTGGTGTATGCAACATAGTACCTCTAAGGATAACAGGTCAAGTTTTTGTTTTAGAAAACCTCATAGGGATTCCTATAACATAGACTCCGTGTAGAAATTCTCGGTCATCCAATGGATCACATTCTATTCAAGTCCTTCTTTCTGGAACAATGACTCTTCAAGAAAACATTAACCTTTATAGTAACGCTGTTATCATTATTGTCTTTAATACTACCAAATGACTTTCCCATGTACTCTTATTTCTAGTTAATCTAAAGTCTTTTGATCCCAGAGTACTATAAAGTGTACCTTATAATATTTCTGCCTAGTATCATGTACTAAAACTATGTCATTGGCGCGAAGCATATACTGGAAAATCATCTTGGATGTACCGTAAGCTCATTCATGAATAAAGTGAAAATAGACGGACTAAAGGTAAAACTTGATATAAGCCGTCAGTGATAGGAACTTCTCTATTACCTTTCATAAAAAGGATAGAAACTTCTCTATTAATAGTGCCATTTCATCTCATATACTTTATTTCGTCATCACAGAAATTCCTTTCACCTACCATAGCATTTCTATGGAAAGTTTTTTCTTTTTATTTTAAATATATGCATATCTTGTTTTTTCTTTATATTTCTTCATCAACTTCTGCGCATGTAAATGACTTTCTTAGTACACTATGGCACGATCTGAACAAGTTTTCTGAGACCTTTAAGTTAAATTTAATTTATGTTCACTTCTCATAATTTGATGGAATGACCAATGAGCTTTATATCTCTGTACAAACAAAGGGTTAAAGAAATGTAATATCCAGATCGAGTCCCACCTTTCCAGAGATACAAAATGCAACATGAATGATAAAATTGGATATCAGCTATAATGAAAAGAAATAGATGATTATTAGTATGAAACTGAAAAAATGCAAGAAAATTTATTTAAGAGATTCTGGTTTACCACGTAAAAATAGGCTGAATGTATTCTGGTGAATAGATCTGACATGGTTTATGTATGAAATAGATGGCCTTTCCTTCTCATATAAATCATTTTAATGGGAGGGGGAAAGACTATGTGATGACATAAGATAGCTTTTCTTTAAGATAATTACATGTTATTTGCATAGATTGAACGCTAGCTCGTTTATCAATGAACTGGAAGAGTTGTCACATTCAAGCCTCAAATAACTAAAAATAGAAGATATCAAAAAATTATTGAATAGAAGAGGTATTAATTATCAAAAAATTATTGAATAGAAGAGGTATTAATTATCCTCTGTCCCATTGTTATTGCTACAGTACAAAGGCAAGCTACAAATTCTTTTCAATAATTTATTAAATTTCTTATAATTTTTATATTATAGAACTCTTCAAAATGGCAGTATTTATTACATAGTTTGATATCCCTCAATGTTCTTATGATCACAATTAGTTATTTAATATCAGAGCATTCTATAAAGAGTCAATCGGCAGTTACACAATAAGATGTTGAAACAATAATGGGACAGAGGTACTGTAATGTTTTTGAATACTTTCATCCTCTATATTTCTGTATGTTATATCATTTTACGAACCTAAAAACTACTCTCACTTTTGCCAGCAATAATTTTGTCCTTATGCATGAAAGTGTTTATGTTGTAGTCCATGTTTTTCTGTAGTTTATTAGATAAAGAGAGAGGAGATTATGTTTAGCATGAGAATCGAATTAATTTGGAAAGCATGTAACAATTAAGCCCTTGTTTGATGACCATTATTTGGTCAAAATAATGTTTTGAATAGCGATTTTTAGGAGAATGTGTGGTTAAAAAGTATAGAAAAGTTTCGGGTTTACGTGTAGAATATTTTATTGTGTGAATGTGTAGTTGAAAATGAGCATGTAGAAGGAGTTTTCAAATATTGGTTGTCAAATAGGGGCTAAATCATTCTGGGAGAAGCGTTCTTGAAAGAAATTGAAAGAATATAATGTATATAAAGTACTCGATAACATTTCTTTCCAGTTTTATCACGCTTTTTCTTGTAAATGGATATTATTGTGCAAATATTAGTTTTTTTTTTGGTTTTTTCATCTCTTATTAAACTTCGCGTTAGTCATGGTCAGGTCTGTGCCGGACTTCAATCACGCTTGCAAGAGTACAAATCTGAAAATTCTCAGTTAGAAGAGCTTCTTACGGCAGAGGTGAATTATGAGCTCCTTTCCAATTCGGGATGAACCAGAACTTTATTTAACAATTTGGTTGAGTATAACATATTAACATTTAATTAGATGACTTCTAAAATTCTGATGGTCTACTTTAACAGAGAGAGTTGAGCAAGTCATATGAGGCTCGGATTAAACAGCTTCAGAAAGATCTCTCTGCATCCAAAAATGACGTGACCAGAGTGGAATCAAATATGGTTGAGGCACTAGCTGCAAAGAATGCTGAAATTGAGGCGCTTGTCAGTTCTGTTGATGCACTGAAGAAGCAGGCTGCTTTATCTGAAGAAAATTTGGCATCACTTCAGGTTTATT
This sequence comes from Olea europaea var. sylvestris, assembly GCF_002742605.1. Taxonomy (NCBI): domain Eukaryota; kingdom Viridiplantae; phylum Streptophyta; class Magnoliopsida; order Lamiales; family Oleaceae; genus Olea; species Olea europaea. The sequence continues at coordinate 22,131,476 of NC_036249.1, read as the reverse complement.
GACTAAAATGTTCAGAATTTCGTAACTTTTACTCCATTCTGATTCATGACGTAGTTCTGTGAAAGCTATCGTCATTTTTCTTTCACATTGTGGTCTCTAAACCATCTTGGTGCTCTAGTTGCAGTTCCACCAGGTTGACTAATTGAACAATGTAGATTCAATGTATTCCGTAAACCAATTCTATTAAGCCCTCAACGGATATAATATTACATTATGGAAATGATTTTTTTTACCCTTTTTCCTGGAATTTCTCTTTGAACTTTTTCTCATTCTCCACATCTCTTTCTTCTTGCTCTCCGCTGGGGCTGGAAGTAATATGAAATGATTAGAGAAAGAATCCTAGAAAACTTATCTGCTCACTTTCAAACTTGGGACGATCTCCTGCTGATTTCAAAAGTTTTCTTTTCTTTTGAGTTTTTCAGTCTCTTCCCGATAATTTCTGCTAATTCACCAATCTACATAGGATACATCTAGTTACTTCATCATTTGAATGTTGACTTGTTATCAATCATGAACGCATACCTTAATATTCACATGCCATACCTGTGTCTCTATCACATCCAGTGTTTTAATCCTTTTTAATACTCTCTGTTTATCTTTGTTAGGCAAACACAGAGTCTTTGATGAGAAATAGGGAACTGACAGAAACAAGGATGATGCAGGTAAGTTGACCCGTGTTTTTGAATCAATTGGAACATGGTTGTTTGGCGTTGCAAATTTGTTCTAGCAACTGTGTGTTTTAATGGAGTTCTCATATGGAAAGATGTTACTGTATCAGGCTCTAAGGGAGGAGTTGTCTTCCACCGAGCGAAGAGCTGAAGATGAGCGTGCTGCCCACAATGCTACTAAGATGGTTTTTTTACCTGCAAACATCTTTTATTAGTGTTTTCTTATTTGTTAATTATGCTTCATGCTGTTCTTTTTTTATATCTTTTGTGTGCTTGCTTGTGCCTCTGTATGTGTTTATCTGCTATATTCATTCTTGAATTTACCATTTTATTTTTTCTTTTTCAAGTGTGTGTGTTTGTGTTATTCTGTGATGGTACCGTGCTGGAGCATTTTCTTTTGACATGATGAACTTTTTGATTGAAATATACGCTGCTAGGGAGAGGGAAGTAGATTTGGAACACAGAGCTGTTGAGACATCCGCAGCATTAGCCAGGATCCAGGTACTTTAGGAACCTAACTGATGTCTTGTGCACACTTCTTGTTTCTTTCTATATCTTGATTTGATTTGATATGTGGAAAATATTTTGGTTGAACTTTGGAGTTAGAACTGTCTCTGCTGAAAGGGTTTCAAGCTGTTTGCATAAGAGATATTAATTGACCCCACATTATTTAATTAGGTACTGCTAAATAAGCTGATATCAAATTCAGAGCTTTCAATGTTATTTTGAAATATGGCCTCCTTAAGTGCATGTTTCCTTCTAAGAACAATCTTTTTGTCAATATTATTAATATTGGCGCTCCCCAGAACCCTATAGGATAAGTATTTTCAAGTGAAGTCGAGTATTAGCATTAAAATTTGTTCCACTTGCTCACAATCCTAGAATTTTCACCCTTGGCGGATTTTTTTTTTTGCTTCTTTTGTGTAAGAATTGTTAGATCCAAATTATATAATTGGCAATTTCTAAATTTGTAATTGACAATTTCCTTGATCAAAATCACGTTTTACGAATGTTTTAAAAACTGGACTGGACCGGCCGGTTCAACCGGGAATTAGTCAGGAATCCGGTCTGGTTTAATTTAATAGCCCCGTAGTTTAAAAACCACATAGGAACCTGTCAGACTAGCCGGGTTATATGAAAATCGCCACCCTCTACCGGTTTATACGGAACCCGTGCAATTTAAACCCTTGTTTTTCAATTCCCACTTTCAATTCAATTCAAGCAGGTTTTCAATTTCTCTCCTCTTCAGTGGGCCGCATCCATGGATTGAATAGATTCAAGTTTCTCTCCTTTACAGTTTTTCAATTTCTATCCTCTTCAAGATTTAAGGTTTTCAAGCTGGTTGCTTCTAATTAAAAACCATGATTTTGATTGTATTCTTCTTCTTTCTTTTCCAGAAACTTTTATCTTTTCCTCCAAGATTACAATTAATTTAGGGATAGGAATCATTTACTTTTCATATTTTGTAGTTTTCTACAGACAATTTTCATTCTTTTCTTTCTTTATAAATGCATATATATATTTTTTTATTTTATAAAGGACCATGGTTTGACCCTGGTTTGATCTTCTGACCCTTGACCCTTCATCTTTTCTAGGTCAATGACCGGTCCGATTTTTAAAATATTGCGTTTTAGTTGAATTGTATTAGGAGTTAATTAAGTTGTAATCAAAGTCAAATGGGAGTAAACCCTAAGGGGTAGCTCAATGGTCAGGCCTTGGGTTTGCTCTCCAATGGTCACTAGTTCGAGTTCCCTCAGAGCCATTGAGGTGAGTATCCGGTTGTAAACATTAGGACCCATGGGATTAGTTGATATGCACGTAAGTTGGCCTACACACTCACGGTCATTAAAAAAAGTTAAAATGGGAGTAATGTAATTGGAATTAAAGTCAAAATAGTTAAGGGTTGATAGTATACTAGTATAGTCCTTGGAGGAGTCAAAGATGCTCAAGTAAATCACATATGATCAATGAAATGCAATTAGAGTCAAGGAAGTATCAAAGTGTTAAATCCACTCTCTCCAATCTCCCTACTTACTTTTTGTTATTGTTCTCCATTCCGATTGCAGTGGCAAAAAGATTAGAGAGATTTCAAAGAGAATTTCTGTGGCAGGGTTGGGGGAGGAGAGGAGACTCCATTTGGTCAATTGGGGAGTTGTTTGTTTGCTAATGAGGATGGGGGGTCTTGGGGTGAGGAGTCTTGTGTTGTGAAAATAAGGCCTTATTAGGCAAATAGTTGTGGCGATTTGGAGTGGAGAGGGAAAGTTTCTGGAGAGAAATAATTGGGGCGAAGTATGGTGTAACGGAGGGGGGATGGTGTACATTTGAGGATCATGGCTCTTTTGGAGTGAGTTTGTGGAGGTATATCTAACAAGGATGGAGTGTTTTTTTGGACAAACTGAAATTTGTGGTCGGAAATGGTAATGAGATTAGATTTTGGGATGATTGTTAGTGTGGAGATCAACCGAGAAAGAGAGATTTCCTTCCTTGTATCGCATTGTCTCAGCGCCCACTGCTATGGTGAGTGATCTCTTAGACATTCATAATGGGAGTTATAGCTGGAATATTACTTTCGGGAAGGATCTACAGGATTGGGAATTGGAAGATTATTCGCTGTTTATGACCTTTTTACATGAGGCACAAATTCGGGTTGGAGAGGGATTGCATCAGGTGGAGGACAGCACGGGATGACATTTTTTCAGTTCGCTCGCACTTTGGTTCCCTCATGGGATGTGTGAATAATTCATTTCCCTAGAAGTTGGTGTGGCAGTGTAAATTGCTTTCCTCGAGTAGCATTCTTATTGTGGACAGTTGTGAGGGGATAGGTTTCAACGGTGGATAATCTTCGACGTAAAGGCTTCTACGCAACCGAGTGGTGTTATATGTGCAAGAAAGATGGGGAGACAATCGATCATTTGTTTATTCATTGTGATGGTGTACGTTGGATTTGGAACAGTATGCTTAGTTTTCAATCTATGGATTGGGTGATGCCTCGTCGTATAGAGGACTTGATGCGGGCATGGCGGAGAAAGCTTCGTGATAAGGATAGCAAATTAGCATGGCACCTTATCCCGGGCTGCATTGTATGGTGCGTGTGGAGAGAAAGGAACAACCGATACTTCGAAGACCAAACAAAGATAAGAGAGCAGATAAGAGAAATATTTTACTTTACCTTGTATTTTTGGTTTAATGCTGTGGCTAGAAATCCTGTAAATGAGTTGCCCAATTTCATATTGTTCCTTAATGGCTTAAAGTGATTGGACACCCCCTGTGTATTCTCTTTTAAGTAATAAAATTATCTGATTACCTATCAAAAGAAAAAAGTATCAAAGTGTTGCACAAGTTTTGTTCCAAATTCTCAGTCACAAGTTGCGATCATTTCCCACATAGAAAACCTTCAAATTTGAAAAATGCTATTTCTAGAAGAATTGTTACCCTTTGAGTTAGTTTTCAAATGCACTTTGTATCACCTCAATCGAACATTGGGAGAGAAAGTAATGACGAAAATACCAATGACTGTTCAGAGACCACTCACTGGTCGCCAGATAGGTGCTCGAGCGGTAGCTCATTCGAGGAATAGTAAAATTTGATTTTAAAGCTGATTTTGAGTTCCTTTTTCATCCCAAACACCTCCATTATAAATATACAGCCCCATGAACGTCCTAAAATGTGTTGAATCATTTCATCATAGAGATCACATTGTTTAAGATCAAAAGCACATTCTATTGTTGTATTGATTCAACTCCAAAATCTTTGTTTATATATTTGATCCCATGTGTTGATCTTCCATTTGTAGAACCTTTTTGTAAGTCAATAGTTTGTTCTTTGAAAATTAAATACATATTCCAATATCTCTTGCATCAACCTATAGATCAAAACACAGAAAGATCAAATTAGGGATTTTCCTTCGTGATCATATTTGGTGTTCTTTATTGCTTTTGATCTTTACTTATTTTATTTGATTGACACATAAGATTAATTAAATTGGATTAATTACTTTTATGATCTAGAAACTAATTAATAACTGACTTGTTGCTTTTAATTATTCTAATACCGCATTTGGGTCTAAACAACAATAATTCCAACAAGTGATATTAGCTCAATGCATGCTTGGAATTTTTTTTTAAGAATGCTATAGTGTCGGTAGTCAATTTTCTCACTGAAATCTGTCAGTTAATGATAGAAGAAACATTCATCAGAGAGAACCTAGTCTATTTGACCAAGGGTCTTCTTACCATTACTTATTAATTATTTATCCAATATACTTTTGTTTGCACAATCTTCATAAGTGAATATGTTATTTGTCCAGAGAACAGCAGATGAAAGGGCTGCAAAGGCTGCAGAGCTTGAGCAGAAGGTGACGTTGCTTGAGGTAATGGTCTTCAATTTTCTCCACCTGTACCAAGGTCCACCCTCACCCCCAGACCAAAAAAAATAACGAAGGAGAAAAAGGGCAGCATTTGGTGAAAGCTTGTGTTATTAAATAACTATGTTGCACTAGGTTGAATGTGCATCTTTAAATCAAGAACTGCAAGATATGGAAGCTCGTGTATGGCGTGAACAAAAGAAGTCCTCTGAAGATGCGAATCAAGCCATTCAGGTTTAATTACTAACTGTGAACCGAATTTTTACTACATAGAGTATTTCAAGATTCTGTTAAGCTAGCTATACACATTTTATTACCGATTTTGACATGAGATGGTAAGGTATTGTACTACATATCTAACTTTGGGAAGTGTTTACGTTCCTAGGTGATGAGCAAAATCTGTTTTTACCGTATGAGGTCCATGCAATTCTGAAACTTTGTTCCTTTTCCTTAATTTCATTAGAAACTCAGCACTTCCCATGGTTGAGTTACCTGTGCATTTAAGAAAAGGACCCAGGTTTCAAGATGTATTTAACTAGTCCCACGCCCTTCTCCATTTTCTTCTCCCCTTAGCTTTCTTTAGCTTAGAGGGTTCTTTTATTTTATTAACTTGATGATGGAGTTGTGATGTATTCTGCATCATTTCTTCATTATTGTACTTTACTGTTTGATATGTGTTATTTAATATTCCATATTCTGGACACGCTTTATATTGACTACTATAAGCATGGGGATTTGGATTTGATCGGTTTGACTTAATTCTTATGTTCTTTTGATAGTGTACACCTTGAAAGGATCTCTATGAGTGGCTACTATACATAGACATGTAACTTTTCATAGTAAAAAGAGGGATGAAATGCCATTTCAAAATATTGCAAGTACCTTTTTCTGAAGTTCATCCTATTTCATTATTGATGCAGTCCCTCAATATCCATCTTGAAACCGAACTTTTCTTGTATTTTCGAAGTGTAGCATGTCTTCTACCTCGTAGACTCCTAAATTTTGCACTTTCCATATTAAGAGAAGATGATTTTCTTGTATTACTTAACACTATCTCAAGTGCACTATAATATCATTTTATTATTCATATAAGACAAATTGAAACCTGATATGACTAGGCACTCTGCGAGCAAATGTAATATTTTTCCGTATGTTTTATGTTACTTGTGTTTTTCATATGAAGGTGCAGGCATGGCAAGAGGAAGTGGAGCGTGCACGCCAAGGTCAGAGAGAGGCTGAGAACAAGCTTTCCTCAATGGAGGCAAGTTTGTTTACAAACCTGCAGCTTTTTGTTTATTCTATTTTCATAAATATAAAGTAAAATTTTTAAGGTGGTGCCCCTACTAAATGCAAGAACTCTTTGCCATCATTTGTAGGCTGAAGTTCAAAAGATGAGAGTTGAAATGGCAGCGATGAAAAGAGATGCTGAACACTACTCCCGTCAGGTCTCGTTTCTGCAATGGCATTTTTTTCCCCTGGGACAATTTTTATTTAGCCCATATTTGGTAGAAATTAAAATCAAAGTTTTAATCTAAGTTAGAGTAAACAATTACTTTTAACCATACATTTCATTAGCTTGTGTCAAAATCTACTAAAAATTTGATTTCAATCGCCACCAAGTGAAGGCTTAAGTTTTATTTACGTATTGCTGACAATGAAAGAATTTTGAATATAAGATGGGAAGGAATTATAGAATTCAAGGCCTAAAGTCAAGAGATGATTTATCCTATTAATATGATGCAGAGAAAAAGTTAAAATGAGTCTGTACTGTCACAAATGATCTAGTCTTGCTCTGATTTGAGCATACCTTCTGTGGGGTATCCATTAAGTTATATCTCAGCTGTGACTTTATTCTGTTGTGATTTATGTTTTAGTGTCTCAGTACAAGGCTGAGGGAGTTGCCTTGTTTTTTTTTTTTTTAAGTTTTTTGTGTTGATGTATTTATCTTTGTTAGGGGAGATTTGAAGTCACGTAGTGAAAGGTGGTAACTCAGGATATAAAATAGCACGTTGAAATTTAGGCAGTTAGAAATGGGCAGATTTTTAGTTAATAAATTCCATCCTTAAAAGAAAGGTCCTTGAGCTAGGACTGTAAGGTGTAGCGTTTGAAGACAGCTTAAATGCACGATTTAAGTGGTGGTACTTGACATTGTTTAATGGACAATGGAATTCATACAACAAAATGATGGAATTTGAAAATCGTGGGAGAAGGTCACAGATATAAATCAAATCTAAGAAAATCCTTCATGGTAAATCCTAATTTTTTCTCCTAAAGTATCTAATCTTGGGAAGTCTTCAACAAAAGATTATCTCAAGCGCTTGAAAAGATTAGATACTTATTTACGAAGAGAATTTATGATTTATTTCTTTTCCATAACTATTAGGTTACATTAGGTTTTCCATTTTGTTAGTTGGGTAGCTTTCCATGTTTATTAATGTTTTAAAAGTACATGTATGGTTTTTATATTACCTGCAGAGTACTTATATTGAATGCTATTTGGAAATTATGAATTGTGTATAATAACTTTTCTTTCTTACAAAGTAGTAAAAGTAGTTCTAAAAGGAAATATTATCCTCCTCTATATATTGTTATCTTATGTGCTTTATTGTATCAGTATAAGTTTGTCCCACAAACATTAACGTTTTGGGTGTTTAGGTAACATTGAAGGAGGAATTCAGAAGGATGTTGATGTAGCATAGGTTGAAAATTTAGAACCTGTGAAGGTTGAAGAAACCAGCAGAAGAAGAAGCAGAATACATACAGTAGAAAAAAAGAGAAGAGAAGGAGAAAGAAGAGGGGCGGTGGAAAAGCCTGTGGCTTTCAATTCATATTCATTTCCATCTGTTCTACCCATGCAACAGGCTGCATGCCTACATATAATACACAAACAAAAAGATTGGGCTTGGGCCAGCCCAAAACACTATACAAGCCCAAAGCAAAATAAAAGGGCCTGGGCCAATACAAAAAACATAATATAAGCCCAAATAAAAAGTCCAATATAGATGTCCTCATCAGATGTAATGCATATAAATTAGACGGGTAAAATGAAATCTAGAATTGCTGCAGGAATTATACGTGATAGGAGTTTTGTATGAGAATGAAAGGTCAGTTCTAAGAACATTTATTAGACCTGCTGTACTTATCAAATTTTGGGTTGTTAAAGGTCAATATGTCTGATTAACATTGAAAAACGAGAATGATAAGATGAATCCTTGTTCATATTAGAATACATTTATAAAGGAATAAAACCATAAGTTAACAAATGACGGGAGCAGGTTGAAGATAAATTAAGGGAATAACATCTTAGGTGGTTGGCCATGTCTCATGCAGACCTTAAGATACTCTTGTCTACAAGAGTGGTGCATGTTGGTATAACATAGAAGAACAGGGGAAGGTAAACTAAAACTAACCTGGCATGTTGTGCCACTAAAGATCTAGTTGTTTTTGGTCTGCTTGATGTGGCATGAACCTCATAGAGTGGCGAAAGAGGATTTGTATAGTGTATAATTTATTGGGACCAAGTCTTTATTTTTATTGGTTTTATGATGATGTTTTTGAAGATAATTTCTTTCATATGATGTATTCTTATGTTCAACTTTTTGCTCAATAATCAAACATGAGAATTATGGCTGTCTTTGAGCAGGAACACATGGAGCTGGAGAAACGGTACCGTGAGCTCACAGATCTATTGGTAGTTATAGCAATAATTCATGTCTCTGTCATTTACTGTTAGCAGCCAACGACAACTTGTTTGATGTCCAACTATTAAATGTGGCTTTTAGTATTACAAGCAAACGCAGCTGGAAACTACGGCTAGCGAAAAGGCTGCAGCTGAGTTTCAGTTGGAAAAGGAAGTAAAGCGTCTTCAGGAAGCACAGGTCTACACTTGGCTATTTATGTGTTCTAAAATTTGTTACCATTGATTATGATTATACGTGTGTCTATGAACTGTAAATCACCACATGACTTATCGTTCAAAGCAGTTAGAAGCTGAAAGAAGCAGATCTTCACGTCGAGCATCATCATCTTGGGAAGAAGATACTGGCATGAAAGCACTCGAGTAGGTGTTCTTGTTTATTTTCTTGCCATTAGATCATGTACTGCTGTATAACAAATAAATGAAGAGAGTAATAGTTTCAATAGAAATAGGCTTCTAGGGTTTAAGGTGACCCAAAGATTGCTCAAATTGTTATTTTTCACTGAGAAGGACATAAATGGAACAGGGTTTGGGTATTCATTTGAACTATTAGTATGGGTAACACCAGTTCTGCGTAACGAGATAACAGACTAATATACCCATATTGGTTTACTTAAAATTTTATTTTTCAATTTCCTGATAGTTAAAACAAAGCAAAATCTTCTACCAAACTCAAATAAACTTCTTACGAACAAAATCAAGAGCTAAGACTCTTATAGGCACCTAATTCTCCTTGCATCACTTATGCTTGAAGTGGTCCCTATATTCATGCATATATATTCTGTACAAGTACTTTTGAATTTGCTTGCTAAAAGATAAGGTTATTCAAACAGTAATGTCTGTATTGGAATGGATCTGACAATTTTTGTGCAAATTACAATATTATTTCACAAACGTGTGTACAGAGGTCCGGATTACGTTGCAATTATGATGAAACTGATTCTTTTCCAGTAGATATGGGCTTGGCCTCCATTAGCCTAATCTTAGCCTGCTGTCTCCTGTTTTGAAAAGCAGATTTCTCAGTAATTTCAAATTCTTTGGATCGAGTTTTTTTTTTTTTTTTTTTAAATTGGTTTGGGTTTTTTTCCTTTTTCCCTCAAATCACTTGATTAAAGAACTAAATAAATTCCGAAATGCAATATTCATTTTTCCTGTCCACTGCATTTGTATTTCTAAGTCTGACGATCTAGAATTGCAGGCCTCTTCCCTTGCATCACCGCCATATGGCTGGGGCAAGCTTACAGGTATAGTTGGCTGTGATTTCTCTTTCTTTTTATAGTTTTTCTCAACATCCTTTCTTGAATTTGCTGGATTTTCTTGCTATACTTTAATTTTTGCAGTTGCAGAAGGCAGCCAAGCTTTTAGATACCGGGGCTGTCAGAGCCACAAGATTCCTCTGGCAGTATCCAACTGCTCGACTTATCCTGCTTTTCTATTTGGTGAGAACAGTTAAACTCCTGCGTCAATGACATTGTTGTCTTATGTTTTGGACTGTGTTACATGAACTGGATACTGTGCCCTTAATCATCACCGTGCATCACAACATGACATGACATGGGATGGGACTCAACTTTAGTTGCCAGATGTGAAGTGGGAGAAGAATATTACCTGGAATAGAAAATGGAAAGAAGTGAAGAGAAATTATTACATAGGTTGCAATTCCTGGAGTTAAAGTTGTGTGCCATGAGATTTGTACACCTGAACCATCATCCTGGTTTCTTCTGTATTATAGTTCCTAATAGAATGAAGAACTAATTTGAGTTGTGAAACAATAATCTTTTTGGGGCGGTCTCTTCATATCTGTTACTGGGACCTAATGTATTATTTAGATTCCCAGACCCACTGTGCTCTCAATGCTCATATCCTTGTCTTATAGCTGCAGACTTTTCACATTAATTACTATTGGACCCCTCAGTTTTCTATAATGTCACTAAAACTTCTATAATGTCACCAAAACTTCATCTTTTCATTTACTTTTATCTCTTTATTTGTATGGCCACAACCAATTTCAATACTACTTTGTCAGTGAGCATTCTACAATTTTTTCCATTGTAGTTTTCTCCATTTACCCAACTTGATGCATGTGCCAGAAGAAAAAAAAAATCTTAAATATAAAAAATTCAGTACTTGGTGTTCGCATGTTGCAGACTAGAATTTGGGAAAAATTAATATGATTTTATGCTTTCTAATTTACCAGCTAGTTATAATTATAAAGAGGTTAATGAATTTACTTCCTGGGAAACCAAACGGACACGTCAAATGAGATAAGAGGCTACTCTAAGGTGCTAATATATTAATATCTCTATAAATTGGAGGTTTCAAAAATTAGAGAGAGCAAAACACACACTTTGACTCTCATCTGTACCCTGCCATTTCTTTGGTAAAGTCCCGCACTATATTTTATCTGATACTTTGTGATGATGTTGGCAGATATTTGTGCATCTCTTCCTGATGTATATCTTGCATCGCCTTCAGGTATGTAAACTAGTCATTTGCTCAAGCATGGTAAATATGATAGTAGTGTTTTAATAGCGGTAGTGCAGTATTATACCAGTTAACAATAGTTGGGGAAAAAGGGATATGATATAATCAGCTGATTGATATCCTAAAAGAGTTGTTCTCCGGGAATAGCACCATAAGAAGTAAAATGATTAAATGGGATCAGAAAACAGAACTTCAAGTCTCTTGGAAGAAGCCTTGTTCATCGTACAACAATGTCTGTTTATGCTCACCATGCACATATATTTTACCCACTTTAAACTCTACGAGGTGAAAATATATTGTTATAATCACTTGATGCAATTTATACAATAAACAGGAGCAAGCGGATACTTTTACTTCCAGAGAAGTTGCAGAGTCGATGGGACTCACCAACCAAACGTTACCTTGAGTGATTAGCTGCAAAGTCTCCAATCAGAGTTGCTTCTAGATCTTAAAATGTCGATATTATTAGACGGGGAAAGGGCCCAACATTTTGTGAATATTGCCCACTAATTTTTGGGTCTTCAAAGATTGATTGATTGATTGATTGATTTATTTATTTATTTATTTTTGGTGATCCTTTTACTGGGTTGAGATTTATGTTTATACTGTGATATGACAAGGTTTATGGGATCGATAACCCTCCAAGAGGTCATAACTGACTAGAATGTTTAGTTTGTCGAGTGATAGCTAACATGTTGGAAATAAATACGAGGTTTTCTGTGTTTCTGGGTATTTGATAAGAAGTTGTAAATGCTGGTATTAATCAAGATCAAAAATGAATAAATGCATATATTTTATTAGTTAAAAATAAAGTCACATTACTCTATTCTTGTGGCTATGATATAGGCACAAAATATAGATGGTCGCGAAAATATGATATCGCGATCAAGAAATTAGTAACAAAAAGTGTTGAATCTATAAGCTTTATTGTATTTGTACTTAAATGAATCAAATCCTGTTTGACTCAAATGCTATGCAACACTATGCTTTGTGTTGTGTTTAACGTCCCAAGTGAAAATATAATTGAAAAAAAAATAAAAACAAGTAAAAGTGGTGNTATATATATATATATTATTCTCCCATTATATTCAAAATTAATGGGAGCCAAACGCAGGCTTTAAGTCAATTGAATCATAACAATAGCACCGTAAAATGGGTGAATTTGAATTTAAGTGCCAATGTTGAAACTAATTGAAAGAAAGTTCAGCTACATTAATCATTCTGTCCTTGAATTATCTCCTAGAATACCATTTTTTCTCCCTTGTGTTCCTCTCCAAGATGATCCCCCAAGATAGGTTGACTTTTTAGTGAAAAAAAGGTGTATATATAGTCAAGCGTTTTTGCCCTAGAGATTGTGACAAAAGTCAACCAAAATGTCCTTAAAATCTAAAAAACTAGAGATTTCAAATCTCCCTTTTGATGATTCCCGTTGAAGCATATACTCGGGGTAGGACAGATGATTTTCAATTAAATTAAATTTTTCTTTCTCTTATTTTTAACCACACAATATTCAATAAAATAATTACACGTAAATCGAAAACTTTTCATTCTTTTACAACCATCCATTTTTTAAAAAATACACTATTTCCCCATTATAATCAAAATTAACGTGACCAAACGAGGGCTTAAAGTCAATTAAATCATAACAATAGCACCGTAAAATGGGTAAATTTGAATTTAAGTGCCAACGTTGAAACTAATTGAAATAAAGTTAAGCTACATTAATCATTCTGTCCTTGAATTATCTCCTAGAATACCATTTATTCTCCCTTGTGTTCCTCTCCAAGATGATCCCCCAAGATAGGTTGACTTTTTAGTGCAAAAAAGTTGTATGTACAGTCAAGTGTTTATGCCCTAGAGATTGTGCCAAAAGTCAACCAAAATGTCCTTAAAATCTAAAAAACTAGAGATTTCAAATCTACGCTTGGATGGTTCCCATTGAAACATATACTCGGGGTAAGTGCAGGACGGATGATTTTCAAAGCAGACTTTTCATTCATTAAATAGAGAAAATCACCAAGATTTCATAATTGAAAAACCATTTCCTCCATATAAGAGTAGGCTCATAGAACTTTCCAACGATATATGGTTATAAAAAAAAAAACCAATTATTTTTAAAGGTTGTGTAATATGAGTTTCGCGTAAAACCTTCATAACTCAAATGGATTTAGGGTTTGTCGAGATGTACTGTTTGGTGTCTATTATATTTTACTCGAAATTCAGCTCATATCCCAACATTTTCATATGTCAAAGTTTATCAAACCTTTATTTGTCGTTATGCCGTTGTTTGGGGCACATTTTCAAGGAAGAAA
>NC_036249.1:22049556-22117858 GCF_002742605.1 Olea europaea var. sylvestris | reverse complement strand
TGTTTGGGGCACATTTTCAAAGAAAAAAAAAAAAAAAAAAAAAAAAAAAAGATAATAATAAAAAATAAAAAAATAAAAAATTTACCCTTTTTTTCAAATATGGGGTCCATCTAAGAGAGATGAAGTCAAATATGGTGGCTGCAATTTGCTCTTCAACGATCACAATTCTCATTTTTTGGGCTGAAAATGTGCCCCAAACAGGGGCTATGTTTAACTTGACATTAAGCTCATGTCTTGACATTTTACTACTACATATGTCGAGATGACTTTGGTGATGATTTTCTGTTCACTCAACGTTTTAAGCCACTTTATTATGTTAATTAATTCCTTACAATTTCAAATCTGACATGTGATGTCAAGCAAGCTTCCATATGTTTAAGATGAGTTTTGCATCGCCCCCAGGGCACATCTCCAAGTGGCAAAATGGGAGGGTGGAGAAATTCAGCTTTGCTTGAGACTGCTGTGTCAAGGGTTCGAATTCTGAAATATGGATTTGGCTCTTGGGTAAGTACAAATGTACAAGCAGCCTTCCACCCTGTACCCTTGGAGGCATAACCTACGATTTACCTTCCTCACGATGCTCCAGGCGGTGGTGGACCCTTAAAATTGGGGTTCAACCTTTTAAGATGAGTTTTGCATCGATGATGTATTACGTATGCGTTGACTCAGTAGTATTACTTTTCGACAATTTCATATATACCACGTCAAGCTTGCATTTGCCTAGATGACCTGTTTGATTAAGTACTTTGTTGACTTGACATTAACATTAAGAGCTTGTTTGCGAATGATTTTGAAAATTGATTTTTTGACTGTTCAGAGAAAAGTGGGGTCCACTTATGAGAGAAGAAGTTAAATATGACGGCTGGAATAGTGAAATAATAGTAAAAAAATCAATTTTTTGGAAGAAAAAATCACTACCAAATAGGCTGTAATTCTCTACAATTTCATGTCAAATGTGGAGCAAGTTTCCATTTTGTCGATATAACACGTTTTGTGAGTATTATATTGAAACCGATAAATAGCCGTCGAGCAAGATAACGTTATGTCGAGCTGTAATATATTAGATATATTATTCAATAATATAATGGTCAATAATATAATTGATTTATGGATAAAGATACTTGTACAGGGTCACATAGACCCTGTATGTGGCCCTGAATGTATAGCAGGGTAGTTGATTTATACATGTTGAGTGAATTAATCACAAGTATGTCATTCATATAAATATTATAACAATTTGACTATTATAAATTAGGTACAAATTTGCCAGATAGAAGCTTAACATTTTTAATAGGTGGGTGTTCAAATCCAAAGACATCTTCGTTTGTTTATTATATAAATATTTTTTTTATTATATTTTTAGTTTTAAATTACAATTAAATTGGGTGTACAGGGCAACAACTTACAGACTTCCTATAGGGCACTCCCATAAAGGTCGGGCCCACGTAGGATTTAACGTAATAAAAAATGGCCAAAAAAATACTGACCCCATTCATTGTAAGATATCTGTGGCATACCTGTGAATGCTGAGCCTGTACTCCCAATCCTTTAAATTAGGCCTCATTATGGCTATGTTTAAGACTATTTTTTGGAGAAATAAGTTTTGTAATAATGATTTTTTTGGAGAATGTAGTTAAAAAAAATAGGGAAAAGTTGTGCGAATCATTGTTAGAGTTCATGCTGCATTATTCAAAGGGAAAACTCCCAGCAGTGCCTTGAGCAATGAACTTTTTCACGTTGTCGAATGTGCCATATGGTATTCGGATCAAGTCCTCTTTGCTTCCTTTACTTTTTAAAGAGGCTAAACTAAAGAAAAAACAGACAGTGAAAGACCTACAGAATTGGCCGGAAGAGGGAAAGACTAATACGATAAAGATTGCCCGGCAAGCGAAGGTCCGTCTAATTGGTCTTAAAGATTAGCAATTGCTTGAATGGGGAAAATTTTAGATTTTTGGTGCCATATTATGCTCTATTCCAAGTGTTGAACTTCTATGCCTTCCATAAACTCGATATTAACATTAAAATTATTTTATTGATAGTAAGTGCTTGTTTGTGCCTCATTATTTGTGTGAAATGTATTATGGAATAGTGATTGATGTTGAAATATGTGGTTAAATTTTTTTGATTTACGTGTAATATTATTTTAATGAAAAATGTGTGATTGAAAATGAGTACTGTAGAAAAAATAATGTGGTAAAATGTGGGAGAAAGAAAGACAAACAGAGCCTAAATGTGATTAAAAATCAATTTTTAGATAATGGAATGGGATCATGGACATGGTCTGGTTCAATTGGGTTCGAACGAGAACTGAACTGAATTCGAAATTTTCAAGTATTTTTAATTATGAAAAAGTTCGAATTTGGTTTTCTGCATTTATATTATAATTAAATTTTTTAATATTTACAAAGCTATATTAAAGATCTGTTTGGTACCCATTTTTTTTAAAATGCATTTTTCTCTCTCTTTCTTTTCAACCACACATTCTTCATTAAAATAATATTACACGTAAATTAAAAAAAATTTCTTTATTTTTCAACCACACATTTTCCATCAATTTACTATTCCAAAATGCATTTTTATATAAAAATGACTACCAAACACCCTCTAATTCAACTAATAATATGTTCAATTTTAGCTCTTACAAAATAATGTAGTCCAATCTTATGTGTCTTTTACGTCTCTCTTTACTTAATTTTTCATAGATTTGATTGTTAAAATCACAAAAAGAGTAAGATAGCGTGCTCACAATAATAAAGAGGGGTGTTGTCGAGTTTCAATTCGATTTTTTCAGAATGGTGGAAACGACACTACAGTAGAGTAACATGTTTGGATAAAATTTAGATCAATTTGATTAAATTGTCTTTAAACTAAAAATTAGAAATAGAAAAATTACATTTTTATATTTGAACTAAATTAACTGGCTAGTAAATTTATTTTAAAAAAATAAAATAATTTGACTTATTTAAAATAAATTAATTAAAAAATTATGGAGATTCACTTCTTATTCGATTTTTTATCTAGAATCGAGTCGAATTCGTCGATTCTTGATTCTCGATTCAAATATTCGTTCGAATATTTAACTTAAAAGAATCATTCGATTCGATTCGTGAGATTTGTTCGACCCTAATAGTTGCACCACGGGATATGACGCCAATTTTGCAAAACTTTCTTGGGAAGCTTGCTAGAGAATTTTCAAGTGAAAAAGAAGAATACAGAAGTACAATAATTGATGCATTTGAATCTGCAGGGCTTGGACAAAGAAAAGAAGAAGCAAACAACAACCTGTTAAGTTGAATTGACAAAAAGCAGAATCCACTCGTAAAAAATTTAGAGGTCTAGCAAAATTATTTGTCCTTTGTTACATGTACACATAAGTCCCGTTTGGGCCACCATTACATCTCATCAAATTAAATTAAAAAATTTTCTCTCATATTTTCAATCACACAATTTTTAATAAAATAATATTATACTTAAATCGAAAATTTTTCATTTTTTTTACAACCATCTATTTTTCAAAAAAATCAATATTCTCCCATTATAATTAAAAGTAAAAGCAAACGGGGGCTAAATTTACATTTTGGTTGATATAATACACAAAGAGATGCTTAGTGGATAGGAAGGTTTACAGTTTTTATTTTTTTATTTTATTATTATTATTATTTTTTTTTTTTTCCAAAGCAAGGCACCCGACATTTTTGGATGAAAGATAGTTATAATAGATGGCAGCACCAGTAAAAGGTTTGTAAACCATTTTCCTATACAAGGAAATTGTTCTAAGGGCATTTGTAAAAATGTCCAATTTTATATATGTCAATTTAAAAATGTTCACTTTTTATTATTTTTGTAAAAATGACCAAATTTAATACCAAATTCTCTATTTTACCTTTAATGAAAGAATAAATAATTTCATATTGCACAAGTATAATCACAATAATGCTATCGAAAGCAATATTTAAAGTGTAGAAAAATGTCATGTTTGGAATGAAATGTTATTTTAAATATTTAATATGCCTAGAACAACATTTGAAATGTCGAGCACATTTAATATTGCAATTTCAAATGGGGGTTTGATTTCTGAAACATGGAATTGGACTCCTTGTAGGTGCAGTGTACAGACATCTCTTATTCCCTAGCCTGTTGGGGCACATCCCACGATTTATCTCCCTCACAAAACTCTAAGGGCGGGAGCAGTGGGGATCCTCAAGGTTGGGGTTCAACCTTTTTTTTTAAGGATACTTTAGTCCAAATAATTGCAAAAATGGACATTGAAAAATTTTGGACATTTTTTGTAATTTAATAAACAAGAGACATTTTGTTGTTGGCTGGTGAAAATTATTATGAGTTCACATGTTAAAATATTTTTTTGAGAGAGTATGTGATAAAAAAAAATGAATTTTAAAATAATTTGACTCAATATATGTTCAACAAATATTAAATTATGATCTAAACTTAATAAATCTATTTTTATTTTCTCTTGTAAGTCTTAGCCCTTGTTTGATAACAATTAAAATCTAAATTTTAATTTAAGGTAAAGTCAATAATTTAGTTTAACTAAAGATTCTATGAGTTTCACAATTTTTAAGCACACATTTCATCAATTTCTATAAAAATATACGAATAATCAAATTTTAATCAGCACGAAATAGGGGTTTAATTACTATTCACTTATTATTTAGCCCTTGTTTGGGCTTTATTTTAATTAGATTTTAAGGAAAAATGCATTTTGAAAAAATAATTTTTTAAGAAAAAATTATTAAAAAAGAAAAAAATTTACTTTATGAATATTATTTTATTAAAAAATATTTGATTGAAAAGAAAAGAGATAAAATACATTAAAAATAAAATGAAACTCAGGGCTTAAAATATTTACAATTTATAATAATTTTAATTTTAAATTTAATTTGACTACCCTTAGTGCCTGTTTGGGCTCCACTTTTTGTCAAAATATATTTTGAAATATTATGTTATTAAAAATATGTAATTAAACAATAAAGAAAAATCTTAAACGTTGCCTTAGAGGGAATTCGAAGGAAATAAATTTAGCCCATACATGACTCCCTTGAATTTATTACACGTTATTTCTTGAATTCATTTTTAGCCCATGTTTAAGCCCTATTTTTTCAAGAATGTATTTTTAAAATTTTTATTTTTAATCACACATTCTTTAAAAAAATAAAAATATACGTGTTTCAAAAATTTTATTTTATTTTTTAATCACACATTCTAAAAAAAATTACTATTCTATAATACATTTTTTCCTAAACTGGGGATCAAAGAGGAACTTAATCACATATTCAAATGATAAAATATTTTGTACGTAAACTCAAAAATTTATTTCTTATTTTTTAGCCCTATTTGGCCTCCATGTATAATATTATTTTATAAAAAATTGTGTGATTGAAAACGAAAATTAATGGACGAAGCAGGGCGTGATCTTTTAATAATTTTTACACAATAAGGCAATAATGAACATCAAACGGGGGTAAATTTTGCTAAACGCCAACAAGTTTTGATACAATTACAAAAAGCTGCAAAGATCGATCACATCAACATACCATCACATCACTACTTTACTGCTCCGCTTTAGAGATCATTAAAGTAACGAATATGGCAATTTTTTTTTTCTAAAAAGCCCCAATTATCGCATGCAAAGTCAAAATAGCTGACCGATTAAAATTATTGCCCTTTTTATTTTTTATTCTTTTTTATTAAAATAAAAAATATCATTGTTATTCATCATATCAAACTATCAAATTTAAAATTTTGGGAGTGTTTGATAGATATTGTTATGTAAAAATGTATTTTAAAATAATAAATTAATGTGAAATATGTAGTTGAAAAAATAAATTTTTTTTTTACTTTATGTGTAATATTATTTTAATAAAGAATGTATGGTTAAAAAAAAAAAAGAGAGAAATGCATTTTGAAGAAAATGGCTACCAAACATTTTATCTCTTGTATGATACCCACAACAGTTATATTTTTCATTCTCATTCTTCCAAAAATGAAAAACAAACGAGGCCTATAATTCATCATGTCTCTCTTCTTAACGATCAAATATTTCCTAATAAAATAATATTATAAGTAATTTTAAAATTTTTTCTTCTTTAATTATACATTTAAAAAAAAAACACAATTCCAACAATTAAAATTTCAACTAATGAGGGTCAAATTTTTTTGTAGATTTTGATAAAAATTGATAAAATATATAATTAGAAATTTGTTAATCCTATAAAATATATAGTTAAAATTAATTATTGATTTTGATTTAAATTAGAATCTAAATTTTGATTTTCATCTAGGCTTAATGTGAAATGTCTTGCACTTCCAATCTCAATCAGCATAAAGCCTTAAAGAACGGTGTAATTGAGTTCATGCTTGATGGTTAATATTTGAAAATTATTTTTTTGCATGTTCATTTTCAATCATACATTCACATAGTAAAATATTTTGCACATAAATTTAAATTTTATTTATTTTAATAACACATTTTCCTCGAAATCACTATTTAAAATATTATTTTTTTTCTCGTTTATCATTCATGCATTTTGTAATTTACACAACTTTTAAGCAATTAATCCCCTATTTGGGCTCTATTTTAATTCTAATACATTTTTTATTTATATTTTTTAATCACACATTATTCAATAAATTATGCTCGTGTCCGGGCGAGATTTTGGTACAAATTATTAATCAAATTTGTTGCCGTTGCGCAGTGACGTGTCAACGAAGGAGCAACAATTATTGACTAAATTCTATGAAAATGACCAATGTACCATTTCACATTTAGCTCTATTTAATTCCTATTCTTTGGTTAAAAAAATGAAAAATATAACTCTTATCTATCTTATCAAATCATCATATGTGAATTTCTATCTCTTTCTGGGTTCCATAACTCTTATATTTTTTATTTTCATTATTAGAAAAGTAGGAATCAAATGGAATTTTAATTCCTTATTCTACAGATGGGGCATTTCTGTCTTTGGATCATTGTGCTGCACACATGGTGTCCAACGGTTGAAAAATAAATTAGGGGAATTCTTTGACCACAAAATAAAAAATATGACAATTATCCATCACATTAAATCAACATATTTGATTTTCTATCTCTTCTGTGTGTCCCTAACAACTATATTTTTCATTCTCATTATTAGAAAAATGGGAATCCAACAGGCTCTAGAATCTACATAAAATTACTTCCAGACCGTCGCTATATTACACGTAAACTCAAAATCTTTCATTCTTTTTTAATCACATTTTCTATAGGTTCCGTTTGGTACACATTAATGTAAAAATAAGAATAAAAAATATAGCCGTTACGGACTCTACACAAAAAATAGAAGGTCAAATATGATGCTCTGATGTGATGGATAACGGTCATCCCATTTTTTATCTGTTAGTGTTGATGCATTACAGTCAGTTTGTATCGGTCGATTCAAAATAATAATAATTAATATGATTATTATTAATTATTTTGTTTATTAATCTTTCATTGTCAAGTCCAATGTTTTTATATGGTCAAAACATGGGTAGAATCAAAGGGTACTTTGCACATTTTCAGTTGCACCTTCTTTCACATGCTTTGGTACTCTGGCTTTTGACCATCGTCGTCTTGTCTTGTCGATTAACCTCCTTTCTTGTTTTTTCTGCATAAATTCTTCTTACATTAGCTTAGCTGGGTTTTGTTGTCCCAAAAAAAGAATAAAAAGAGAAAAAGCTCAAATGGGTTTCCTATATGAGCCGAACTGGGGGTGTATCACAGACTTCTTTCAGAAGTCTCACACCATGTGGGATGGTGGGGTTCGAATTTTTTTTTTATCATTTTTTATTACATTGGACTCTACAGTGGGGTCGACCTTGTGTGAGGGATCTGGTTTTATTCTGTAAAATGAATTTTGTACAATCGGAATTACTCTTCTTATATAGTATTTGTATACTCCATCCATCCGTACCAATATATAAGGGGTGTTTGATAGACATTTTTCTGTAAAAATGTATTTTAGAATAATAAATTAATGTGAAATGTGTGGTTGAAAAATAAGGGTCAGTTTTTGATTTACGTGTAATATTATTTTAAAAAAGAATGTATTGTTAAAAAAAAAAAAAAGAGAGAAATACATTTTGAAGAAAATGGCTACCAAACGTTTTATCTCTTGTATGATACCCACAACAGTTATATTTTTCATTCTCATTCTTCCAAAAATGAAAAACAAACGAGGCCTGTAATTCATCATGTCTCTCTTCTTAACGATCAAATATTTCCTAATAAAATAATATTATAAGTAATTTTAAAATTTTTTCTTCTTTTTTAATTATACATTTAAAAAAAAACACAATTCCAACAATTAAAATTTCAACTAATGAGGGTCAAATTTTTTTGTAGATTTTGATAAAAATTGATAAAATATATAATTAGAAATTTGTTAATCCTATAAAATATATAGTTAAAATTAATTTTTGATTTTGATTTAAATTAGAATCTAAATTTTGATTTTCATCTAGGCTTAATGTGAAATGTCTTGCACTTCCAATCTCAATCAGCATAAAGCCTTAAAGCACGGTGTAATTGAGTTCATGCTTGATGGTTAATATTTGAAAATTATTTTTTTGCATGTTCATTTTCAATCATACGTTCACATAGTAAAATATTTTGCACATAAATTTAAATTTTATTTATTTTAATAACACATTTTCCTCAAAATCACTATTTAAAATATTATTTTTTTTCTCGTTTATCATTCATGCGTTTTGTAATTTACACAACTTTTAAGCAATTAATAAGCTCTATTTTAATTCTAATACATTTTTTATTTATATTTTTTAATCACACATTATTCAATAAATTATGCTCGTGTCCGGGCGAGATTTTGGTACAAATTATTAATCAAATTTGTTGCCGTTGCGCAGTGACGTGTCAACGAAGGAGCAACAATTATTGACTAAATTCTATGAAAATGACCAATGTACCATTTCACATTTAGCTCTATTTAATTCCTATTCTTTGGTTAAAAAAATGAAAAATATAACTCTTATCTATCTTATCAAATCATCATATGTGAATTTCTATCTCTTTCTGGGTTCCATAACTCTTATATTTTTTATTTTCATTATTAGAAAAGTAGGAATCAAATGGAATTTTAATTCCTTATTCTACAGATGGGGCATTTCTGTCTTTGGATCATTGTGCTGCACACATGGTGTCCAACGGTTGAAAAATAAATTAGGGGAATTCTTTGACCACAAAATAAAAAATATGACAATTATCCATCACATTAAATCAACATATTTGATTTTCTATCTCTTCTGTGTGTCCCTAACAACTATATTTTTCATTCTCATTATTAGAAAAATGGGAATCCAACAGGCTCTAGAATCTACATAAAATTACTTCCAGACCGTCGCTATATTACACGTAAACTCAAAATCTTTCATTCTTTTTTAATCACATTTTCTATAGGTTCCGTTTGGTACACATTAATGTAAAAATAAGAATAAAAAATATAGCCGTTACGGACTCTACACAAAAAATAGAAGGTCAAATATGATGCTCTGATGTGATGGATAACGGTCATGTTTTTTATTTTAATGAATAAATAATAAGAAATAAATGGGGCTATATAAAAAAGAATGAAAGATTATTTTTTCTCTTTCTTGTTTTAAATAAAAAAAAGAATAATATGAAAAACAAATTCAAAATTTTTCGTTATATTTTTGTTTTTCATTAATCTATTGTTCTGAAATGCACTCGTAGAAAAAAATTTGAAAATAAAAATATCGAACAGGGTATGATTACCAGCTTAAAAGCGGGAAACTCCATGTAAATTCACGAGCTTTTCTTATACAAACTCCCACGCTCTTCAACTGTCTCTCACTTTCTCCCATCTCGATAGCACAAATTCTCCCACAGAACAGATTCAACCGAAATGGAAGGGCCTCAAGAAATTCCTCTACCAGACAAAGTGGAAATGATCATTGAAAGGATCTGCCATGAACAATCCCAGCCGCCGGTGAAAAGCTATGCCAGAAGTTACCTTGCTGCTATAGGCGAAAAGGCGTCTATTGATGTTCTGATGAGGATATCTTCTTCACCTATTTAAAATAAATTTTAAATGTAAGACATAATAATTAATAAATTAATTAAAAGACGAAAACAATTTAAAATACATCAAACACGATTATTTATTAAAGTTAACACGAAATATATTAAATAGCGACATACATGCGATAATCTAATTACTCCTCCAGCTCAATACATCATTCAAGGAAGACAATATAACGTGGGTTACTATCTAGTTGATAGTATATAACCAAAATGGTCTACCATTGTGCAAACAATTCATGAACCGCATGGTCCCAAAAAAAAAGTTATTTGCTATCAAACAAGAAGCTTGTAGAAAAGATGGTGAACGTGCATTTGGTGTTCTACAATCGAAGTTTGCAGTAACGAAAGGACCCGCAAGGTTTTGGGAAAAACAAGTATTACATGATATCATGACTACATATATAATAATGCATAACATGATTATCGAGGACGAACGTAATGTTGATGCACCAGTTCAAGAATGGACGGAAGCGTCAAGTCCAAAAGTTGAGTTAGTTAAAGACGAAAATCGACATTTTCAGGAATTCCTTGCTCGTCATAGACAAATCAAGGATAAAAAAACTCACATTGCACTTCGAAATGCATTAATCGATCATTTGTGGGATGAACATATGAATTCTGAAAATTAAATTGCAAAAATTTAGCGACTTCGTAATGTCGTCTATCCAAATTCGAAATGTATTGTACTATTTTCTGATGACATGATTTCATATTTCCATTGTTATAGTATTTTTATTAATTGTTCTATGTTTTTAATATTTATTAATGAATTTAATTTTTTTCGTAATTTAACTTAATTATTTATTTAGTAATTTTTGTATTTATGAAATAATTAAATAAATAATATTTTAAATAAATAAATTATAAAGAATAAAAAAATTGAAAAAAAATGGTTAAACACTGTTCATTTGGTGTAATGGTTGAAGATAAATTTTAGTTTGATGTAAAATTGTGCAAAATTTAATGCATGTTTGGAGATGGTCTCAAGTTTTCTTTCATTTCCAAGTGTTTTAATGCCCACTTGGCTAGATTTTTGAAAAGTCAAAGCTGCTTTTGTATATTTCTGATTAGGAGAGATTTTAAAGGTGATATTTCCTACAAGAAGCAGAAGCAAACGGAGAAACCTGCCTAATTGGCCCTAAATAAGTTTCTGTGGAGCTTCAAGTTCCTATTTTGTTGTGTAAAGGATAATGCATGTACACGCCATTTGGATTCCCCCCCCCCCCCCCCCCCCCCCCCCCCCCCCTTTTTGCTCCTACTATGAAAGGAACTCGGTAGGAACCTTTATTTTGAATATATAATAAATTAAGCTCAAAGAGAATGAATTTTGAGTGATAATTAGGCTCCAAATTAGTAATTTAATTTTTAACTGCCTCTGACTGTAAGAATAGGCTAGCCTGTTGGGTTAAATTTGTGTAGGATTCTTAACCAACTGATATTGTGAATTGAAGTCTTTGGTTTATCAGTAGACTTGTGTGCACTAGGAATTCTTACCAAATAAAAATATTAAGTTATTCCACTCCCTCTTGACATTTAACTAGATGAAGCTAAAAAGTATCAAATTTACGGAATTTTCATGCTATAGGAAGATTATTGGGGCCTGGAGTATGGAGAAATATTTTGGATTCGTTGTATAGCATTGCAATAAGACTCTAGCTTCAAAAGCAATAAAATTTTAATTCACATCCAGAGATTAAACGTCATGAAAAAATATTGGTAACTTGTGGCTTGAGATAGCATTGATATAAGCCCGAATCAGTTAGAATTTGGAATTTATTACCTTTCTTTATATTTTACATTAACTGGGAGCTGATATGATGATTATTTCTTCGTATATGCCAATAAAAAGATAGTGTTTATGTTCTGGTTTGTTTCCTCTTAATTTACATTTTTTTCTCATTTCTATTTAGCTCAAGTGAACTTCTCTCTCCATGATAATAGTATTTTGTGAGACATTTCTGACTATCGAATTCTGAGCTTTCTTCCCTGCTTCTTTTGTTATTGCCGTGTGTCCCAAACCTCTTTGTATTCCCCACATTTCTGCACCATTGTAACAAAGGTTTCCTCCACGGGCAGATGGTGAAAGCTCACAGGGTCAGACAGCAATGTATCTAGTGAACTCTCCCTCATCAAGTCGGGAGAAGGCAGTCCCTCGAACAACCAAAGGCCAGCTTTTGTACAAACATGAAGCTGAAGAGAGGACAAGCCCTCAGAAATCCAATTGCCAGTTTGCCAGTGAAATTAGTGAGAGGACCCGTTCTCTACTACAGATCCTAAATAAGCTAGAATTTAGGAGATTATTTTTAGTACTTAGTTACATTGGAAGGTTAGTTGTCCCTGATATTCTAATTCAATACTTTTTTTTAATTCATCGCAGCAATCTTTAATTAATGGCATCTGATTTATTTTGTAGTAAAAAATTGGAAACTGTGATGACTCTGGATGACGTGAATGACATTTTAAGTATGAAGGACAGGCCGATGACATATTTCGAGTCTAAAATTTGGGATTCCTATGGGAGGCTCTTCTATGAAAAGTCAGATCGAAGCGAGGTCAGTTACACATCTTAATTGTTCCTCTTTACATTGTAGTGTATTTCTTCATAGTTTCCTTCTTGTAGTTATGTTGAAACTAATAATCAGTATCATATATTTGTGTTGTAAATTAATCCATGCACAGACCCATTGACAAGTGTGTGAACAATTCTAATAGAACAACCTACAAGAGTTGAAGAGTTATCCATAGATCAAAATTATCTCAACATGATGCAATTGCAAACAAGTGGATCTTGCTGAATTTTTTAGAATAGGTCTTTCCAGTTCAAACATAATGGCGAAAATATTCATTTATTTGTCATAAGAATTTGCTTCTTGTTGGGTAATGGATTTCTTAAAAATTCATCATCAGGTTTTGATGCCAATTTTATAAGTTCAAAATATTTTTGGTTCACTCTATTGTAACTTTGCTAACTTAGCCAGTTTTGCGTCAGAGTGTTGTTACTATTCCTCTTACCATTTTTTGACTTCTTATCTTTATGTTGTAGTATTCTGACTGGGATTGTGGGAAGACTCATTCCTACAATTGTTATGTTAATCAAGATGGGAGTTTACAGTTTAAGGTTTGTATCAATCTATCTTAAATTCATGTGGAGTCATTTGAGTTGTTTCTTTACTCCTTGATAAACTTTATGCTAAGTCACAAAAACCAGCTTCTGTAATCTTTCGTCAGTAATCAGTATGACTCCACCAAGCATGTATAGCATTTCAGATACTGTCCCAGTACAGGAATTCACAAAAATTTCTTTCAAATCAGGGTCCATATTTGAGCGTGCCCAATACTCACATGCAAAGGTCATTAGGAGAGCATAATGTTATGACTGTCAAGTTTCTAGGAGATGGCATGTGTGGTACAGACAAGGAAGGAATTCTTGTTGGTTTGAGGCGCTTCCGATTTTTTGGTGATTTTTCTTAATCGTTTTCCTTCACTGAAATTCCGTTTACTGTCATGCTATTTAGGTACATCTAGCTTTTCTTTGTTCTATTATTTTTGCCATCTAGGGAAGGTTGATTGCTCATGAGTTTACATCTTTGTATCTTGTTAGTGTATATAGTACTGATTATAGCTTTTGAATAGTATTCAAGGATGAGCGCAAACGGAAGAAGAAAACCTCAATTAAGGAAGAGAAAAAATCCACTGATTCTGATCTTAAATGCTACTTTGTTGAATTGTCTGGTAAAAAGATCAGTGAACTAAGACGCCTTTTTATGCACATACACACAGTTTCATCAATAGAAAAGTGCATGGCCAGGTTGATATCACTATCGATTTTTATTTTTTATTTTTGTTTTTTGGTCACAATTTATCTATAAATGATCCTTTGTTGAATATTGATGTTTACCATTGTTGCATGGCTCAGATTTTCTTTGATCCTGTCGAAGACCATAAAGCTTCAAGTTGATCTTGATGCTGTTGAAATTCAGAGAATTGAAGATATACCTTTCCTAGTAGAAAATATTTCTTTTGCTGGCTCCCCTTGCTGCTACTAGACTTCACATGATTTTGGCACTAATTATGTTATCTTTATATCTTCCTGCTTCAGGATGAGAATGACTCTGTTATCTTTGATGAAGATGGGAAGCCTCTTTTACATACTGATGGAACTGGCTACATCTCTGAAAATCTAGCCATGCAGTGTCCAAAAGATCTATGCAGAGCTAAATATATGAAGGATGAAGATCTTCTGGTTAATCTTTTTTCTCTTTCTAGTATGAAGCACCTGTTGGATATTTTTCTAGCCCCTTCATATCTTACTTTGACCTGAATTAGATGTCTTTGTTTTCTTTTCACGATGTTTAAATTGATGTCCATTTTTTTAAAGCAAAGACTTTCATTAGTTTCGTAAACTCTCTTGAAAAAGAAAGTAATTTTTGTGAGGTTTCTGATATATCAGTTAAAAATGCTAGAAATACCATTCAAAGACATATGTGAATACATGTACTAAGTCAAACCAAGACATTAGCTATGTTGGTGCACAGCCCTCAGTCTCCTCCATTTGTCTCTTGAAAAATGATTAATGAAGTTGGAAGGCATTGCTCTAGTTAAACAAAAATGTAAAATAAGCGTGGACCCTAACCTTTTACCTTCGTAGTAATCTTGTTCCCAACCTCTATTTTGTAAGTATACCCAAACATGAATGATCAGGAGAAGAAGAATGATTGATAATTTTAGTACAAGAGGCTAAAGTTTAAAGAATATACAAGAAATTTTGCGTTGGTGTAACCTATGAGTATGTTCAATGACTAAAGTTTGCTTATTATTGACAATAATAGCGTGTAATATTTCTAATACCAACTTGGTCCAATAGCGTGGTGCTTGGTTATCAAAATGGTCTAAGTTTTACCGATGCATCTTGCATTTTTATTTAATAAGCTCTTGAACGTTTGATTTTGCCTATGTTTGGCTCATGTTTATATGAACACTGTTAAGTTGTTTTTCATCCACACATTTCAAGAGGACCCATAAGTACTACCTTGTACCACTCATTTTTATATGTTTATAATTTAAACAATTTATGAACACTTCCCAAACATGCTCTTTCATATAGTTTCCTACTATTTTGTATTTTTTTAGAAGATTTGTGATTTTGAGGATGTATCACGTCAACAAAAAGGAACAAAAGCTGGGAATAGGGAACCGGTAACGTTTTTCTATTTAATTCTTCCATTTTTCTCTCTATGTAAGAAACTGTTTATTCATCAATTATATGTATTATTATTGCATTGTAAGATGATATCTTTATTTCCTTCTTTCAGCCTTTATTGATGCAAGTTAGGTTGTTTTACAATGGTTGTGCTGTTAAGGGAACTCTTCTGGTAAATAAGAAGGTACTTTCTTACTTTATTCACTTACGATTTCTTCTTGAATTCATGCATGGAAAACATCAGTTAGGAAATATAATTTTAACTGAAACGCATGGTATATATATATTCTAGATTTCTACATCTGGCCACTTAACATATTTATCATGCTGTGGAACAAATACTACGAGATCACATATTAATTTACAGAGTCTAAATTTGACTTTTCTTAAATGTTGTGCAAATTAAATTTTGTTAGAGAGCGCAAGAAAGAGGATATATATACATTTTCCCCTCGAGGATGTAACACAGGTTCCGAATACTTAAAATTACAAGTATCCTTATATTAACTATAATATCGATTTAAAGTGTCTGCTATTGATTTGTTAATAAAAAATGATTCCACAAATTCATGTGTATTTACTGGTTGAATATTTGTATTATGATAATAAATTCACTACTCCCCAAAGTATGAGTTGATTTACTATTTATTGCTTCAGTTTTTTTGTGGAGAGCTATGAGTTCATTTTCTTGGTCTTCTAACATTTTTAATACTCAATTACTGCAGCTTCAACCAGGAATAGTTCAGATAAGACCTTCAATGATAAAGGTTGAGACAGATCCAACATTGCCAGTTGGACGAACGTTTAATTCACTGGAGATAGTTGCTGTTAGGTATCTCACTAATTTTTCTTAGTTCTTTGGTCCACGATATTGTGAAAATGGCTTTTTCTGATTTAGCTTTGTCATTTGCAATTAGCATACTGTTGCAGGCGCTTGTTTTACTCATCAAGAATCTTTTCATCATCTCTTCTCATTAGAACCTTGAAAGATTATTTATCTTTATATATATTTTTTTGAGGGGATACACCATAAATTCAAATTCCGTTGAAGCATTTTGGAATTCTGTTTTAGGTTAATTGGAACCAAGACAAAATACCGAAAAGGTTCTTATTTATATTTTTTTATTTATTTTATTTGTAATCTTGACAAGTTGTTTAGAATGTGAATATTTGTAAGTCGCTGAGTTGTATTATAGAAAAAATCAGAGCCCTGTCAATCAGTCAAGTTGGATTTTCCATAAAGGTCAATATTTCCTGACTCTTCGATGTTCACCTTCCAGTCACAAACCTGGAAGAACCTTCTTCTCCAAATATTTGATTGCTCTTTTGAGCTATGGTGGTGTTCCCGGAGAGTTCTTTCTGAATTTAGTGACACATTCTTTGGAAGAGGCACAGAACGTATACTCCAATAGGATTGCAGCTTTGAGAGGTAATTCTTGAACTAACATTTGCTAGCTTATATTGTTCAAATTTTCAAAGGTAATCATCCCCCTTCTTGGTATGTTCTAATACCAATTTACTGATTTTCTGAATTTCAGTATTCCGGTGTTTTCTTGACTACACATGTATTTAGTGCAACATTGACCGTGAATTTGATTTCTATATACTTCATCATTTCTCCCTAGCTATTTCAACCTTAAAATTACTAGAACTATGCAGTAAATATATGTTTATTTTATCTAGCCCCCATTATTTGCCATTTTAATTTTTGGAATAGTATTTTTTTGAAAAATGTGGTTGAAAAAGAAGTAAATTTTTTTGGTTTATGCGTAATATTATTTTATTGGATAATGTGTGGTTGATAAGAAGAGAGAAATGATTTATAATTTTAATGTGGGCCAAACAAGGGCTTAATTATGCTTTTTATATAACATGTGTTTTGTTGCAGTTGCCTCGAACCATGAAGGCATGGATGACGGTTTTATGGCCCAAAGAATGCTATCATCTGGGATTCCTCTCTCTGAGCCATATCTCCAACAATGTTTGTCAAGACTGGTAAAGGATGACAAGGCGAAGCTTAAAACAGGGAGGATACCAATCAGTGAAAGCTTTTACGTGATGGGCACTGCTGACCCTACGGGAAGATTGAACAATGATCAAGTCTGTGTTATCCTGTATGTATATAGATTACACTTCTGAGAAGAGAATTCTTCTATGTGATTTTGCAGTTTGTCTTTGAAAATGAAAGAGTCTAGAAATTCATCCTTTACCTTCTATGACCGTAGTGACTTCCTTTTTGTGACTACTGCCCTCACCAAACGTTGATGTGCAAAGTTAGACTACCACAATCCTCTGCATATTCCTATCAGCCTATTCAAACGATAGCTAGCTTTTTGATTTGTGAACGTCCAAATTAATCTCTTGTATAATTAAAAATTCATAAATAGAAAATAACTTGATTATAATTTTGTTGGAAATGCAGTGAGAGTGGTCAAATTTCGGGCAAGGTGCTAGTATACAGAAATCCTGGACTACATTTTGGAGACATCCACATTTTAGACGCGGTATATGTGGAGGAGTTGCAAGAGGTTGTTGGCAATGCCAAGTATGGTATATTCTTCTCGACCAAAGGCGGGAGATCAGCAGCTTATGAAATAGCGACGGGTGATTTTGATGGAGACATGTATTGGGTTTCCAGAAACCCCGAGGTTAGCACCTGTTTAAGGATTTCTCTCTTAGTTTACATCTGATCGGGAATTACATAAATTATGTGCTACCTCTGATTGTCTCTTAAATATGTCCTTTCTTTTTGTTCTCTTTTTCTCTTTCTTGTTGAAGTAGTTTGTGTTCGTAAAATTTTCCCCATATATGATTGCTAAATCTTGCCTTGAATTGTTCTGCAAAGATGGCATGAGATTATGCTGAGAATTCATATTTTTCTTTTAAATTAACACAAAATATATTAGTTCTAGTTTAAGCATTTCTTTTCACATGAACATTTCAGCTATTGACATATTTCAAAGCAAGTGAACCATGGAGTCGCGTTCATTCGACTCCGGACTCGCATAAGATAAATCCCCTGGAGCTCTCAGAGGAGGAACTAGAACGGGAATTTTTTCGGCTCTTCTCACAAGCAAGGAAGCCAACGTATGCAATTTTTTCTTTGTAGAGTGAAGCAATTTTGTAATTTATACAAGATTAATCTTGTGACTAAATTTTCTGGTTTGCTCCTCCAGTTATGACATGGCCACCGCAGCTGATAGCTGGCTCACAAATATGGATCAACTGCTGATGTTGTCGGATGATAGTGCCTTTAAAAAGGATGATTTGAGGAGAAAAATCATTCAGTTAATTGACATATATTATGATGCTTTAGATGCACCTAAAAGTGGAAAAAATGTTAGTTTGGTGACGCAATTTTTTTTTTTTTTTTGACAGACCCTATATTTCTAAATGATATTTTTCTTTTTTCATGTACACTAATATCCCACTATTCTCACTCTTGTGAACCAGGTCAAAGTTCCCAATCATTTGAAGGCCAAATCATATCCTCACTACATGGAAAGGGGCCCTCGCTTTACTTATCATTCCACTTCTATATTGGGTCAAATTTATGATAGAGTCGAGGAATCTAAAACTGATCATTTCCCCACAATAGGTAAATATTCCTTGAATCACCATCATCAATTTAGTTCTATGAGCGTGTTTTTAGATTCCTGGCAAGCTGCATAAGTAACTTTATGCAAAGTTTAAATTTGTTGGATTTAGATATTGCCTTTGGTAATCTTTTTATCATACTTCGGTAGACAAGGTCTTTTTACTATTAAACAATGTGACATGGCTTGGATCTTGAATATAATGAGTAATTGGCATGGTTCTTGTTGTGCAGAAATCTCGAAACTACCCTGTTTTGATGTTGAAATCCCAGAAATGTACTTGAATATGTGGAAGGATAGATACGATGAGTATCGTATGGACATGACCCGGGCCTTGAATTCGAGAGGTGAATCAAAAAATGCTGCTGCCGATGAGGTGATCAGAAAATACAAGCAGGTACTTTTTATTATAGTTGAAACAAAAGAAATTAAAATCAGTTGAACTACGGGTTTCCATCTGAATAGTTCAACTTTTTTAGAGGAATAGCCCTAGCCCTTGGACTCTGTTCATTTAATAAGCTTTAAGTGAATCAAATTGCTCATTTGAGCGTATTAGGTGCTGATACCATATTGAGTCTTGGAGCTCTGTCAAAAAAAGTCAACCTTGTTAAAGAGTACTAGTTTGGTTCCACATATATTGTCCATTTCATCTTTATTCTATGTGGGAGTTACCCTTGACACTTTAAAATGCTTAAACGCATGCAGTTGTTGTACGATGCCTCGGACATGGAAGAAAGTGCGAAAAAAACTGAAGAAATTGAGATGGAGGCCCTTGCTATCTATCACGTAACATACGACTTCGCTAAAAAACGGAATGATCCTGGAAAATGCAAATTTGTATGGAATGTGGCAGGGGCTGCACTCTGTAACCTGCATTCCCAGAAAATGGCCGGTCCAAATGAGAGGCCTATCGTCATTTTATCATCTCTTCTACGCGATATCTTGAGATAAGGAATCTTAGTATACAGCAACATGACAATGTATTCTGTTTGAAAAATAACAATGAATGTAGCATATAATCTTTATCTATGCACAGGCAAAATATCTATTCCTTTTGCTTTGTGCAATGTATGTATAATATCTATAATATATTAGGTGTCACCGATGAATTTATCATCTACTGGAGATTGGATCTTTGTAAAAGCAGTAGACATGTGTTGGTCTGCAGGGTAACTTTACATGTATATATAAATTTTCTATTTGCATTATTTATGTGTTTTGTTGAAAATTTCATATTATATCAAATGGTGGTGCATTTGTTGAGTGTGCACCACTGCATCTGGTTGCCACGGATCCTATAGTTGAGCCCAATATGAGGGCACATTTTTATCGTGTTGGGTTGAGCCTGGGCAGTTCAACACATTTTTACACATCGGGATAAATAATGAGAGAGGAAGAAAGTAGACGAGTACGGAGACCAATATTTTGTACATTACAAGACCAAATAGAAGAGGGTAAAAAGTGAGAGGAGACCGAAAATGTTTTCGTCGTATTTGTTCGATATTAATTCTCAATACCTACGAGTTTAGGATAGAAAATGACTTTAAGCCCCATCGATTAACATAAAATTCTATGAGTCACTTGCAAAATTCCCTCATGGACGCAAAAGCCGTTAAATAGTACATCTCGTAGGACAAAGTCGTGATTTATTGAAATAGCATAAATGCGGGGAATAGGGTTTTTTTTGTCAATTATGCATTTATTAATGAGACACGACTTTTATCTTACATTGCATACTAGTTAATATTGTTTATGTCCCTATTGGAATTTATAGTGACAGAATTTTAAATTAACATTTCCGATCGAATGATCATTAGCGTAACCATTAAAAATTTTGAGTGAGTTGTACTATAAAAAAAATTATCTCAATAATGGACGACAATTTTGCTGAAATTCCATAGTTTCTTGATATATTAGAGTGTGTTTGATTGACATGAAAAATATCACCTAAAAAAGAAAATATTTTCCATCTTTTGTGAAAAATAAAAACCACATCTACCCAAAAAAAATGTTTTCCTTAAAAACAAGGAAAATTAGGCATATTTTCAAAAGTTGGAAAATGTTTTCCATGGAAAAAAATAGTAATCAAATACTTCAAATAGGAATTTGGGTGGAAACTGATATTTTTCATGGAAAATAAATGTAATCAAACACATCGTTAATGTTTAATAAGGCATGAAAAACAACTGCATGAGAGATTTTCAAAAATGCTATGCAGATGTGGTCAAGACACAAAAAATAACTACCAACTTCTCTTTTGATTGTCTAATATCAAACGAAGAACTAAAAACCACAAGGCGCGTCCCATTTTATGATTTTTTTTCCATTTCTTTGGGAGCCATTTTTCGACTTTTTTTATTCCAATTTTTTGGAACCATTTTCTTGGAAGGATAACTTGACAAAAACACTATTTTTCTCCAGAAAATTGAAAAATGCAACCTATTACTATTTTTTAAGAAACACACACACACACACACACACACACACACATATATATATATATATATATTTTTTTTTTATTTTTTATTTTTTGCTAGAAATCAATATTTTACAATTTATCTACTTCGGTATTTCTTCAAAAAAATATCTCATTGTCATTTAAAATCAAAATTTCATTAAAAATCATCATTTCTTATGAAAAACATATACTTACTATGTTACTCTTAAAAAAAAATAAAAATAAAAATAAAAATAAAAATAAAATCAACATTTTAGGTAACACACTAATACTTGAAGAGTAATATATCCCATTA
The DNA here is from genome assembly GCF_002742605.1 of Olea europaea var. sylvestris. Lineage (NCBI taxonomy): Eukaryota > Viridiplantae > Streptophyta > Magnoliopsida > Lamiales > Oleaceae > Olea > Olea europaea. Next base: position 22,096,207 of record NC_036249.1, on the reverse strand, counting down.
ATTTATTTTATGGTTTTGCTACACAATCATTTGAGTAATGGCTACCGGTAGCCATCTTATATGACATATACATGATAGTTTGTTATCTGATACATTAATGTGATTTATTTATTTTTATTGTTTCACATATCAAATAAAAAATTTGCATGTATATGTTACGTAAAACGACTATTGATAGCTTCACTACGAATAACATTATTTCGATCATTTTTCAATCACATATTCACACAATAAAATATTCTACAAATCTCCCAAAATTTTTCCTTATTTTTTGACCATACATTCTCCTAAAAATACAACTCAAAACACATTTATTCTCCAACTAAAGAGAATCAAACATGCACTTATTTTTTTTTTATAGTGTAATATAGCCCTTGTTTAGGCTCCAATAAGAACATTTATGTTACTGGGTCCCTGTTTGGCCTACACACACACATATATATATATATATATATTTTTTTTTTATTTTTTATTTTTTGCTAGAAATCAATATTTTACAATTTATCTACTTCGGTATTTCTTCAAAAAAATATCTCATTGTCATTTAAAATCAAAATTTCATTAAAAATCATCATTTCTTATGAAAAACATATACTTACTATGTTACTCTTAAAAAAAAATAAAAATAAAAATAAAAATAAAATCAACATTTTAGGTAACACACTAATACTTGAAGAGTAATATATCCCATTAATTTATTTTATGGTTTTGCTACACAATCATTTGAGTAATGGCTACCGGTAGCCATCTTATATGACATATACATGATAGTTTGTTATCTGATACATTAATGTGATTTATTTATTTTTATTGTTTCACATATCAAATAAAAAATTTGCATGTATATGTTACGTAAAACGACTATTGATAGCTTCACTACGAATAACATTATTTCGATCATTTTTCAATCACATATTCACACAATAAAATATTCTACAAATCTCCCAAAATTTTTCCTTATTTTTTGACCATACATTCTCCTAAAAATACTACTCTAAATACATTAAATTTTATTTTTCGCTTTTCTATTTTTAATCACATAATTTTTTATTAAATGTAAATTGAAAAAAATTTCTTCTTTTTCAACTACCATTCTCCAAAAAATACTATTCCACTCATTTTAATATGAAAAAAAGAGTCCAAACGGGGGCTAAATGAGATGAAAATGACGAATTCCACAATAATTAAAATGATGGTTTAAATATAAAATTTAAAATAATATAAACGATTTGTGCAATGAGTGAAAACGATAAAAACATTTTGACCTTGTTTGGTACTACTAAAAATCAAAATTTAAATCCAAATAAAAGTCAAAAATTAATTTTAACCATACATTTTATGGAATCCACAACTTTTCAACCATAAATTCATCAATTTCTATCAAAATTTACTGAAAATTCGATTTTAATCCCCACCAATCGACGACTTTTTGCTAATTATCTTTTGGTGCAATTACTAAAAAAGCCAGAAGGATCCTTCGTATCACTATACCATCGGATGCCCTGTTGTATTGCTCTGCTTTAAGGAACATTAAGGGCCTGCTTGGGAGTTTTTTTTCCACCGGTTTTGGTTGGTACCGTTTATGAGCGTTTCGTAGAACCGGTGCTTATGAGTTTGTTTGAGCACCGGTTATGTACGGTTTAAAAAACTCCCAAAATCGGTGTAGCTCAATTTTGAGCGTTTCTCCCAACTCCCCAAATCGGCGGGTTTTGACCGTTTCTTAAATTATCTTCCAAGTTTACCCTCTTTAAAATAATCATTGCCAAGCCTTCCAAAATCTTATACATCAACTCTTCCAAAGCAGGAGGAAGAAAAACAACAGCAGAAGCTTCAACTGTGAATTGCAGATAAAATGCAAACGACATCCCAAACATCAAATCCTGCAAACGAGTTGGGCAGAAGGTTTTTAGAGGTACAGAGGGCTTGGGAAGTCCTCGGAGATTCAAAATCTCGTGCTTTTTATGATAACGAGCTGCAATCTTCGAGGCAAGATTCTGCAACTGCTGAAGATATCAGATTAGAGGATCTGTCAATCGAAGAGGTTGATGATTTTTTTGAGCTTTCGAACGGCTGTAGATGTGGCAATTACTTCCTAATCCATTCTGTGGAATGTAACAGAGAATTGGAAAAATAACAGAGAACGGCTGCAGATGTTGCTATTCAATTTTGTTTTTGCTGATTATCTATAATTTTGTGGAATGTAACAGAGAATTGGAAAAATGACAGGTGATTTTGATTAAAATTTATAATGTGGTACCCATTCAATTTTTGTGGCCTGTGGACTGTGGAGCCATTATTTGAATAGCAGAAGATTTGAACTGTGATATTTACCAAAAGTTTGTAATGTTAAACAAGAAAGATTCTATCAATAAAGTGATGGGTATATATGTAATTTTATTTCTTAAAACGTCTTTTAGAACCGGTGGATAACGAACTCCCAAGCATGGGTTGGAGCGTTTTAAGAACTGCTACTAAAAACCACCCAAAATCGATCCGCTCATAAATGCTCAAAATCGGTACTTTAAAAAACGCTCGTAACCGCTACCCCGAAACTCCCAAGCAGGCTCTAAAAGTAAAGAATATGGCAATTGTCTTGTTTGTAAAGGCCCTCTTTTCGCATACAAAGTAAAAATAGCCAACTTAAAATATTTTTCCAAAAAGGTCCCGACTTGAAAGTTGTCAAGTTTACTTTCGTAAAAATGAATCATTAAGGCTTAGCATGTTTGCCAATTGTAATTTCAGTTAGATAATTCTTGTTGTACATTAAGGGAACCATAAGGGTGTCCATTCCTGACGGCCCCCTATTGGAAGGGATGCCGTGGGCTAGCGCCCTCTCCAACAGGGAGCCGCCGGGTGTCCATTATGGACACCCTTATGGCTCCCTTAATGTACCTATAACAAAGTCATTTTCAGTTAGCCCCAACTTGACCCCATTAAATTAAAATTCACACATTTTTCAATAAAATTATGTTATACGTAAACTTAAAAACTTTTTCATTTCTTTTTAACCACACATTCTTAAAAAAAAAAAAAAATTACTATTGTTTTTATTATAATATGAAATAATGGAGCCCAAACATATTTTTTATTCATATACACCCCATTTTTTCTTTTTATGTAGAATGCATTTTGGAATAATAGATTGACGGTGAATGTGTGGTTAAAAATAAGAAAAAGTTTTAAATCCACACGTAATATTATTTCATTGAAGAATGTGTAGTTAAAAAGAAGAGAGATAAAAATATATTTTGAAAATAATGATAATCAAATAAGGGCATATTTTATATGGTCAAGACTTAACCCTTGTTTGAGCCCCATTTTTTCAAAACTCATTTTCAACAACATATTTTTAAAAAAAATAATATTATATGCAAACCTAAAACTTTTTTTTAATTTTTAACCACACATTATCTATCAATCACTATTTAAAAATGCATTCTTTCCAATAAAATGGGGCTCAAACAAGGGCTTAATATCATTTATTATTCACACATTTTTGTAAGAACCATAATTTATAAGCAACTAAAAAATATTAAATATAATTATAATTATATTTATATTTATATTTCAATACATCGACCTCAGTGTCCTCATGTTGCTCCCAATCTGTTCCTCCATCTTCTTCCCGTCGAGTTTCGCTCTCAACGCAACTTATGTTAATTCATTCGATCACATTATTTACATACAATATATCATCCTTCTCAGACACCATGTTTTCGAAATTGTTGAAGTCTGGATCATCCTCTATATTGATCAAAATCGTAGAAGATGTTTGGTCGAACCTGTCGCACAGGGCTTGCCTAATGCGATTTACCTGGCTGGCGTGGTTTGCAAGCAATTGGGTCAACCTGAGGGTTTACTCAGTACGCATCCAAAATGTAGCGATTGTGGGTTCTCTCGTCTTAAAAAAAAAAAAAAAAAGGTTCAAGATGTTCATTAATTATCATTAATTCAATGAAGTTCAAAATGCTAATTCATTTCAACAATTTTCGTAAGGATAATTCCCTGTGTGAACAGGGAATGGTTGACAATGTTTTTACATATGCTGCATTGGCAACACTTGGCCCCAATTTATTTCTTTTTTCATTTTCCAATGAAACTGTGCCATGAATTATTTGTCAAAAAAAAATTGTGAAAACATTCTGTACTTATAGTACCACCGCTTACAAAAAATACTGTGAATTATTCCCTTTCAATTACAACGAAAATACACTAGTTTTATTTTAGGGCAACCCGTGTGTCAATTATAATAGGGAAAAAATCATAAATAAAAGATTAAGTATGACACATTTTAAATTTATAAAATAAGATATTTTTAAATTAATTTATTAAACATATATTTTATAATTAAATATATTAATGTCACAAATCTATATAATGTGGTCACATTTATTTAATTAATAAATCACAGATTAATTATTGATCACAACTTATTTCTCGGTCACAAATCAAAAAATTTATAGGTTACAGATTATTCATCAGTCACAAAATCAAAACTTTTATTAGCCACAACTCATTTATTCTTTGCAAATTATTAGATAAATTAGTCACGATTCATTTTTCGATCACAACTTAATCAATTTTGAGTTGCAGTCACTATTTTTAGTTCATATATTACAAATTAACCGATTATTAGTTACTATCAACTAAATAATTGGTCACAAGCATCCTACCCAATCTCATCCCACCTACGACCATCACTATCACCTTACCACCATCAGACCTCGCAAAATCACAATTGCCGCCCAACCACCGACAAAATCGTCACCCAAAAAAATTGAAAAAATAAAAAATAAAAATTTCTCCCAACTACCGCCACATCCCCAGCATTGCCAATATCCCTAGCACCTCAACACCACAATCACTCCACCCAAACATCACCAAAAATCATATTCAAAATTATCACAACCACCGCCACAACTACACACCGGCGTTGCAATTAAATGTATTTTTAAATTTTCTATTTGCATTATTTATATGTTTTGTTGAAAATTCCATTTATATCAAATGGTGATGCATTTGTTGAGTGTGCACTACCGCATCTGGTTGCCACGGTTTGGGCGGGCGACGGATCCTATAGTTGTGCCCAATAGCAGGGCACATTTTTATGGTGTTGGGTGGTTCGAGCCTTGACAGTTCAACACATTTTTACACTTCGAGATAAATGAGAAAGGAAGAAAGTAGACGAGTACGAAGACCATTGTTTTGTATTTTACAAGACCGAAATAGAGACCAAATGGAAGAGGGTAAAAAGTGAGAGGAGAGTAGAAAGAGTAACGTTTTTTTTTTTAATACATAGAATAACATAAGCTTTAATGGTGAATTTATTTTTGGTACAATTTCACGTTGTGACATTCTTTCCTAGATTAGCTCCACATGGAAAATGAATAGAGTAATGTTACTTAACATTAGTTTAGGTCGAGCTAGTCCATCTGAACTTAAGTTAAGATGCATTTTAGTATATTGAAGTATTGGTGAGCCTAGATTTTCATTATTACAAATGAAAGGGATGTTCTATTTAGCAACAATTATCGAGGTTTGTTAAAATATTGAATAGTCAATCAAGTAATTTTTTACCCCGAGTCACTCATGTTTTATTGGTTACACTAGTGGTCACTCGGCCGAAAATATTAACCTTAACTCTTATGTGTCACTCTTGAATTTCAACATGGACGCAAAATGTTAAACTAGTACGTCTTTTTAGACAAAATTGTATTGTGTTTCATTAAATAAAGGTGTAATTGTTGAAAATGTTTTCGTCATATTTGTTCGATATTAGTCCTCGATACCTATGAGTTTAGGAAAGGAAATGGTTTTAAGCTCCCATCGATTAACATAAATCTATGAGTCACTTGTAAAATTCCAACGTCGACACAAAAGCTGTCAAATTGTACATCTTGTAGGACAAAGTCGTGATTTATTGAAATAGAATAAATGCGAGGAACATGTTTTTTTGTCAATTGTGCATTTATTAATGAAACACGACTTTATCTTACGTTGCATACTAGTTAACATTGTTTTTTGTCCATATTGAAATTTATAGTGACACAGAATTTTAAATAAACATTTGTGATTGTATGATCATCAGTGTAACCATTAAAAAATTGAGTGAGTTGTACAATAAGGGTGTGTTTGATTACAAGTATCGAATTTGCATGGAAAGAATATAAATTCTAAACAATTGAATTTATTTGCATGGAAATTGTCAATTAAATGTGTTTGATTTATTTATTTTTCAACCTAGAAAATATTATAATTGTCTATTTTTTATTAATGGTAAAAAGTGGATAAATGAGAGAGAGAAAGAGAGAATGAATTACTTGGAAAATAAAATCTTACTCGCCTCAAAGAAAGTATTTTCCTTAATTTTGAGGTTTTAAAATATGGTCACGTGACCAAATGTAGGAAAATGTATTCTATAAAAAAAATGTCAATCAAACAGTGTAAAAAAGTAAAAATTTGGATGGAAAAACACACTTTCCATGAAAAATATTGACAATCAAACGCATCTTAAAAAAAGATATTTCAATAATGGGCAACAATTTGCCGAAATTCCATAGTTTCTTGATATATTTTAATAAGGCATGAAAAATTGCCGCCTCGACTGTCTAGGCATGAGATATTTTCAAAAATGCTACAAATGAGGTCAAGGCATAGAAAATAACAATTAAACGAAGAACTAAAAACCACAAGGCACGCCCCTTCTTATGATTTTGTTTTTTTCTAAATTTTTTTCCAGTCTTTTTGGAGCCATTGTGTGACTTTTTTTATTCAATTTTTTTGGAACCATTTCTTGTTGGAAAAATTACAGCAATGGAGGGAAAAGTAGGAGAAGATTACAAGGATAAAAAAATTTATGTGAAAAATGAAGAAGACTTGACCACAAAAAATCACCGTCCTCAAATAATATTTGCCTTCTTTCAACGATACTTTTAAAGGATTAAAGTAGCAAATTGTTGTAGGATTTATCAAACCTTAAAGAAGAATACCAAAAGCAAAGTAATCGTTCAAATGAATAAGTGAAAACAAGGCTTTGAATATGTGAAGGATCAATGATTTCTTCAATTGGTTGGATGAATAGTAAAATGATTTTTCGTATGTTTAGGAATGAATACTATCATGTATTAATAGTTTTTGTTCATCCTGGCACAAAGTGGTTCCAACTCAAAAAAAAGTGGTGCAATGATTCACCAAAAAAATCATTAGAAATTCGACAGCTAGATTTTCACACTATAGTTTATGCGGTCGCATAGCTATAACTTGGGCTACCTCGTTAGGCTCTAAAGAGTCACATGCGATAGCAAGCCTAAAATCCTCAATGTTAATCACATATTTAAATATCAACACTGCTGTATAAGGATTAGATATCTTTCAACTTGAATCTAACCATAGTGAAAATTTCACAAAGCATATCGAAATTCTAGGTAGCTAGAGAGCTTTAAACCAGTTTATTTCTTGTGATAATACTGATGAAATCACACACATAAGTGTTAAATTTCCACAAGTTCCTTTAACCTCCTTAATGCTAATATGACATTGCACTTTATCCTTTTTCATTGAATTTTTAAAGAAAGAACTCTAACCTCTATTGAGGCGACACCACCTTGAAGTTCACATAGATAAAGTTCTTCTAATATCTTTGTTATTTTTAAAGATATTTGTACCCCGTACTGATCTTCATTAAGAATTTTTATAACTTACCCCTCCAACTGTAACAACCAACACTATTTACCAAGGATATGTTTAATAATTTTACTGGTGTTGAAATCTATCAACTTATCGAATGATTTATTATTACCATTTGAATCTAAATATACTTGTTTAGTATATCTTTGGTAGGGTTGTCATCATTGGTGAATTTAATTAAGGAATTTCAACCCCATCCTACTTGATGTTAATCTTACTAACTCTCTTGTAATAGGTTTAGTTAACGGATCAACTAAGTTTTCGCTAGATTTAACGTATGTAAGAGAAATTATTCCGTGCTTGATTAATTTTCTCACATGCTCATGTCTTAGACTTACATGTTTTAGACTTATATGTTTAGATTTTCCATTATATGCTTCACTATATGTCTGAGTTAGAGTAGCTTGACTATAGCACAAGAAAGGTATTGAGGAAATATCTTTTATATCTAAAGGTATTTCATATAATAGGTCTCTTAGCCACTCAACTTCTTTTTCAGTTTTGGCCAATGCTACAAATTCTGACTCCATAGTTGATTGAGTAATATATGTTTGTTTATTAGATTTCCAAGAAACTGTATCCCCTCAAAAAAGTAAATATCCAACCTGAAGTAAACTTATTCTCTTTAGCACTTGATATCCAACTAGTATCAATATATCATTCTCAGATAGTAGGGAACTTTGTACATTGTAGTCCCATGTTTTGATTATCTTTAAATAACCAAGAACTCTACTGATGGCCTTTCAATGTTCGGAACTTGGATTGTTAGTAAACCTACTTAGTTTATTCACAGCAAATGGTCTTGTATATTGTGCCGCGTACATGAGACTTTCAATTGCACTTGCATATTCTATTTGAGTTATTGCTTTTCCATCATTTTTCATCAACTTGATACTTGGATCCAAAGGGGTATTAGTTCTTTGACATTCAAGTGATCGTTCATTTTGAATGGGGAGGACATAAATCTCTCTATTTCTTTAATCCCATCTACATTGTAGCTGATGATCAACATGACATCTATATATATATATATACATATTAATGTAATTATACAATTATTTACTTTAGTGTAATGACATTTGTCTACCAAATTATGATTAAAATCATTCGACATTATTTCAGAGTTAAATTTCTCATGCCACTTCTCAGGGATTTGTTTTAATCCATATAAGGACTTGATTATTTTCCATACCTTATGTTCATTTCCTGGTAGAACAAAACCTTTCGGTTGTTCCATATAAACTTCCACTTTGAAATATTCATTTAAGAATGCCGTCTTGATATTCATTTGATAAACATTTAAACCATAAATTAATGTTAATGCAAACAAAATCCTTATCGAGGTTATCCTGGCCACTGGCGCATATGTGTCAAAGTAATCTATTCATTCTTTTTACTGATATCCTTTAACCACTAATTTGACTTTACAGGTATTGAGTATTCCATCAACTATTTTCCAAGTGTTATTTGATATAATAGAATCCATTTCATCATTTACAGCTTCTTTCTAGAATATACAATCTCTATAAGACAATGTTTCCTTATAGATTTTAAGAACACTTGAACTTGAATGACAAAATCAATTGTTCTTACAACGTCCTTCCTATCTCCCTCTATTAAGTAGAAAGAAATGTGTTGGGAATCTATCTAATCTAAATCTAGATATTTTTCTTTTCTGGTTCTCTTACTTCTTCAGGGTTCACTTTCAACGTCTCTCGTAGACGTCCCTTCTTGTAATTCTCTAGAATTCAGATTATCTCCATTGTTTTGAGATTTTTTTTGCTACTAATACATTTCAAAAAACTCCACAAAGGCACATTTGATATCTTTAGGACCTAATTTAATTCTCATGGGATTAGTATTCTTATAATAAGTAAGACACCCCCACACTTTACAATAGTTAATATTTGGTTTACTTCATTTCCATGTTTCATATGGAGAGATCTTATTCTTTTTAAAAGGAATCATATTTACTATATGACAAGCACTAAGTAAGGCTTCACTCCATAAATTGAATATTAATTCAGAATTCAATAACATAGCATTTATCATCTCTAAGAATGTTCTATTCTATTTTTTTTTCTGTTAGACTATTTTGTTCTGATGTTCGTGATGCTGAATATTGATGTATTATTCCATTTTATCCACAAAACATATTGAATTCATTATATAAGTATTCCCCACCTTTGAGAATTTTTAGTTTCTTTCCTAATTTATTTTCAACTTCAACTTTATATGTTTTAAAAGCACTAAGGACTTCATATTTAAGCTTTAACAAATATACGTAAGTATACCTAGAGCAATTATCAATGAAAGTAATAAAATAGCTATTACAGCCTCTTGTTAACGTGTCATTTAGTTCACATATATCGGGATGAACGAGTTCAAGTAAGTTTGTTGATCTTACTACACTATGAAATAGCTTTTTAATATTTTTTTATTTAATACATGTTTCACATTTTTCTAAGTTATCAACTTCACGTTGTATTAATCCACATTTAACCATTTTTTCATAGTTCTAACTCCTATATACTCTAATCTATAATACCATAAATTAAATGAATTAATAACATAAGCAAAAGATTTAATTTTATTAGAGTTATTCTCAAGAGTTTTAATTTTTTCATAATTCTAACTCCTCAGTAGAATAGCATTTTCCAACAAAATACGCATTAAGTTTTCCATACTCAAAAGCAAATTTAATTCTTGATTTTTCTAATAAGACTCCACTTGTTAAGTTTCTATTCATTTATGGTACATAGAGGATATTTGTCAAAGTGATCTTCTTTTTTGAAGTGAAAATGATTTCTACATTATCTTTGTCAATCACTTTAGATCTTCATTTTCATTTGGATTTCTTGACCATCTTTAATGTCATGATAAGTTTTGAAAAGAGACTTGTCATAACAAACATGGATAGTTGCACAAGTGTCATACCACCAATCTGGAACTTTGCTTTGTATTGTGTTGATTTCGCTTACTATCGCGATAATCTCATTAGTGGAGTTTACTTGTCCTTCCTTCTTTTTTTGTTGCATCAGAAATTGGTTCTAGGTTTGGACCAAGCATATAGGAGATTTTTAATGTCGTTGAAGGAATTTGAGTTTGTTCTGCCATCTTGTGAAGTTTGACCTATCAAATCTATCTAAGCGCACCAAATCTTGGTTCATCAACTTTATGGTAGCAAGTGTAGTTTTCGTCTCCATTGCAGTAAAAAGAAGGATATCGTTTGAGATTGTTGGAAAAATTACAACAATGGAGGAAAAAGTAGGAGAATATTACAAGGATAAAAAATTAATGTAAAAAATGATGAAGACTTCGACATGAAAAAATCGTCGTCCTCAAACGATATTTGCCTCCTCTCAAAGATACTTCTAAAGGATTAAATATCAAATAGCTTGTAGGATTTATCAAGCCTTAATACCAAAAGCAAAGTAATTCTTCAAATGAACAAGTGAAAACAAGACTTTGAATATGTAAAGGATCAATGATTTCTTTAATTGGTTGGATGAATGGTAAAATGATTTTTCATATGTTTAGGGATGAATACTATCATGTCTTTATAGTTTTCGTTCATCCCTACATGAAGTGGTTCCAACTCAAAAAGAAGAGGTGCAATGATTCACCAAGAAAACCACTAGAAAATTCTAAAAAGATCCAACCAATGGCTAGATTTTAACACTATGCGACCGCATGGCTATACTATAATTTGGGCCGCCTTGTTAGGCTTTGAAGAGCCACATGCAAATGTAGGTCTGAAAGGCTTATGCATTCATATAAGCCATATATATGGCATTATTTCCCCTTTTGATTTTGATATCCTTAATTCATCCAAATTTATCCAAATTGATTTTGAATAACAAGATTACTATATTTCTTGGAAGGATAACTAGACAAAAGCCATATTTTTGTCCAAAAAATCGAAAAATACATCCTTTTACTATTTTTTAAAGGACACTTTTTATTTTTTATTCTTTTTTTTTTTCCAAAATGTTTGGTTAAAAAAAGGAAAGATTTGAATTTATATGTAATATTATTTTATTAAAAAATGTGTGATTGAAAAGAAGAGATATAAAAATATATTTTGAATAAAATGTAACCCAAAAAGAAGATATATGTTACTGGATTACATATATTAAGATAATGGTAGAGGATCATGGCTGCACCACGGGATTGACGTTAGTTTTACAAAACTTTCATAAGAAGATTGCTTTTTTTTTTTTTCCAAAATGTTTGGTTAAAAAAAGGAAAGATTTGAATTTATATGTAATATTATTTTATTAAAAAATGTGTGATTGAAAAGAAGAGATATAAAAATATATTTTGAATAAAATGTAACCCAAAAAGAAGATATATGTTACTGGATTACATATATTAAGATAATGGTAGAGGATCATGGCTGCACCACGGGATTGACGTTAGTTTTACAAAACTTTCATAAGAAGATTGCTAAAGAAGAAGATAAAAGTACAATAATAGATGCATTTGAATATGCAATTATTAGACAAAAGAAAGAAAAAAGCAATCAATCATCTTTTAAGCTGCACTAACAAAAAGCATAATCCACTCATAAGAAAATTATGCGATTATTTTCCTGGTTGTTTGAACCCTTTTTTTCAACCCTATTTTTCTTGAAAAAAAAGTAAGCTTTAAAATAATGATAAGGATCAATAACCTATAGGGGTATTTGATAGACATTTTTATGTAAAAATACATTTTAGAATAGTAAATTAATGTGAAATGTGTGGTTGAAAAATAAAATTTTTTTTATTTACGTATAATATTATTTTAATAAAGAATGTGTGGTTGACAAGAACAGAGAGAAAAATGTATTTTGAAAAAAAATGGCTACCAAACGGGGCTATATTTGAAGGAACGAATTGACTAAGCCCTTGTTTGAGGCTTATTCTTGTAAAAAAATGTATTTTTGAATAGTATATTGATAGAAAATATGTGGTTAAAAAATAAAAAAAATTTTTGAATTTGTGTGTAATACTATTTTAATGAAGAATGTGTGGCTGAAATGAGTAAAATCACCGTTGAATAATGTATTTTGATGAAAATAATGGAGCTCAAACAAGGGCTAAATGAGATGAAAATTACCAATTCCACGAGAAAAAATTAAAACAATGGTTTAAATATAAAATTTAAAATGATACAAAAGATTTGTGCAATGAGTGAAAACGATAAAAACATTTTGCCCCTGTTTGGTGCTACTAAGGTCCCGTTTGTTTCTCATTTTCATAAGAATGAGAATGAAAAATATAGCCGTTATGAACACCATACAAGAGATGTAAATTCAAATTTGGTGGCTTGATGTGATAGATAACAGTCATATTTTTCATTTTAATGAGAAACAAATAGGGGCTAAAAATCAAAATTTTAATTCAAATCAAAATCAACAATTAATTTTAATCACACATTTTACTGAAAATTAGATTTTAATCCCCGTCAATCAAGGATTTTGTGCTAATTATCTTTCGGTGCAATTTGATTTCAAAAGCTGGAAGGATCCTTCATATCACCATACCATTAGGGCATCTCCAATGGTAACACCATTGCACCATTTGCATTTAAAATAAATTTATAAATTAATTAAAAGACGAAAACAATTTAAAATACAACAAACACGATTATTTATTAAAATTAACACAAAATATATTAAACAACGATATATATACGATAATCTAATTTGATTTCATATTTTCGTTGTTGTAGTGTTTTTATTAATTGTTCCGTGTTTTTTATATTTATCAATGAATTTAATCTTTTCCGTAATTTAACGTAATTATTTATTTAGTAATTTATGTATTTATAAAATAATTAAATAAATAATATTTCAAATAAATAAATTATAAAGAATAAAAAAGGGAAGAAATTGGTTAAATACTGTTCATTTGGTATAATGGTTGGAGATGAATTTTAGTTTGATGCAAGATCTGATGTAAAATTTGGTACAAAATAGGGCAAAATTTGGTGCAGGATTGAAGATAACCTTAGATGCACTACTGTATTACTCTGCTTTAAGGAACATTAAAGTAAAGAATATGGCAATTGTTTCTAAAGCCCCTCTTTAGTCTTTCGCGTGCAAAGTAAAAATAGCCCAACTTAAAATATTTTTCCAAAAGGGTCCAGACTTGAAAGTCGTCAAGTTTACTTTTTTAAAAATTAATAATTAAGGCTTAGCATGTTTGCCAAATGTAATTTCAGTTAGCCCCAATTTGGCTCTCTTTAAATTAAAATTCACACACTTTTTAGCAAAATAATATTACACATAAATCTAAAAAAAATTTATTTCTTTTTAACCACATATTCTTATAAAATTACTATTTTTTTTGTTATAATTTGAAATAATGGAGTCTAGATATATTTTTTATTCATATACACCCCGTTTGAGCCCCATTTTAGTGTAGAATTCATTTTGTAATAGTAGATCGACGTTAATGTGTAGTTAAAAAATAAGAAAAAGTTTTAAATCCACATGTAAAATAATTTCATTGAAGAATGTGTAATTAAAAAAAAAGAGATAAAAATGTATTTTGAAAATAATGGGGATCAAATAAGGACATATTTTATATGATCACGTCTTAATATAATTTATTATTCACACATTTTTGTAAAATACATAACTTATAACTTATGAGCAATTAAAAATTTATCAGATATATTTATATGTATATTTCAATTCATTGACCTCAGTGTCCTCATGTTGTTCCCAATCAGTTCCTCCATCTTCTTCCTATCGAGTTTTCCTCTCAACGCAACTTATTTCAATTCCTTCAGTCACAATATTTTCATACAATATATCATCCTTCTTGGATGCCATGTTATTTTTGAAGTTGTTGATGTTTGGATCGTCCTCCATATCGATCAAAACCGTTCAAGAGGTTCATTAATTATCATTAATACAATGAAGTTCACAGCGCTAATTCATTTCAACAATTTTCATAAGGATAAATCCTTGAGTACGGGAAATGGTTGACAATTTTTTGCATATGATGCATTGACAACACCCGTGCCATAAATTATCTGTAAAAGAATTTTGTGAAAACTTTCTGTACTAGTCTCTTATGGTACCATCCCTTACATAAATACTGTGATTATTCCCTGTCAACAACAACAAAAATGCACTAGCTTATCTTACAGGAACAAAGTAGACTGACAATGGTGGGCCACTCGCGTGTCAATTATATGTGATTAACTGAGAAGAATTTTTAGACTGAAGATTATCTCGCTTAATTGACCCACTATTGCGACTTCTAAAGATGGGAGCAAGGAGTGGCACGCTATGGGGTTCCTTTATGCAAGAGTATATTGAGTGAAATAAATTGATAAAAGAAGTATTCAACCTATTGGATTATCAAAGATTAAGCCATGGTTTGATCTCGTTATTTTTAAAATACATTTATTCATCTATTTTTTTTAATTACACATTTTTCAATAAAATTCACAAATTCAAAATTTTTTCTTATTTTTCTTCCACACGTTCTTCGTCAATCTACTATTTAATTTTAAAAAAATAAAGAGTTTGTACCATTTTTGTAAGAATGAGAATAAAAAATATAGTCATTATGGGACCATACAAAAGATAGAAAGTCAAATATGGTAACTTGATGTGATAGTTAAGGGTCATATTTTTTATTTTTGTGACCAAAAAATGGAAATCAATCAGACCCAAAATGGGGTTCAATCAATCAGGCTCTAGGGTGGGAACGACTTCAATACCTAACATAATCAAAACTTATCCCCAACCTATTCAGTCGTTGAATAAAACAGAAATGTGGATTCCTGTCATCTTGTAACAATAAACTACAAGAACCGAAGCACAAATAATAAAAAAAAAAAAAAAGGTTTTTTTAAGTCAAACTCAAGTTTTTTGAATTTAAGAACCCTTCAAAGCCACTAATATCACATTTATTTTCCTGTAACTTTGATTACTTAAGAGGTGTTTGGTCGGGATTTTGAGAGTTGATTTTTTGATCGTTAGAGATAAAAGTGGGCATGTGTGAGAAAATAATTAAAAAATGATGATTAAAATTGTAAAATAATGATAAAAAAAAATTAATTTTAATTGGATTAAAATCCTCACCCAACACTCCTCTATTAGGTTTGTGCATTTGCAAGTGCACCGTAGTATAATTATTATAAACAACTAAGAAAGGCAATGAAGAAATTATTAAGGTCTGAAATTGGATTGCTGTCAGATGAATTCTGAACTCCGAAAATAAGGAACCATCGGAAATCTAAACAATTATAAAACAAAAGGAAGCCTGAAAAATTTGAAGTTTATCTTACAAAAGCCATTGCTGGCTCTGTAAGATTTATAGCTAGAAAAGCATTTTACGGATTTGCAACCATTTACGAAGAAAATGTTTGCTTCATTGCAGATTGGGATTTTGATTCGATTTGGTGGGAGAATATGGAGAAAAAGGAAGATGGGCTGGGGAAGAAGGCGATTGCAGAGGTGGTGATGGTGGCTGCGGTGTGGTTCGGTGGTGGGGCCGGGAGAAAAAGAACTTCTTTTATGCCCCCGTTTGGTACCCATTTTTTTTTTAAAATGCATTTTTCTCTCTCTTCTTTTCAACTACACATTCTTTATTAAAATAATATTACACGTAAATAAAAAAAATTTCCTTATTTTTCAACTACACACTTCTCATCAAGTTACTATTCTAAAATGCATTTTTTACATAAAAATAGCTCTCAAACAGCCCCTATATCTTCTGAGTTTTTTTTTTTAATTACTTTATTTTTTATGTAGAAAAATGTGAAGCTATTATATTCCGGTTTTGCTTTGGGTACAAAACGTTTTGCTATGGGTACAAAAGGGTGTCCAAAATGGACACACGGATCCTTGGCATTGGTCGAGGCTCTTGCGGGCCCCGGCAAGAGCCTCGACCAATGCCGAGGCACTGGGTGTCCATTTTGGACACAGCTTTGTACACCGTTTTGTACCTCAAGCATTTTTCATCATTTTATCCTTCTACTGTAATTTGGATGAATTTTACCAATTTGTCTTCCAGCCGTGCACACATAAAAGGTTTGGGATCATGATTGTAATTAATAAAAGGTTATTACAAAAGCTACAAAATTGATCCCCATTAATTTCTATTATATTACATTACATTTTTTTCTTTCTTATTTTCAACCACACAATCTCCCATAAAATAATATTACACGTAAATCAAATATTTTTCTTTCTTTTTTAACCAGTTATTTAAAAAAAAAAAAACTATTTCAACCATTTTCATTTTCACAAAATGAGGGCCAAAGGAGGGCAACCATGACTACAATTATTATTTTTTATTTATTTGATAAACGTCTTTTTTACGTTCGGACTCGTTAATCTTGAAGATTGACCTTGATTCATGCCTTTTTAACAATTGTATTGTTTAGTCACTATTTTGAGATCCATCTTTTCAAAATTTATTTTTTCAGAATTCATTTTTAGTCTCACAGTTTTCTATAAAATAATTTTACGAGTAAATTCAATTTTTTTTTCTATTTCTCAACCATATATATTTTTAAAAAATCAATATTCCAAACTATATTTTTCAAAATGGGGCTCAAACGATGCTTAGTTACATCTGTTTTAGAAAAAATCGTGCTTTATTTGACAGTTATTCTTTTGAGTTTTTATGAGAATAATAAGCTTTGAAATAGTAATTTCAAAAAATATGTGATTAAAAAATAGAAAAATATTGAATCTACATGAAGAATATTTTATCGTAATAATGAATGGTTAAAAATGAGTATGAAAAAAAAGAGTTTTGAAAGAATGATAAACAAATAGGGAATGCATAAAATTGTAAGGGACTGCAGTTGTAATTTTTTATCTTTCGTTTTTGTCCTCGCTCCACTTTTAGCCCTCATGTGCCCTTTTTATTTTCCATTAAATTATAATTCATTTTTATATCTCTTTCTATCAACTACACATTTTAAATAAGCCCCTATTTGATTCTCATTATTTCTTTATTAAAATGAAAAATATGATCGTTATCCATTACATCAAGCTATCAAATTTGAATTTCTATCTCTTATGTGGGGCTCGTAATGACTATATTTTTCATTTTTATTTTTCTAAAAATGAGAAACAAACGAGAGCTAAATAATATTTTACGTAAATCCAATTTTTTTCTTATTTTTCTTTCGTACATTCTCCAGAAAATTAACGTCCCTTTTACTATCTGCTAAACGGGCGCTCACTGAATGTAGAAAAAACTCTGAAAAGTGGACATTTTTCTCTCTCCCGAGTCGCAATCGTGTCTCTCTCCCTTTAAAAGCGGGAAATCCCATGTTGTGCAAATTCCCGAACTTTCAAACTCCTACACCTTCGTTTCTCCTCTCTTACAGTTAGCTGAAGCTCGCAAAACGATTCAACAGAAACAAAGTTAATAGAAAAAAAAATAAAGAAAGTAGAAATGGAAGTGGGGCTTCAAGAAGTTCCGCTCCCGGAATCCGTGGAAATGATCATATTAAGAATCTGCCACCAACAGTCGCAGCCGCCGCTGAAGCCGTATGCAAGAAGCTTACTTGCTGCGATAGGCGAACAGGCGGCGATCGAAGTTCTCACTACGATTTCATCTTCACCCATAAAATTCTCTTTTAGTGGGTCCATTCGTAAGTTGGTTCTGGATTCTTACCCAATTCAGGGTTCCTCTGTACTCGCCGCTTACAATTATCAGCCGTCCCCTCAGGCTCAGAAGCTACTCTCGCCTTCTACTGCTTCCGGCTGCAACTACAATTCTCCCAACAAGAAGGGTATGAAACTTTCTGAAACTATTCTTTGATTTATTTTATGTTTGGTTTTTGGTCAGAATGATTGGTTTTTAAGGCTGTGCTTAAATATCCTTCCCCGTATGCACGCATGCTTCCATTGAAAGAAGTTATTTTTTGATGTAGTTAAGACTTTAAGAGTCCAAAATAATTTCATTTGGAGGGGAAAGTTAATTCTCTTTCTCCCCTTCTATACTATTTGATTTGATTATTGAAAAGATTTTGAGATATTAGAGCATTTTATTAGAGATATTAGAGCAATTTTATGATAGAATAAAAAGATAGAGCTGATTTGATGGGCGATGATTTGTGGAAAAGAGAGAAAAAAAGGTATGAAAGAGTAAATTATCTATAATTTTTTTTTCCCACCAAACTTAAAAGAGAAAGACACTCAGCAAGAACTTCAAATATGTTAATTAACCACCTCCCAGTAATGATAGATTTCATACAGTGTATCCCCCCAGGGCACATCCGAGTTGGTGGATCAATCATTTTGGCGGGCTCGCAACCTCAGCGTGGAGAGTTCGATTCCTGGTGGGAACCTGTGATCCAACAAATTGACAACTTTGTTGGTAGATCAATCACTATGGAGGAAAGCTCTCTTGAGGCCAGGAGTAAAAATCGGGTGGGAACCTGTGATCCAACAAGGGCACATCCTACGGTTTACCTCCGCTAGTCACTGAGGGGCTGGTGGCTAGGGGTCCAGGATTTAGTCTGGCGAAGCTGGGACACCTGGGTATAAAAAAAAAAAAAAAAGATTTCATACAGTGTAGTGTTGATCTGTATCCTGGGAATTTTGTTAGTCCCTACTTAAGACTATTTGCGTGATTATCCAGATAGAAAAATATGTATAACCATGGCACGAAATAAGGACATTTTTTTGAAAGGTAATCATATAATTTTATTAATTAAAGAATAATACACGGAAAATGTATTATCAATTCATACAAGAAAGAAACAACATAAAATTTGGCAACCCTTTCTATGTGATTAGTAATCGTAGCATTAAATCAAGTATACAAAGTTAAATAAAATAATTCTCTGATCTGCTTTGTCGTCCGTGTTTGGTCTTTAAAATAGCGGGTGTTTCTTTCTCTCCACACACACCAAATAATGCATTCCGGAATAAGATTCCATAAAATCCTACTATTCTTCATTTTTTTATTCTTAACAATTTATATATGTGAAAAATTATTTATTTATTTAATTTATCACAACATAAATTACTACATAAATAATTACGTTTTGTTAACGAAAATATTATATTCGTTAATTTAATAATGATGTTTCATTTTAGTTTTAAATAATCATGTTTGTTGCATTTTAAAACTTTTTGAGTACTTTTATTTTAATTCATTCCTCTGTTATTATTGATTACATGATTAAAGTTGAATACAAATAATAATAATAAATAAATAAATAAATAATTAATTAATAATTAAAATTAATGTATAATATAAAATGACACAACTATCACATTTCGTGCTAAACGAAAAAAAAGTGCAAAAAGGACTTTAATCTAATATGGTGCAAACTTTGTTGCAAAATAGGGAAAAATGGTGTTTTTGTGCAACAGTTGGAGTTGCCCTTATGGACCATATATTTGGGTCTCCCATTTGTCTTCTGTATTGTTTTGATAGTTTGACCTTGGCCCTTCTTGGGCTTCATGCTGCTTCTGCTCTTGGGAGGTCAGGCTTGGTCCCCCTTCCTAATGCAGCATAATTTTCTAGTTTTCAATAAATAGCACCTTCATTTTTATTTTCCTTTATGGAAATTCATTTGTTCTGGGAATGCAAGATACTAGACCCTCATTATTTAGAATCTAGAATATATTTTCTTTTGATACTGACATATAATTAACACGAAGCTGAAGTTTAGATGAATATTTCTTTGATATGCCCATATTCTCCTTTTCTTTTATCCTCATCTACTTTTGGTCTCTTATTTCTCTTTCTTAGATATTCCTGTCTGCTATGGTATATATTTTTTCAGTATTGTATTTGTGCTTCTCAAACCTCTTTGTTTCTTTGTAAAACATTTCTATGTCATTGTTGATATGAACATTTGTATCAATGAGTAGATGGTGAAAGCACGCAGCGTCTGGTATCAATGTGTCCAATGAACGCCCCCTTATCAAGTTTGGAGAATTCACTCCCCCGGACAATCAAACGACAGCTTTCATACAATGATGAAACTGAAGAGAGAACAAGCTCTCGCAAAGTCATCTGTCTCCCATCATTTCCCAATGAAATTAGAGAGAGGACAAGCTCTCCAAAAATCAGTCAGCAACTGAGTATCCTTTGTAAACTGGAGTACAGGAAATTATTTTTAGTACTTAGTTACATCGGAAGGTTAGTTTTCCTTGTCATTCTACAATAGTTTGCAGATTCATGGGACTGCTCTTAATCAAATGAGTTTGATTTACTTTGTAGGCAAAACTTGGAAATGATAACCCTGGATGGTGCAACTGAGATTTTAAGCATGAAAGATGCCCCGATGACATTTTTCGAGGCTAACATTTGGTGTAAATATGGGAAGAACTTTTGTCATGAGTCAGATCGATGCCAGGTCAAATATGCATCTTAATTGTTGTTCATCACACTGTAGCTTATTTCCAAGTTCGCTTCAAGAAGTAAGAAAAGTTAATATTAGAAACTATCAAGCACTTAACCCGTATTTGTGGGAAATTATAACATGAAAGTAAGTAAAACGAGGAATAGATATTTTTTATATCTCTTGTATCTCTTTTTCTTACAAAGAGAAATGCCAAATTTATAGGGGTACAAACAACTATAACCTTCTCTTTAATACCCACTACAATTTGTCCTATAAAGATTCATCATAATATATCTTGTATGAAAAAAGGAAATGAGGAAGAGAATCCCTGATATGAAAATATTCTACATTCTGTAGTTGTACAGGAAAAGGATGCCAGTGAACAAGGAAACTCAAATCTTTCAACACTCCCACTCAAGACAGAGTGTGAAAGTAAGTAAAACGAGGAATAGATATTTTTTATATCTCTTGTATCTCTTTTTCTTACAAAGAGAAATGCCAAATTTATAGGGTACAAACAACTATAACCTTCTCTTTAATACCCACTACAATTTGTCCTATAAAGATTCATCATAATATATCTTGTATGAAAAAAGGAAATGAGGAAGAGAATCCCTGATATGAAAATATTCTACATTCTGTAGTTGTACAAGAAAAGGATGCCAGTGAACAAGGAAACTCAAATCTTTCAACACTCCCACTCAAGACAGAGTGCAGATATTTCTCGTTTTGAGCTTGTTTAAGTTTTGACTGAATGTTTCATAATCCAGTGCTTTATAGGAATGCCAGGTTGTCCCCCCTTAAGATGGGTATCCCATCAAACTTCAGAAGTCGAGAAATAAAATCAGTTGAAATTTAAGTCATCAACTGAATTCTAGAGCCTATTGTGCGTGTTGCAATAACATTGGCCGAAGAGTTTCCTCCTGGCTCCATGCCAAAGTTCTTTGCCGGAGACTGAATTGGCAACATTTGAGGGTGTGAGGTCTAATAGCAAGAGGACAAAAAAAAAAATGCAAATACATTATGGGCAAAGTCCAATGAAAGAAAAGACAAATCACGCTATACTAGAGACGAGATAAAAGACGGAAAGAAAATCTAAGCTCATTGCTTGGTCGAGCAACAACAACCGTAGAGAAGAAGACTTCATTGGTTTAGTGAACTTCATAAGATGGTTGCATAAAAAAAGATTTAATCATAGAAATCCTACATTGGCCCATCAAACACAAGTTAAACTAGAAATAGAAAAGATTTAACCAACAAATGAGATATTGTTCAGACCATAGAATTCATTGTTCAACCATCGGATCTTGATCTTAATCGCGTAGATTGAAGAACAGTCTGTTGTAAACTTGCTATCTAAATTTTCTGCTTGATGAGACCACAGATCTTTTAGATATCATGGTTTGACGAAGAGTGCATAGGCTGCGGCTATTTCTGCGGATTTCGATATATTTTCTTCTTTTTAATTGCAAACAATTTTATTTTATTTTATTTTTAATTCATGATTATATACAAGAAGTGAGGAGTTAAAGGTTAGATCAAACTAAACCACTCGACATAGTTGAAGAAATTGAATTTTTTAAAACTGGTAGTTCCAGATTGAATATAATGGCAAAGGATTCATCATACTGCCCTTAAACTTATTTGGTAAATGACTAGCTTATTGTTGAATCTCATCATCAGTTTATGATTTTACTTTTAAAAAGTTCAAATCATATATAGAGCCATTTGATTCCCATTTGGATAAGAATAAGAATAAAAAATATAGTCGTTACGGGACCGCAAAAAAGATAGAAAGTCAAATATGGTGGTTTAATGTGATGGATAACGGTTATATTTTTCATTTTTGTGGTCAAAGAATGAGAATCAAACTGGGCCATAGTTTATTTCACTACATCATAAATTCACCAGCAGTCTAGGTTTTGCCTAAGATCTCTATTCAACCACCAGTTTTCTGAATTTCACCTTTTTATGTTGTAGTATTTTGACTGGGATTCTGGGAAGACTCATCTATATTATTGTCACGTTTATCGGGATGGAAGTTATCAGTTCAAGGTTTGATATCAATCCATACACAGTTTTGTGAAGCATCATTTTTCTTTACTATTTGGCAAACTCAGAAAAATTACATTTTTGCCATCTTATTTCTCGACAATGATTAGATTCTGTTATCTCTGATTAGTAATTGATAGGACTCCACCAAGCATTTATATTGTTTCATATTATTATCTAAGCGGATGAACTTACCCTAAATTTACTTTTGATTTAGGGTCCATATTTGGACACGGTCAGAACTCACCTACAAAGGATGTTAGGAGATGAAAATGTGTTGATTGTCAAATTTCCAGAAGATGGCATGTGTGGCACCAACGAGGAAGGAATTCTTGTTGGTCTGAGGCGCTTCCGATTTTTTGGTGATTATTTACTTTTCTTTTTAATGAGCAAAGATGCATATGCACCATCTTAGTACTAGTGAATATGAAAATAGTAAAAATTTCTAAATTTCATTTTATTGTTGTGAACACTAAAAGGAGCTGCTCTATTTATGAAAAAACTTAAATTCTCTCCTACAATTAAGCATATACAATTCTCTCCTATAATATGCATGCTAAATTTCCTCCTACAATTAAGCCTAGTCAACTACAACTAGCTGAGAACCATATTATGCACATATTTGCAAAAACAACTGTATGCTTGTCTCAAACATATAGTAGTCGACTCATCTATTACTAGTTCGGTTCTTCCCTTTGTGTAAACCAAGCCTATGAAAATGTTGTCATTACTAGTTTAATTGTTGAGTTTACTTTTCTTTTTGATTCATATGCATATAAGGTTTTTTAGAAAGCATGATTTAGTGATTTTATTTTGTACACTGAGAAGAAATCATCATCATTGGTAGGAATGCATTTGTGTTAAAAACATATTTTCCAAACTATTTGTCTTTCACGTTTCCTAATTTGTAAGAATTGCTCAAGTGTAGAGCTATAAACATATTTGGCTCCATGTCAACAAGTTAGGGCAGAAGCTTCAGAAGAGCTAGTTAAATGGCTTAAAAACTTTGGTTGCCCTATTGATTGTATAATTTAGGATAAATTTATTATTTATTTTTGTTGGTTTGGTTTGGGTGTTTTAACTTGTTATCCTAGAAATATATGATAGATAGCAAGCATATTTAATATAGTCATATTTGCTATCAATTTTCTGTAGTAAGGGATTGTGTATTGTGTAGGCTTAGAATTGTGTATATATATCAGGACTAGCAGCATGTAGAAGTCCCCAAACAACTCTATAATTTCTTTTTGTGGAATTTGCCGTAGTTAAGAGATAAGGATTGGATGTTGCCATGTTTTTTACTCATCTACTGCCATGTGAACTGTAAAGGATGAAAGAAAATTATATTTTCCTTGTATTCAATCATAGGGAAGATACACCCATATATACAGATAGAGAAAACTAAATTAGGAAACTATTCTAATTAGGGAATCCTACAATCAAGCTATTAATCCCTATAATTAAGCATCTATTTACATATGTAACACTCCCCCTCAAGTTGGAGTATAGATATTAATCATGCCCAACTTTTTACAAATATAGTTAACCCGAATCCCATTTAGAGCCTTTGTGAAAATATCTCCTAGTTGTTCTCCAGTTTTCACATATCCTGTGGAGATTAAGTTCTGCTGTGTCTTCTCACGAACGAAATAACAGTTAATCTCAATATGCTTGATTCGTTCATGGAACACAGGATTAGAAGCAATATGAAGAACAGCTTGATTGTCACACCACAACTTTGTTGGTATTGAAGCTTTAAGACCAACTTCAGTTAAGAGTTGATATATCCACATTATTTCACACACAGACTGTGCCATAGCTCTATATTCTGATTTTGCACTAGATCGGGACACAACATTTTGCTCCTTGCTTTTCCATGAGACTAAATTTCCTCCAACAAAAATACAATAGCCAGTAGTGAATCTTCGGTCAATCTTGGAACCTGCACAATCCGCATCTGAGAAGCATTCTATGTGGGTATTTCCATAATTTCTGTATAGTATTCCACGTCCAGGAGCTCCCTTTAAATAACATAAGATCTGTTCTAGAGCTGTCCAATGGTGAACTGTTGGGAAAGACATGAATTGACTTACAATACTTACAGGATATGCAATATCAGGATGAGTTAATGTAAGATAGTTCAATTTCCCAACCAATCTTCTATACTTCTCGAGATCTTCAAATAAATCACCATCTTTGGTAAGTTGTAAATTGGGAAGCATTAGAGCACTGCTTGGCTTAGCTCCCAACTTTTCTGTCTCTGTTAACAAGTCAAGTACATACTTTCTCTAAGATAAGAAGATGCCTTTCTTGCTCTTGTCACCTTAACTTCCAAGAAATACTTCATCACTCTTAAATCCTTCGTATGAAATTGGACGTGAAGAAAGGTCTTCAGAGATGAAATTCCCATGGTATCACTGTCAGTAATAACAATATCATCAACATACACAACAAGAAGAATAATGTCGAATTTGGATTGTTTGTAGAAGACTGAGCTGTCAGACTTGCTCTTTTGCATTCCAAACTTTTCCACTACCTGACTAAATTTTTCAAACCAAGCACGTGGACTTTGTTTCAGACCATATAAGAATTTTCGAAGATGACATACTTTCCCATACTCCCCCTGAGCAACAAATCCAAGAGGTTGCTCCATATAAAATTCTTCATGGAGATCACCATGTAAGAAGGTATTTTTGATGTCCAGTTGATGTAAAGGCCAATCATGAGTAGCTGCCATAGAAATGAATAAACGAACAGACGTTAACTTAGCGACCGGAGAGAAAGTGTCAGAATAATCCACACCATAATTCTGAGCATAGCCTTTAGCAGCAAGACGGGTTTTATGCCGAACTACTGATCCATCAGGATTAACATTGACTGCAAATACCCATTTACATCCAATAGCCTTTTTGTGTGCAGGTAAATCCACTAAATCCCAAGTACCATTAGCATCCAAAGCATTCATCTCTTCAATCATAGCTTCACGCTAACCAGGATTGGATAAGGCATCATGAACAGTTTTCAGAAGAGTTACAGAGTCAAGGGAAGCAACAAAAGAACAAGAAGACGAAGACAAGTGATCATAAGACACAAAAGATGAAATAGGATAAATGCATTGTCGTTCACCTTTACGGAGAGCAATAGGTAGATCAATGTCACTAGACACGGGATCTGATGCCGAAGAAGAGGTAGGTGTCGAACATACATCAGAGGACCTCGTCTTCTAGAATACACATGGCGAATAGGCGGTGGTGGTGTGGGAGCAGTAGATGCAGAAGGGACATTATTGGATTGATAAGTGACATGATATACCAACAGATCATCATCCTCTCCCCTACTGAAGGAAAAGTATAAGAAGTGGGAAAAAAGGAATATGCTCTAGAAAAGTAACATCAACTAACGCAAGATATTTGTTAAGACTTGGGCAATAGCACCTATACCCTTTTTGTAGACGGGAGTAAACCAGAAAAATACATTTTAAAGATTTGGGATCTAATTTAGTTACATGGGGACAGATATCATGAGTATAACATGTACTACCAAAAATCCTAGGTTCAATAGGAGATAGGGGTTTAGTAGGGAAAATGAGACTGTAAGGGGTCTTACCATGGAGAACGGATGAGGGCATCTGATTAATCAAGAAACAGGCTGTGGAAACTGCATCAGCCCAGAATTGTTGAGGAACATGTATTTGGAGCAGGAGTGCCCTGGCTGTCCCAAGAAGATGTCTATTTCTTCTTTCAGCCACACCATTCTGAGAGGGGGTGTCAACACACGAGGATTGATGAAGAATACCATTCTGAAGCATGTAAGTTTGAAAAGAATCGGAAAAATATTTTTTGGCATTATCACTTCTTAATGTCTGTAAAGAAATGTTAAAATTGAGTTCGAATTTCAGCACAAAAGGCACTAAAATGAGAAAATAATTCAGAATGATTCTTCATTAAATAAAGTCAAGTCACACGAGAAAAATCATCAACAAAAGGAACAAAATACCGAAAATCAATTTTGGACACGACATGATGAGGACCCCAAACATCTGAATGAACTAATCCAAAACGAAAACTAGCTCTTTTATTGACTCGAGGAACTGAGGACAGATGATGATGTTTTGCAAATTGACATGACTCACAATCTAAGGACGACACATTTTGAAAATGAGGACATAATTTCTTCAACAAAGGTAAAGATGGATGTCCCAGCCGATAGTGTGCTTCAAAAGGAGTTCAGATGCCTGATCATGCAATGGACTTGTGCAACTGGGTATCCAAAATATAGAGTCCGCCTGATTCATGTCCTTTACCAATAATCTTCATTGTTATAAGATTCTA
The DNA here is from genome assembly GCF_002742605.1 of Olea europaea var. sylvestris. NCBI lineage: Eukaryota > Viridiplantae > Streptophyta > Magnoliopsida > Lamiales > Oleaceae > Olea > Olea europaea. The sequence goes on along the minus strand of NC_036249.1, from coordinate 22,068,806 downwards.
AAAAAGACAGTAATAAAAAAAAATGAGACAACAGTTTAATTGCTCTTTTGCATTCCAAACTTTTCCACTACCTGACTAAATTTTTCAAACCAAGCACGTGGACTTTGTTTCAGACCATATAAGAATTTTCGAAGATGACATACTTTCCCATACTCCCCCTGAGCAACAAATCCAAGAGGTTGCTCCATATAAAATTCTTCATGGAGATCACCATGTAAGAAGGTATTTTTGATGTCCAGTTGATGTAAAGGCCAATCATGAGTAGCTGCCATAGAAATGAATAAACGAACAGACGTTAACTTAGCGACCGGAGAGAAAGTGTCAGAATAATCCACACCATAATTCTGAGCATAGCCTTTAGCAGCAAGACGGGTTTTAAGCCGAACTACTGATCCATCAGGATTAACATTGACTGCAAATACCCATTTACATCCAATAGCCTTTTTGTGTGCAGGTAAATCCACTAAATCCCAAGTACCATTAGCATCCAAAGCATTCATCTCTTCAATCATAGCTTCACGCTAACCAGGATTGGATAAGGCATCATGAACAGTTTTCAGAAGAGTTACAGAGTCAAGGGAAGCAACAAAAGAACAAGAAGACGAAGACAAGTGATCATAAGACACAAAAGATGAAATAGGATAAATGCATTGTCGTTCACCTTTACGGAGAGCAATAGGTAGATCAATGTCACTAGACACGGGATCTGATGCCGAAGAAGAGGCAGGTGTCGAACATGCATCAGAGGACCTCGTCTTCTAGAATACACATGGCGAATAGGCGGTGGTGGTGTGGGAGCAGTAGATGCAGAAGGGACATTATTGGACTGATAAGTGACATGATATACCAACAGATCATCATCCTCTCCCCTACTGAAGGAAAAGTATAAGAAGTGGGAAAAAAGGAATATGCTCTAGAAAAGTAACATCAACTAACGCAAGATATTTGTTAAGACTTGGGCAATAGCACCTATACCCTTTTTGTAGACGGGAGTAAACCAGAAAAATACATTTTAAAGATTTGGGATCTAATTTAGTTACATGGGGATAGATATCATGAGTATAACATGTACTACCAAAAATCCTAGGTTCAATAGGAGATAGGGGTTTAGTAGGGAAAATGAGACTGTAAGGGGTCTTACCATGGAGAACGGATGAGGGCATCTGATTAATCAAGAAACAGGCTGTGGAAACTGCATCAGCCCAGAATTGTTGAGGAACATGTATTTGGAGCAGGAGTGCCCTGGCTGTCCCAAGAAGATGTCTATTTCTTCTTTCAGCCACACCATTCTGAGAGGGGGTGTCAACACACGAGGATTGATGAAGAATACCATTCTGAAGCATGTAAGTTTGAAAAGAATCGGAAAAATATTTTTTGGCATTATCACTTCTTAATGTCTGTAAAGAAATGTTAAAATTGAGTTCGAATTTCAGCACAAAAGGCACTAAAATGAGAAAATAATTCAGAATGATTCTTCATTAAATAAAGTCAAGTCACACGAGAAAAATCATCAACAAAAGGAACAAAATACCGAAAATCAATTTTGGACACGACATGATGAGGACCCCAAACATCTGAATGAACTAATCCAAAACGAAAACTAGCTCTTTTATTGACTCGAGGAACTGAGGACAGATGATGATGTTTTGCAAATTGACATGACTCACAATCTAAGGACGACACATTTTGAAAATGAGGACATAATTTCTTCAACAAAGGTAAAGATGGATGTCCCAGCCGATAGTGTGCTTCAAAAGGAGTTCAGATGCCTGATCATGCAATGGACTTGTGCAACTGGGTATCCAAAATATAGAGTCCGCCTGATTCATGTCCTTTACCAATAATCTTCATTGTTATAAGATTCTAAAAAAGACAGTAATAAAAAAAATGAGACAACAGTTTAAAGTTTGAGTAAACTTGCTCACAGACATTAAATTAAAAGAAAATTGAGGTAGACTTAAAACAGACGATAAAGAAATGGATGGAATTAGATTAATAGTGCCAGAACCAAGAATAGAGGAAGTAGATCCATCAGCTAAAGTAACAGTGGAAGGAGATGTATGTGACTGAAAAGTGGAGAAGAGACTAGGATTACTTGTCATATGATCTGTGGCACCGGACTCAATGACCCATTTTGAGGAAGAGGAGAGAAGACATGTATTAGGTTTACCTGTCTCAACAACGACAGAGATAGGATGAGATGAATTCTTCAATGCTTCTTGGTACTGAGTAAATCTGGCAAATTCATTAGTAGAAACTATAATGGTCTGTCCAGGAGACGAGATGGGTGTAGTAGAGGTAGTAGCTGCAATATCGGCTGAGTGAGACTTCTGAGTTCTATTTTGCAGTTTTTGGCACGAGTATTTGGTATGACCCGGCTTATGACAATAGTAGCATACAACTTCATTTTGACTCCGATTGACCCGACTACTTGTACCCCGACCTCGTGTATTACCTCTACTATTGTGACTGATAAGAGCACTAGATGTCTGAACAGATGAAGCAACAGAATCACTAGTATCTGTGCGAAGTACTCTAGTGAAGGTTTCTTGCAGGGATGAAATCTTAGCACTGGAGAGAATTTGGAATTTAGCAGTCTCAAACTGAGAATTAAGACCAGCTAGAAAACTCATCACAGCCATTTGTCCCGTTGAGTTTGCTACACTTTCACATCTGGACTAAAGGGTAACAGGATATACAGTTCTTCATATATCTTTTTGAAATTCATAAAATAAGCTTGAAGAGACTGATCTTGTTGTTCAGCATGATAAAAACCCTTACAGACTTCATAAATCCGTGACACATTCCCTTTCCCTGAGTATATAAATTCTAAATATTCCATTAATTCCTTAACATACTCACAGTGATTAATCAGGCTTATTATCTCCATGTCAATGGAATTACGAATTTGTAAGAATAATCGGGCATCGTCTCTTAACCATGCTTGACGAGTATTATCTGTTGGTGGATCTTCAGTAAGGTGATTGTCCATAGAAATACTTCGCATATAAATCCGAATTGTCTTACACTAATCTAAATAATTTGGTCCAACTAACTTATGTTCCGTGATTTTGGACATCACTGGGATGACACGATTAAATCCTTTTGCTTGTCAGCCATAGAAATAAAGCACAAGAACCAAATTGCACTGTCCAAATTCAACAAGTAATACCCACAATAATAGGCCCAAACAATATCTAATTAATAGGCCAACTGATAATTAATTAAGCCCAAACACTTATTCAATTAATTGAAGCCCAAAGTAATGGCCCAACACTAATGGCCCAGGAAAGGGAGCGTAACCTAAGATTGGAGAGTTCAAACCAGTTTGTTTTTCAAACCACAGCAGCCCGTTGTATGCTGGAATGACTGAAAATAGAAAGGAGATGTAAAATTCTCAACCCAACACCAAAGAATCCGGCAACCTGCTGCGACCAAGAATCAACAACCAAACTACGAAGGAACTTCCAAAACACGCGAACTGAGAGGCGCGAAAGTATTTGCCAATCACGAACTGAGAGGGTGACGCGAGGCAGATACGAACCTGAAGACCTCCAGATGGCGCCTGAGAAGTGAGCGCCGATTACGACCTGGAGACCTCCAGATGGCTCCTAAGAAGCGAGCGCCGATTTCGATGAGCCGAGAGCCAGATACCCAAAATCACACGCACGGGTAAGTAAATTAGGGCTCTGATACCATGTAAAGGATGAAAGAAAATTATATTTTCCTTGTATTCAATCATAGGAAAGATACACCCATATATACAGATAGAGAAAACTAAATTAGGAAACTATTCTAACTAGGGAGTCCTACAATCAAGCTATTAATCCCTATAATTAAGCATCTATTTACATACTTAACATGAACAAAGTGGATCTAAAGCTTTACTTTCAGAGAGTGAATTTATTGTTCTTGGTTGTTGCTATTGGAGTTCTTGTACTCACTGTTAAGGGATAAATTTCACATCGAATAAAGATGAAAATATAGACCAACTAATAAGAATTTGGACCACTCCTAAAAAGGTTGATTTTTAAGATAGAATTTCAAGTTTTAATATGGTTTCAGAGCGGGTCCATTTTGAACGTTGCGTTGTTGGGATCGTCGAAGATGTGATGAAGCCACGAGATGTGTGGCAGAGCACAGTTGGCAAGCAAGCTGAATTGATAAATGAAAGCTTTGGGGATAATGGAAGTAAAGGCATGCATTTTGCAATTGAGCCTATCTACATGAACGTTTGTTTTGGAAAGCATGATAAAGCATTGCCAAGAAAATTACAGAGAGAGGCCATTTGCATCGATTGCTTAGACATGCGCTATGATGTTGCGGCCAGGGGAGCCGTCCATTCGAGGAACCAATGCAAGGGGTAGAGGGTGAAGATTGTGTCGAAGGTGGTATGTTCGAGTTATTGAGGGAAGAGGTGAAAGGTGGCACCATAGATGCACATCCTTCAAGGGGATTGCCCACAATTGTGGAGAATTTTCTTACCCATTGGCGTAGAGAATACAATATGGAAATTGCACAAAGATGCGAGAACACGGCCAACTATGAGGGCGCTAGTAGATTGAGTAGGGAAGTGAGTCATGGGATCTGTAAACTCCACTACCCATATAGCATAGCAAGATTGCTAATTGTAGATTTAAGGCCAAAATACCAAAAAGTGCACTAATAGTGTCCATTATGCAGTTACGGTCGCAGGCTTTCTACCCAAAGTATATCGTGCTTATATCTTATATCTTGGCTTGTTCGTGTGTATGGTAGGCTGATCGGGGAACTTCGAGGACTGGGGCCTCAGCATGTTGCACATGGTATCAAAACCTATTAAGTTCTAACGAGCAATTCGATTCGATCAATATTTAAAAAATGAGTACACAGATTTCAAAATTGGTCTGCTTAAAGGAGCCACTATCTTGTGAGGCATGTTAAAAGATAAAACCCACGTCGAATAAAAATGACAATATTTACCAATTTATAAAGGTTTAGATTACTTCTCTTAATAAGGTTGATTTTTTAAGACGGAACCCCAAGTCTTAACACTCACAAACTGCCATTTTGACCATTTTCTTCAACAAATCCAAAGTTTTTCATTTTTGTGTAAAATTATTAATCTTAATACCCATTTTATGCCATCATTGTGGATGTATTTTTGGAGCTGATAGTGGAGAGTAGTGGTACAACTTTGAACTTGAGCTAGGTGATGAAGGTGGAGGTGATGGCTGTTGGATGGAAGTGGTTTAACTATTCCTTCATTTGATTACACTCACAAACTGCCATTTTGACCATTTTCTTCAACAAATCCAAAGTTTTTCATTTTTGTGTAAAATTATTAATCTTAATACCGATTTTATGCCATCATTGTGGATGTATTTTTGGAGCTGATAGTGGAGAGTAGTGGTACAACTTTGAACTTGAGCTAGGTGATGAAGGTGGAGGTGATGGCTGTTGGATGGAAGTGGTTTAACTATTCCTTCATTTGATCTCCAAGTAACCTTTATAGTGTTGGACAGTGTGGTTGCTTTGAGTTCTCTAATGTTTCATCTTCGATGAGAAAGAGGTTTGAAGGTGTGGGAGCTGCTCTTGAGGGAGGAGTAGGTGGTAAGGCTGGACACTGAATTTCTGAATTTGACCTTCTCGGAGATAGTAATGGAGTCCAGAAGGAAGCCTCTGTTAACTTAGAGAGAGTGGAGGCATGTGAGAGTAGAAGAGGACAGAAGTTGATAGTTATTTGCTAACCACATGAGGATTTAATGGTTCTTCTGGGTGGAAAGATTCCAACAGGACTGATTTTATATAGAGTTGGTATTTTTCTTAATGGAAACATGACTTCCATTACAAATCAGACTATAATTAAAAAAAATTAATAAAATTTTTGGTTTGGGGATCCATATGCCGAGATAACTAGAATGGGAATGACCCAAGTGATCTTTCAAAGAAGAAATGGGGACTGTAGATGCATTTATCCTTCCATTAAACTCTTGACTTGCATACCTTGGTTTAAGTTCTTGATGTAAATCAACTATTTGATGGGTGTAAATCTATTTTCAGCTCTTTGTCCCCTGTTTTGGCTTATTATCTTTTATTTGAAACACTATCAATGCCTGCCTAGGCAGGATTTTTAGGTCTTCACCAGGACCCAATTGGGGGAATGTGTGTGTGTGTGTTTAGCACACCCCTACCATATTTTATTATTATGAAATTAAAGAACATGTGGGTTGGGGGATGGAAAAGCCTTACCTCCAGAGTTTACATTAAGAGGAGTGATAGAGAATATTTGAAAAGAAACAAACTTGGAACGACGACTCTGATACAAATCAAACTGTAATAAAAAATTAATCAAATTTTTTGTTTAAGGATCATTTTATAGATATAACTAGAATGTGGATGACACCTAAGTGCTCTTTCTTCAAAGAAATTTTGGGTATTGTGGAAGCAGTTTATCCTTTCGTTAAACTCTGACTTACATAACTTGGTTTAGGTTCTGGATTTAAATCAACTATTTGATGTGTGTAGATCTATTTTCAACTCTGTCCCCCATTTGACAATGCTTCATTTTTAGTGTTCATGAAGAAATTTATTATTTTTGTGCATTTAAGCATGCAGTGTCGCCTCAAACCTTCAAATTTTACCAAGTATGCATGGCAAAGGGTTGATACTTTGTATAGGGTATCAAATATTGATCATGAACATAGAAAGCACATTAAAGACATTTGAGGTTTGCTGATTCAAATGAAGATGATTGATTTTGAGTAGTTAAGAGTATATTATACACTTCACCACAAAGAAACAAAATGTTAAAAATATATCAGTATTTTGTTTTCTCTATGTATCCCAGATTGAGATGTTCCATTGATTCAACATTTTAGCTCATGCTGAGACTTGTACTTTCAATCCAAGTAATACAGAAGCATGCTAACTGCAAAAATTTTCAACAATATTAAACAACTCTTTCTAAATGTGCATGGTTAAAATTTTGCTAAAATGCCAATTCTGCTTTATTATTTTATTACATAGCAAGAAGGTGGAAGAGGTATGGTTATTGTAGCTTCTGTATTCCTATTTGAATATTTCTGCAGTTAATTCGATGTACGCAAAGAAAAGTGTATGCAGGATGATTGGATCTTGAAGGTTTTGGAGCATTGATGTATCATCTATTCCGTCTTGTATTCTATCTGTGTTCCCTACATGTCATTGTGACAATTAACTTCAGAGGTTTAGATACTGGGTGCTACAGGAGTTAAATGAAACCTATATAAGCTAGACTTTATGTTTTTCTTTTCAGCTTGTTTCTGACATAATTAACTTTTTAGTGAAAATTTTGTATTTTTCGTCTGCATGAGCACAATTGGTGGAGAAGACTTCGATTCCTTATCAACCTTTGTTTATATTATGCTCTGAATTATTGGCTGGTATTGGCTCAAATGTTAGATTTTATATCAACTCTTGCCTTTGTCTGCTTAGATTACATTGATCATCTTGTCCTCCCATGCATCTAGGAATATATAACCTTTGTTTTGTTCTAGTTTCTCTATTAGCTAGAAAGAATGATGACTCATGCATTTTCATGCATTTACATCTTTCTATCTTGTAAAGAACTTCAATGAGTATAATATTGATAATGGCTTTTGTACAGTATTCAAAGATGAGTGCAAAAGAAAGAAGAAAAACCCGATGAATGCAGAGGAAAAAGCTACTGAATGTGCTCTAAAATGCTATTTCGTTCGGTTTCAATCCATGGCCCCTTGTAGCAATGATGAATCTTATATTTTGTCTAGTAGAAAGATTAGTGATGCAAGATCCTTATTTATGCACATACACATGGTCTCGACAATAGAAAAATACATGGCCAGGTTGATGTTTCTATAAGTTTGATATTTGATATTTTATCTAAAAATTATCCTTTATTGATGTTTGCTATTGTGGCATGACTCAGATTTTCCTTGATCCTGTCAAAGACTATAAAGCTTCAAGTAGATTTTGATTCTGTTAAAATTGAAAGGATTGAAGATATACCTTTCCGAGTAAAACATATTGCTTCTCATTTATTTCTTTTTATTCAAGCCCCCTGAAGTTATCATGCCACCGCTTCTTATATTATCAAGTGACTAACTATATATTATTTTCGTTTTTCTTCTTCTTTCATGAGCTGTAGGATGAGAATGGTTCTATTATCTTTGAAGATGGAAAGCCTCTTTTACATACTGATGGTACAGGCTACATATCAGAAAATCTAGCTGTGCAGTGTCCGAAAGAATTTTGCAGATCCAAATATGCAAAGGATGACAATTTTGAGGTTGAAATTTGGCCCCTGTTTGGTACAAATTCTTTAAAACTCATTTTTCCCTAAACTTATTTTCAACAATACATTCTCCCAATAATACTTTCATGCAGACCCGTAATTTTTATCTACTTTTTAAACACGTTCTTCAAAATGTCAATTTTCACAAAATCTATTCTCAAAAATCTACATCGATCTTTGATTTTCTTCTAGTAAGATTATTTATTCGTAGTTGCGCAAGGGATACAATGGAAAATGAGACATTGGCATTTAATTTATTAAACTGTTAACAAAAGCCAAACACGAACGTTTAGCACACTTAATTCTCCTATATATAATTATTAATATTTATGAAAACTACTTAGATGAGAAGTTTGAAAGAACAAGTATATTATTTGATGTATTTATGTTTGAGAAAAAGAAATGATAAAAATTCAAAATAGTTAAGGGATAAAATTCCGCATCAAATAAAGATGGCGGTTTTGGATATTCCTCTTAATAAGATTGACATTTTAAGATGAAATTCAAAGTCTTGACATGATATCAAAACTCATTAAGTTCCAACGAGCAATTTGATCCAATTAAGACCCAAAAAAAGCACACAATTTCAAGATTGATTTGTTCAAACGGCCATCATCTTGCAGGGACACTTTATGGGATAAAATTCCACATCAAATAAGATGAAAATATAGGTCAATTTATAAGGATTTAGACTACTCTTAATAAGGTTGACTTTTTAAGATAAAATTTCAAGTTTTAACAATAGAAGAATATTAAAAATATTAAAAACAAGTTACACTAGAAAAACAGCATGTTGGTTTAGTGGAATTGAAAGTTCTTTAAATTTTAATTCAAACTGTGGATACAAGAGTTATCAAAGTGCTTATTCTAAACCTATTTCCGTTTTGTTAGTAGCATCAATAGATGGCAAATGATATTTTGTTAGTGAAGTATGGTTTAATAATGAATTTTCAAAGGAATCAATAGGAAGAGGCATTTGAAACAAAGATCTTTATTTTCCTAATATTGTTTAGGTTCTCCAACATTACCAACACCGTGTTCAATGGTATTCTTCAAGGACCATTCCCCCCATTGAACTTAACATATCTCTTCACCTCTAGACTTCCTTTTACAAGTGCAGCACCTTATTGGAATCATTTCGCTTCTATTCATTCCAAATGTTATTGATTTTCAAAATTTTCAACTCGGGTACCACTGAGAATGAAGGAATGCAGAGCGTAATATGTAGGAAGATTGCTTCAACTTCTGTGCAGAAACTGTTAATGCATACTATGTTTACTGGTCTTATCTGTGAGCTTGGCCTCATCCTTCATGGTACTGTCTTCGTGGATACTAATTAAACAGTAAGTATTTTTGTCGAAAATAACAAGCTGGTATTTATGGTTCTATATATTGAAGAATGATAGATGAAATTTTTATGCATTGAGGCTTTTCTCTTGTCATGCAAATTCGTGCGTTGGAGAAGAGTCATACTTAGTTTTAGTATAAAAAGCCAAGGGTTATAACTTATAAGAATACACGAGTTTTGCATCAGTATAAAATTTAGTTAAATTTTACATGTCATCAACAATAATGCAAAATGTTTCTAACCCCATCTTTGGTCTATAATGGGTGCCTGGTTCCTATAAGGAATAAGTTTTTGTTGATGGTTTCTTCAATTTTATTTGATAAGTTTGTAAATATTAAAGTTTACATAATTTCTTAATTTTTATGGTTGATGCTTCTAAAAAATTTGTGATTTTGCTGTGCTGGTGGACATAACTTGTCAATAGAAAGGGTTGAAGGCTGGCAATAGGGAACCGGTAAATGCTTGCATTACAACCTTTCAGTTGTCCCTTTTTCTTTCTCATTGTTAGGAACTGTTTGTTCATTAATTGAAGTAATGTTCTTAAAATTTCTGCTGTGGTGCCTTTATTCCCATCTTTCAGCCTTTATTGATCCAATGTCGCTTGTTCTACCATGGTTGTGCTGTTAAGGGAACCCTTCTGGTAAACAAAAAGGTATATTATCGCTCACATATGATTTCTTCTCGAATTCATGATTGTATAGAATCAGGTATATTATATGATTTTACTTCTGATTTATGCTAGGCTCTTATAACATTGATTAACAAGAAATGGATGAACTAGAATATCATTCAATTTAGCTACCACAATTGATGTTTCCTTATAATCTGCCTTCTTTTTCATTTAACCTATAGCAATCAATTTTGCCTTATGCAATGTTGTCAATACCATCAATTACTTTTACTATGGGAATCTCCTTAGAGGACACTTGTAACAGTTTCAAGTTGGAGAATGATCTAGAAAGATCTTGCTAGTTGCTAATTCATATGTATGCAAGTGTTTCTCATAAAAATAAAAAATTTAAGTAAATTCTCTATTTCCAAAAGTATGGTTTATGTTCCATTGATTGGAACATTAGCTTACTCTTTGTATTTTTATTTTTTTTAAATTAAATTCACCATTCACTATTATTTAACTTAAATGATCCTTAGTGGTTCTTAGTTGATTTTACAAATTAACTGTAGTTATTTGTGGTAAGCTAGCTTAAGTTTATTTTTCTACTCATGCTTCAAACATTTCACCACTGTAGCTTGGACCTGGAAAAATTCAGATAAGACCTTCAATGATAAAGGTTGAGACAGACTCGACATTGCCGGTTAGAAGAACTTTGAACTCACTGGAAATAGTAGCTATTAGGTATCTTTCACTTATTGATTTTTCTTTTTGCTATGAATCCATTTGTTATGAGAATGGCAGTTTCCAGCACACCATTTTGTTTAGTGACTCACAATTAGCATACTGTTGCATCCTTTCGTTTTATTGTTCATGAATTTTATTGTCATCTTTTTTCTTAGCTTGGAAAAAGTTGTATCATTAAATATTTCGAAAGCACAAATTATAAGTTAGAAAGTTGTAGTAGGACTTTGGAATCTAGAGGGTTTAGGTTAATTGGAGGTAAGAGAAAACTCATAAGAGGGTACTTTAGGTCATAATAGGACTAAGGATGATACTGAAGATAAAAGTAGAAATTCGCATTGTCCAAAGAGTAACTGTTTGAGGTATTAGGTTTATTTATTAACAAGGAAGTTCACATGTGCCGGATGAAATGAATTAGTGCTATTGGGATTCAATGTCTCGAAAGATACCTACTTAGAGGTAAGTACTGAAGGTTATTAGACCCACCATATCTTGTCGCACTGAGTGTTGAGTTGTTAAATGACAAAATGTCTTGAAGATGAGCAAAGTCTATATGATGATATTAAAAATGAAACATACCAACAAGCGACAGAGGCACCAGTTGAGTATGAATTAAGGTAAGGATGACTTGGATAGTTGGAATATAGTTTATGAATTTGTGTAATCTAAAGAAGTTTTCATTTGCAGGAGTGATGCTTAAAGGTTAGAAGAAACAGATGAGTAAATTAATATAGTTTTTTTGTTGCTACTGTCCTTGTTGTCGTATTATATATCTCTAATCATACTTCTAATTTAGTCGGAGGCAGTATGGGAGAGATAAAAATGTTATGCCTTTCTAAAAGGAGTAGTGTTTTGTGCATACTAGTTTTTCTCTTCTACAGTATAAGTTGCACAAAAACTGGGACTGTATAACGAAATAAGTATCTGGGTACCAATATAGGGACTCTGCAATATCCATGGATGGATTCTGTTCCATTTCTTTGAAGGACTTGAAAAAATGTAAATTATTTCTGTTCTTTCTCCATGGCACAGCGTACTTACAAGTGCAATAGGATATTAATAACGATGCCGGAACATAATAACTTTGCTGTGAGAGGAACATTTAGCTTACAATTTAAGGTGAAATAGTAGACTGATGAGAGATAAAATCTGCCATTGTATCCTATCAAAATTTCTATAAGGTCACTTGTATAACCTGCAATGAACATATCTGAACTTGCCGTGACACTCACTTAAAGTCCAGCTTATGCAATGCCTTTGTAATTATATTTTAATATTTTAACTGTATTTCAATAATAAAGGGGCATTCACAGTAGCTCAACTACTATATTTTTCACTGGTTATAGTGATGATTGTAATCCCTCTTGCTTAGACTTAATGGTTGATCTTGATGCCATTGTCTTTTAGTTGGTTCAGTCACTAGAATTTTTCGAACATGATTCATCCAATATCGACCATAAACCTACTACCTGTAATCTTGATATGTTATTGAGAATGCTTATGAAATAATAATCAACCCATGTTAGTAATCCAATTTAGATTTCTATGAAGGTTAATACTTCCTTACTCTATGACGTTCATCTTACAGTCGCAAACCAGGGAGAACTTTTCTGTCAAGATATTTGATTTCTCTTCTAACCTATGGTGGGGTTCCAGGAGAGTTCTTTCTAAATTTAGTGATGAATGCTTTGGAAGAGGCTCAGAATGTATGCTGCAATAGGCGTTCAGCGCTGAGAGGTAATTCCTGAACTAACATTTGCTAGCATATGTTATTCTATTTGTCAAAGGAAATTATTCCTCTTTTCCATATATTTTTTTTTACCAATTTCATGTTATTTTAAATTTTGGCCCTGGAAAGTTTATTGACTATACTGCTGTACCTGACTGTAAATCTTTAGACCTTCATGAATCTGATTTCATTTACTTTGTCATCTCTGTGTTACATCCATTCACCTCGAAACTACTACTACTACTACTGCACTCATATCTCTCCTTTTACATTAAATGTGTATTTATACAGTTGCTTCCAACCATGATGGGAGAGATGATGGTTTCATGGCACAAAGAATGGTATCATCTGGGATTCCACTTAATGAGCCGTATCTCCAACTTTGTCTGTCAAGGTTGGTAAAGGACAATAAATCAAAGCTTAAAACGGGAAGGATACCAATCAGGGAAAGCTTTTACCTGATGGGCACAGCTGACCCTACTGGTGTATTAAACAACGATGAAGTCTGTGTCATCCTGTATGTATATTAAATACGTTCTGTTTTATTTTACTTCTTTTTCTCAACCTGTCTCTGAGTGTTTCATGTACTACATAATGCAATGTTAGGCATTAACTTTGCACATTAAAGTTATGAGGTGTTGTCACTTGACACTTCTGTTGGATATTTGTTTTCTCTTTCTTGTAGGGTACAAACGGTTGCAGGTCTCAAGTTATAGAATAATTCTAGAAAAAAAACATGTCTTTACATTTCTTTTGACATTAGGTTCATGTAACAATTCATGAACCTACACATGCATGTACTTACATATTCATGTTCTGGCATCTAGAGGGAGTGATTTAGAAATCATATTTAAGCAGAAGTTGTAGTGACTTTTTTAGACAAGAAAGAAAGACAAAAGAGAAAAATTCAAAAGACTAGAACAAAGCCAGATTACTCTCCATAAATCCAGAACTCGGATTTTTGTCAAATTCTTCTTTCACATAACATGAGGCCTAGAAAGATAAACAGCTTTCCAGTAAACATCCCCTGTAACTTTTCCAAAGGGAAATTTTCTATCTAAGTTTTCAGTTCCGTCTTTAAAAATGGAAAAATATGGCTTGAAGATTCAATCCTTTACCTAAAACCAAATTATCCTCCTCCCCGCCATTACTTTCTTTCTGATTACTACCTTTCCACACATTGATTAAATTATACTTCTCCAGTTTATTCTTTTTAGCCAAATATCATGATAGCTACTTCTAATCTGATTTGGGTACATCTAATTTCCAGTTGCTGCGATTCGAGCTTCCATTTTATCTGAATTTTCATAAAGACAGGCTCAGAATGTCATCTATTTTAAAATTCAAAATTCATAGTTGGAATGATCTTACTTATAAGTTCTAGTTGATGCACTGACAGCGGTCAGATTTCAGGCAAGGTTCTAGTGTACAGGAATCCCGGATTGCATTTTGGAGATATTCATGTTTTAGAAGCCGTATATGTGAAGGAGTTAGAAGACGTTGTTGGCAATGCCAAGTATGGTATATTCTTCTCAACTAAAGGCAGAAGATCAGCAGCTTACGAAATGGCAACTGGTGATTTTGATGGAGATATGTATTGGGTCTCTAGGAATCCCGAGGTTGGCATCTGTTTAGCACTTTCTTATCTTTGTTTACTTCTGACCATGATGCCTCAGCAGTTTTCGTTGAAGACCATTTAAATGAGTACTCGTGGTTTCTCTTTAATAGCTCAGCTTTTACATGAGATAATTAACATGTTAAATACACACCTAATAAAGATGAAAATAATCAACATACAAGGGTTTGAGCCACTTCTCTTAATAAAGTTAACCTTTTAAGATGGAACCTTAATTTTTAATATGGTATCTGATCTCATTAAGTTTAAACAAGCAATTTGATCCGACTAAAACTCAAATGAACATAGATTTCAAGATTGATTAGCTTAAACAAGCCACCAGCTGTGGGACATGTCAAGGGATAAATCCTGTATCGAATAATGATGAAAATATTAATTATATAAGGGCTTGGACTACACCTTATAACAAGGTGATATTTTAATATGGAACTCAAGTATTAATAACAAGAGCATTGCAAAAGTACTGGTTCAAGCTTCTATGCAACCAATTTATGAAAATTGTTTGCGTGTCCTTCAATTAGAAAATGAATCTACTTTGCAAGCAAGGTAGCGTGTAGAAGATAAATTAAATCAATTTATTTTTTTATGCATTGCTTACTGACTTTATTTATCCATATTTTTCTATATTTCTTCTTCTTTGTGGGGGTAGGCGAGGTGCTAGTAAAATTATCCTGTTACTTGATTGTTAGATCTTTCCTAGGTGTTCTGCATATAAACTTACGTTTCATTACAAAATAGTAACTGAGATTAGTGTTTTTCTTCGAAATTAACACAATTTATATTAGTTTGAGAACTTAAGTTTTTCATGAATATTTCAGCTATTGAAATGTTTCAAACCAAGTGAGCCATGGAGTCGCAGCTATTCAACTCCCGATTCATATAGCAGAAAACCTCAAGACTTCTCTGATGAGGAATTAGAACACGAACTTTTTCGGCTTTTCTTAAGAGCAAGGAATCCAAGGTATGCAACCGCTTTTGGGAAACTGAAGCACTTTTGTACCATCTTAAAATTTAGTTTTATGACAAAGTTAACTTCTATTCTAGAATGAGAGATTATAAATTTTTATCGGATTGACTAATAAGCAGTTCTAAATAGAGCACGTATCTTATGTTTCAGTGTTTGGAAATAATTATCACCTTCTAGTTTCTAGATCTGAATGATAATGGGCAATCATTCTATTTTTCATGCATCCAGCCTATAATACTTCTTGTCTGTATGGGTTCAAGTGATTTTGGCATTTATTGTGTTTCTTTTCTTTTCTTTTCCTTTTTTTTTTTTTACATCAAAAGACAAGAATTTATTGAACCACTTCCTCAGTATCCTGGATTGTGTCACAGCAAGTACACTTTTAAATAGTTCCCCAAAATGAGGAAATTGCATACATTTTTCATAACTTTTTAATTTTCCCTTGCATCTACAATTTAGGGCTATATCTTCTCTCCAAACCTGTGGTATGTATGGACTGAGGTATTTTTTTCCAATAATGTATTGATGGAGTTGATGATCATTTCTTCCCTGTATTTAGTATAACTTGCGTGTTCTATGTCCACACACACACACACACACACACATACATACATACATATATATATTTTTTTGGAGTGCGGTACTATAGTGTCCTTTTGAGAAATTATAGTACACGGCCAAAAAGGCGAATGGGAGTACCATTAAAAAAAAATCCCAAACAAAAACAGTGGATCCTGGCACCACTTGGAAATTGCCCTAAATTTTTCCGCTTTATTGTATTAGTAGGAACCTATGGCAACATTACTTTCCTTTCTAATGCTTGAATGGTTGTTTACTTATCCAGTTTCAACATGGCTAAAGCAGCTGATAGCTGGCTCACATTCATGGATCGACTGCTGATGTTAGGAGATGATAGTTCCATTGAAAAAGATTGTTTGAAGAGAAAGATTAATTGATCGACATATACTATGATGCACTAGATGCACCTAAAAGCGGAAAAAAGGTTAGTTTAGTGGCACATTTGTTTTTTTTATGACTAATGTATGCAGCTTCTGGTGAATGCAGATTTTTTGTTCTGCATAATTTTTTTCTTATTTTTCTATATTTCATATTTTTGCCTTGCTATGTCAAAACAAAAATTTAACATCCGTGAATTGGTGACATCAACGCTATTGCCAGAAGAGCGGTTTACTTACCTACTTTTGTGAACCAGGTCCATGTTCCCGACCGTTTGAAGGCGGAATCATATCCTCATTACATGGGAAGGGCTTCTGCCTTAACCTATCACTCCACTTCCATCTTAGGTCAAATTTTTGATAGAATAGTGGCATCAGAAAATGATAGTCTCCCTTCAGAAGGTAATTTTTTCTTAAATTGTTAATTGTCAAATTAACTTTACGAGTGTGTTTTCTGATCCCTGGAACACTGCACAACTTATCTTATCCAAAGTTGAGATTTGTTGGGTGGATGTAGATATTGTTGGTGGGCAATCTTTCAATCACACATTTGGTAAACACAGGATCTTTTTACTGTCAAATAGTTTTTTATATGGTTTTGAAGGAGATTCTAGACCATTGTGAGTTGTTGGCGTAACTATTGAACCACCTCATCTAAGGCCTAAGTTATTAGAGATGGAACATATTTAAATGTACTCTTCATCACACCCCTCACGTGCACTCTCCAATTAGATTTTTTTGTTATGTAATTTTAAAAGATGTTGCACAATTTTCATAAGTGGGGGAGAATTGAATTTAGGACCTTTGCGTGATCTCCTAACCGAAATATTTCTGTTCACAGAAATCTGGAAATTACCATGTTTTGACATGGAAATCCCAGAAACTTATTTGGATATGTGGAAGAATAGATACGATGCGTACCGTGTTGAAATGGCCAAGGCCTTGAGTTCTGGAGATAAATTGAAAAATGAACTAGCAGATGCAGTGATCAAAAAGTACAAGCAGGTAACCTATTCTTCTTGATATAAAGAAACAAAAATTAGTTCACAATTTTAATTTTGAGTACAAAGTGGATTTGATAATCTTGTTAGTGCCTTTTGCCATTGGCTTATTTCCCGTTCTTCAGTATGCTTGATTTTATGACGATGTTAAAAAGCTCAAATGAATGCAGTTGTTGTATGATGCCCCGGAAATGGAAGAAAGTAAGAAGAACACGGAAGACATTTACAAGGAGGCCCTGGCTATCTATCACCTTACTTACGAATTTGCAAAAAGTCGGGATGACATTGGAAAATGCAAATTTGCATGGAGTGTGGCAGGGACTGCTCTGTGTGAAGTATATGCCTGGGGTTCAGCCGGTTCAAAAGAGAGGCCATTCATTGTTTTACCTTCTGTTATGCGCGAGATCTTAAATTAAAGAGTCTTAGTATAGAGCAAGACGACTAGTTTACTCGTTCTGTGTGTAACATAACAGCAATGTTTATGCAACAAGTAGCATATGCACAGGCAAAATATCGAGTCATGTATATATAATATCTCAAATGTAAGCATCTCCTGAGTACATTTAGCAAACATATGGATTTATCTTCTACTAGAAGTTGATGTTTGTAAAAAGACTATGGAAATATATATTGATCTTAAGAGTAACTTGACTTCTTGTTTTTTCTCCTTTTAATCTAATCGCTATCTTTCATCTTTTCTTAAGGATGACAATGAGGCTGGACAGGGTTGGGCGAGAAGACATCCCTTCCCATCCCGTGCTCTGCTGAGCACTTCAGGAGGCGGGTTAGAGATTAATATCTTATTTCTTGCTCTTTATTTATTGTTTTATATTTATATTTTTAAATACGATTAAAAAATAATAGTTGGTGGGATCATTTTTTCCGTTCCTCAACAGTCCAATGCCTTGGTCCTACGTTCAGTTAACGGCTTTGCAATTTACTAACTTATAATCTATTGCATGAAAATAATTTCTTTTAGGGTATAAACAAATACCACTAGTTATTAAACTCAATAAAATAAACACGAACAAGTCATAAGAGAAGTTTTCTTAAGCTTAATAATTGAAAATGTAGAATTATTGGAATTTTTAATGTCGAATATTTTTAATTGATGAACTAATTAGAATTATTAGGACTAATATTTAATTATTGAAGTGTCCCATGTAGCAATTCTCTGTAAACGTCGGCAATCTGTTACCCTTTTTGTACGAGTAGTGATATTCATTATTGAATAAAGTTAATGCATTGACTAATGAATAAAGGGCACAACATCAATATAATAGCGACAATTATCCTTTCATTTGATGACGAATTTCTTGCTATCCAGGTTCCGACGGGAGGGAGCCAGATGACGAAGACTATCGAAAGGCTGTGAAAGATTTCTCTAAATGTTTTAATTGTTGCCCATTTTTTAATCGATTACCTTTTTCCATCATTTATGGACTTTCTCCAGTTTGTATGTGGTATATGACCCCAAAAAAGTAATCGTGGCGTGATTTATTATCACTTAAATCGACGCTGGTGATGTAATAAATTTGTAAAATGAGTATTTTTTTTTAAAATGATTTTTGGAATAATGATTTTTTTGGAGAATGTATAGTTAAAAAGTATTAAAAATATATAAAATAATTTATTTGGGAGAATATGTAATTAAAAAATAAATTTAATAAAAAAAATTGTTTTAATGATTGTCAGAGGATAAGATTGAAGCAGTTTGATCCATTTAGATGTTGTCGGATATGATCACTAACAAAGTTGATATTGACGTAAAGAAAAATGAATTATTGCATTGCAGAATTATTTATATTTACGCATTAAACATTGTCCTCACGAGTATCTTTGTACATATGCAAGCGCTGAATTCAGCCACATATAGCCATTTACCTGTTAGCCTCCGTCCAGCTTATAAAGATAATTCATATACATATGCCCTCGGATATAATTTAATGGTGCAAAGAATTGGAAT